>NC_056726.1:1663117487-1663467487 GCF_019279795.1 Protopterus annectens
GCCTAACCTGGACTGGGATTTTATTCCAGAGTGAAGGGAGCCTCTGGGTTATGAATCTGTCCCTCCAGCATGTCCTATTTATTTCAGTGCTGAGGTTCAAGTCTCTCGAGCAAGTAGCTCGATGGGATTTGGATTTTCTGAGGTGCAGCATGTCCATTAATTCCGGGTTGGACATGGCTTTATATGTCAGGCACTGATCGCCTCTGAGCAGGCGGTATGCCACTTAGTAGAGCTGGAGTTTCTTTAACCGGGCAGCATATGGCATCTGTTTGAGCCCTTTCATCCTCTTGGCGAGGTACTTTTGGGGTCTTTCCAGTTGCTGCAGGTGTCTGGTAAGGTACATCCCAAAAGGGGCATTGTATTCAATTATGGGCCTGATGAAGGATGAGTAAAAAGGCACGATGACCTCCCCTGATCTAGATGTGAATCCCTTCATGATTAGGTGGGCTATATAAAATGTTTTTCTAACCACTTTGGCCACGTGGTTGTCAAATGAGAGATTGCTATCAACTTGGGTCCCCAGGTCCCTAATTACTTCTTCTGTACTTAATGGATTACCACCTATGTGGTAATTTGTGGGCACTTTATTTTTGCCAAAGGGGATGACTATACACTTTTTGGCGTTTAGCTTGAGGCCATGGCTCTGGCACCAGTTGTCTGTTTCTATGAGGCCCTTTTGGAAGATGCTTGTGTCGGCTGGAGAGTTGATTATGGCGCCCAGTTTGCAGTCATCTGCGAACTTGGTCAGCCACAGTCCTTCTGTGTTGGCCTGTACCTCAGAGAAATATATACCGAACAAGAGAGGTCCCAGGACTGAGCCTTGTGGGACGCCACTTGTAACTGGTTTGGAGTCTGACATGGCTCCAGCAATTCTAACCATGTGGGTTCTGTCCTTGAGCCAGTTTGCAACCCATCTAGTGACATAGGGGTTTATATTTAAGCTGGTGAGCTTATCTATAATGCCCGAGTGGGGTATTGTATATCGAAGGCTTTTGCGAGGTCCAGGTAGGCTGTGTGGACCACCTTCCCCTCGTCAATGGCCTTGGTGATGTTTTCAAAGAAATCAACCAGGTTTATAAGGCAGGATCTTCCCTTAACAAAGCCGAACTGGGTAGGATCCAGTGTCTGTAGGTCCCCAATATCTTTATTTATGAGGTCCATGATGATCCTTTCCATAGCTTTGCAGACCAAGCTAGTCAGGCTTATGTGGTGATAGTTTCCAGGATCTGTTGAGGCACCACCTTTGTGGAGAGGGACCACTGTTGCTGTACGCCACTCTTTAGGTACATATCCTGTAGTAAGGCTGAGATTGAACAGTAGTTTTATGTTTGGGTTTAGCTCTTCTTGGAGTTCATGTAGGATGCAGCCCGGGACACCGTCTGGTCCCATTGATGCTGTGTTTTTTGCTTTGGCGAGGGCGGCTCTTACCTGAGCATCTGAGATGTCAGGGGGGCAGCACTCTGCTGGGATAGATATTTGCCCTTTTGGTGGGGAGGGGGGAGAAGTTTGAGCTGAACCTGTCAGCTAGGATGTTGGCAATGTCTGTGGATTCGGTGTATTTTTTTATCATTTTGGACTAATTCTGAGCATATCTGGGAATTCCCACCCAGGTTCCTAACATAACTAAAGAAAGCCTTGTGATTATCCTTAGTGTCCTGTGCAATTTTTCTCTCGAAGCTGGCCTTAGACGATTTTATGAGTGCCCGTAGTTTTTTGCTAATACTGATCAGAGATGCCTTCCCTTTTTGTGATTTTGCTCTATCATGTAGTAGCTTCCTCCTTCTATTGTATAGTTTGTTTATGGCTGGGGTCCACCAGACAGGACGTCTGCCTTTGGAGTATTGGGTATTGGTTTTATTTGGAATTGCATGATCCACGCATTCCTGAAGGTGTTGATAGAATGCGTTTATAAAGGATTCTGCGGTCTGGGCCGTATTTTCCACAGGCCCAGGGGCTTTGAAGGATTCCACCTCAGTTTTGAGGAGTGTGAAATTTGCTTTAGAAAAGTTTTTCACTGTGGTTTTCTGGGCAGGGGGTGGGGTCATGATGTGAATATCCAGTGAGATTAGCTTAAGGTCTGATATTATCAGTGAGGGATACACTTCTGGTCTGGAGCATAGAGTCCCCATGTTGGTGATGATCAGGTCCAGTATGTTTTCACCTCTTGTGGGAGTGGTAACAAGTTGTTCCATAGCATTTGAGTTTATAAATTCTAGGAACCTTTGGGCTAGGGTGTTGGAGCTAGAGTAATGCTCCCAGTCTATGTTTGGGTAGTTGAAGTTGCCCAATATAATGGTGTTTGGAGAGACCTTCATATTTTCCAGTGTTCTCAGGAAGGCTGAGTGGGGTTCCTGGGTTTGGGAGGGTGATCTGTAGCAGGCTATAAACTGGAAGGCAGTTTTACCCACTGTTAGTTGCACATAGACAGTCTCTGATGCTTCGTGCTGTGCCACCAACCTGGAGGTGTGGGTATCTTTGACGAATATTGATACTCCCCCTCCTTTTGTGGTTCGGTCCAAGTTTTGGGGCCGAAAAGCATGGTATGAGGACTAACCTGGTAGTGCTGGGCTGACCACGGGAGCCTAGACCCATATTTCTGTTACTGCACAGATATCGATGTTCTCCATGCTAAGGAGAGTTTTGAGTGTGTGCATCTTGAGGTTTAGACTTCTGGCGTTGAGTAGCATTACTCTTAGTTTCTTAAACCTTGTGATACCTATGAAGGTGGGTTTGTCTTTTGAGCCTTGCCTAAAAAAGGCACTATGGGGGTAGCAAGAGCCTTGGCCAATATCCGAAAGCCCAGGGGTGACAGGTGCAAGCCGTCCCTAGTGAAGCATCGTGGCTTGTCGAGCATGTCATCCCAGGTTGACAGGCATTGGATCCCCTTTGAATGACACCAATACTTAAGCCAATTGTTGAAATTGATCATCTTGTCTTTATATTGTGGCATCATTCTTGGTGAGGGTAAGATGCTACTCAAGGTCAGGGTCATACTGGCCTGGGCTACATGCTCATAGAGCTCTTCTATGTCTCTTTTCATGTAGTCCAGGGAGGTACATCTCAGGTCATTCACACCAGCATGGACAATGACTGAGTCATATTTGTACTTGCCTTGGAGTGACCTGAGTGCTTGTGTTATGTGGCGGATCCTAGCGCCCGACAGGCAGCTCACCGTGACCTTCTTCTTGTTCAGCCTGGTGAGCGGGACGTCAGTGTGCCTAACGATAGAGTCAGCTATTACAAGTGTGTCAGGTGTGTTGTTTAGCCTTAAGGGCTGTGACTGTTCGGCACACTGGCTTTGTGAGCTATGTGTTGCACGTGTTTTGTTTTGGGGTAGCGTTTGTTTGGGTGTCTGCTTTGGAGGTCTCTGCTGCTTACACAGATTTTTATTTAGAGCCTCCGAGTATGTTTTTGTGTGTTTATGTGTTTGGTTTGCTGTCGTGGTAGGTCTATGTGAGACTGGAATTGTAGTGAGTGTGGTTTCCTACTCCTCCTGACTGGTTATGCCAGTACTGAGTTGAGAGAGCTTAGCCTCCAGTTTGGCTATATGATTGCATCTCTCACACGTGTTGGAATTTGTTGGGAGGAGGAGAGGGTTGTCTGTGTACATGAGGCAGTTGTAATATTGCCACAAGATTCCCAGATTCACCAGCTGGACCGGAGAGGAGATTGACAACTGACCTTTGGACATGCTAGAATAGTATTAGGAATTCCTTTATAATTGAACAAAAATGCCACTCACACATTAAACCCTATATATACTGGGCCAATACACAGTGTATTCCAATGCCTGACTGTGGTATGGGACATGTGTCGGTCTGGCCCTACAAACATGTATGCTGATATGGTACCATACACTGGAGCAGCATGCAACATCAGATAGAACAGGACCAAGAACAATCACATCTACCAGAGTCTGTACACAGGCCAAGGTACATATTCACTATACACACTCTGTCAACAATCACCATAAGTATACAGACCTCACTACTGTACACACTACAACAGAATGTCCAGGTTTTGTCCTCAAATATAAGGCCTACTAAACATAACATGTCTAGCAGTCTGATATCTCACTGGCTTGTTATCAGGTATGATGTCAGTAAATAATGATGTACTGAACATATGCACCACTTACTACATGACATATGTACAAAGGTTGACAGAGTTGTGGCTGGAGGCACAAACACAGGGCCAATATTGACATGTTGCTGTGATAAACCCATACATTTACTGCTGTAACAGGGATTGTTGTGACATATGTCATCTGAGCGATATGAAGTCAGTAACTCACATGGATGTCACCATGTACTGACTGCAATCCTCAGAGTATGCTACTGCATTTCTAAAGATAAGAAATGTGTGAGTGACACAGCACATGTAAGACTTCAAACTCTGGCCAGTCTGCAGATAGCTCTACAAGTGATGGTTTCCTCAGCCACATAACCCTGTCATGACAGATATTAAATCATGTAGAACAGCCATATTCACACAAACCCTGTTAAACCAACATTACTTCAAATGTAGAAGAGCAATACTTATATTCTGTCCCCATGTCTGGAACACCCCCATCCTGTTTGTTGGCCTGTCTCCACAGTGTATGTTGTAAGAGGTATATCCAACTACCCTCTGTGATGCTGTTTGTCAAACACCCACATAAAGTCCTGCTCACAGTGAAGGAAAAGGGCCAAAACCCAAATTAAGTGTTTAGTTATAGGAATGTGTTTCTATGCAGTTGGCTATAGGAATGATACCACAGCTGTTCCACATGCAATTAGCTAGTGGGGGGACTGCAATTCATGCACAGGTCATCAGCTGATCATGAGCATCACTTACAAAACTCAAGTTGCTGCCTAAGCAAAGCAGGTGTACTTTTCCACATCCACCAGAGAGGGAGTGACAGAGATAGACAGAGACAAATTACGAAAGGAAGGGAGTAGGAGAGTAAGAGCCAAGCATGCTTGTGTATTTATTTATTTTATTTTATTTATTTATTTAAATTTGTTGACAGGGAGTGTCTGACTGGACATAGGTCCATTTTCAATGGAGGCCCAGGGAGAAAAGCTCCACAGTTAAAATAAACAGACAGTAGTTACATTGGATTACATAGCGATTAACAATTTAACATAGCAATTACTTACAACATATTTACAGATGAAGAACATAGTACATCAGTAGACAACTAGAATCTTTATTTGTGAAGTACATAACAGACATTAACAAATGTTACAATGAGAAGTTCCTGCTGTATAATAAGTACTAGGATTATGAGCATCTGAGCTTGCTATAATCAAGGTAGTTAGTGGAGTGGAAAGAAAGGTAGTGGTTGGATGGGGAGGGTGATATTACAGTGGGAGTGCAAGGGCATAGCCAGCATGTTTTTAGGTGCACTTTTAGTAAAGTTTTGAAGTGGGTGCATGATGGTATGGAGGTAATTGTGGGTGGAAGGGAGTTCCATAATTTGGCTATGGTGCAAGAGAATAGTGCTTCACCAGTAGAGTTATTGGCTTTAGTGATCTGCAAGTGATTTTTGTTGCTGGATCTTAGTGGTCTGGTGGTGCAATAGGGTTGGAGTAGATTCTGGAGGGATGGGACATTTAGTGGATGGTTTACTAGTTTGTGGGTGAGTGAGAGTTGATACCACTGAAGGAGGTGAGCGAGTTCAAGTCAGCCCAGTTCAGCAAGTGAGAGACAGTGGTGACTACGGTAGGATGCCCCTGTGGCGAATTTGGCGATTTTGTTGTAGCAGGTCTCTAGCTTGTTTAGATCGCATTGCCTTAGGTTGGTATATATTGGAGAGGAATAAAGTAGGGTGGAGATAAGGTGGGAATTTGCTATTGAAATCTTTGCTGCTTTGGTGAGAAATTGCTTATTTCTGTATAATGCTCCTAGTTTTTTGTGGACTTTTTTTATGGTCATGGATATGTGAATGTCAAATTTTAGTTTATTGTCTATTTCCACTCCTAGCAATTTGGTGTGTTCAGTTGGGTATATAGTGGTGTTGTCTTTTGCTGTGATGTTAAAGTGAGAGTTGTTTTGAGTATGTTTGGTGGGTTGGAAGATGAGTAGTTTAGTTTTGTTTGGGTTGAGTATTAATTGGGCATCGGATAACCAGGTTTCAACAGAGGAAAAAGGCTTCCTGTGTGACTTTTTGTAGTTTTGGTAGGGACTGGGCTGAGCAGATGATGGTTGAGTCATCTGCATATTGTATGAGTGTGCCATGTTTGGTGGCAGGGGCTAGATTATTGGTGTAAACAGAGAAGAGTAGGGGTCCAAGGATGGATCCTTGGGGAACCCCTATGGAGACAGGTAGTTGGGGAGATATGTCATTCTGCCATACAATGGATTGTTGGCGGTCAGACAGGTAACTCTGAAACCAGTTGGTGACTGATTGTGAGAAGGATAGGTTATTGAGGACAGAGATAAGCTGTTTGTGTGGGACCATGTCAAATGCTATAGATAGGTCTAGGAAAGTAGCAGAGGAGAGATAGCCATTGTTTTTATGCTGAAGGATAGTGTTAGTAAAGGAGAGTAAGGCAGTGGTGGTGCTATGGTTTGGTCGGAAACCATGCTGAGTACTGGAAAGGAGGTTGTTAGTAAGGAGGTAGTCTGAGACCTGAGAGTGTATGCATCTCTCTAGTATTTTGGAGTGGTGGAGAGAGAATAGATATGGGGTGATAATTGGTTAGTTAGATTCCACCTTTGTGGTGGGGAATTATATGTGATACTTTCCACAGTGTGGGAACGTAACTTTCTGACAGAGATCGGTTAATCAAGATGGATACTGGGTAGGCCAGAGCATCAGCTGCAATTTGTAGGTATTCACTTGGGAGGTTGTCTGCTGCTAATTTGGTGAGTTTAAGTTTAGTTAAGAGTTTTTTATGTTGGAGGTAGGTACAGGAGAAAAAGAGAAGGCAGTGGGGAGATTACTAGTTGAAGGTGTGGGTTGGAGGGGAGGGGGTTGTGTTGTTTAGCTAGTGATAGTATGGTTTGTGTGAAGTGCATGTTGAATGAGGTAGCAATATTTTCTGAGGAGTGAGGGATGTTAGGAGGAGGGGTACTGACTTTACCTGGGTGGAGGATGGAGTTTATGGAGGACCAGAATTGTTTGGGGCGGTGTTGTGAGGAGTCTAGGGCAGACTGGTAGTATTGGAATTTGTCCTGTTTTATTAGCTTTTTGACTCTATTTAGTAGTTCTAGGAATTTCTGTCTATTTGAGGGGGTTTTGGTTTTGTGCCAGTGCTCCCAGGCTTTATCCCTGTTTTTCATTTCTGACTTAGTGGTTTTCTGTAGCCATGGGGAGGGTTGTGCTTTTGTTCTGGAAAATCTTATGGGGGCATGGTAATTAAGGATGGTCAGGAAGGTAGTATTAAAAAATTCAACTGCATCATCTAGACTGAGGTACTTTAGAGGATGCCAGTTACATTCTTTGAGGGATGAGATGAATATGAGTGGGTTAAAGTTTAGTTTTTTACGTATTTTATGGTAGATGACAGGTTTAGCTTGGTATAGGTATTTTTTGAGTAGGAACGTTGGGAAGTGATCACTTAGGCTATCTGATAAGCAGCCTGTTATATATGACTGGGGGCTCTTACTGACTAGTATCCAATCCAGGGTAGTGTGCTTGCTGGAGTTTTTATTTATCCTCGTTGGCGACTGGACTAGTTGGGTGAAGCCATGAAGGTTTATATGATGGGTTGGATGGTTGCCAGAACAGGATTGCCAGTCAATATTGAAATCACCTAAAATGATAGTTTCTTGGGAGAGATGATGGTTAGACCAGCTGAAGAGGTTTTCTAGTGGAGGGATATTTTGGCCAGGCGGGAAGTAGCATCCTATTATGTTGATGGTTTTGTTTTGGTTTATTTTGAGGTTGGTATACATTATTTCTTCATTGCCTATTTGTGGAGCTGATGATTTTTAGATCTGGATGTTTAGATGCTGTTTAAATACACCACCTCCTTTTTTGTTTATCCAGTCTACTGTTAGTATGCCATAACCTGTAGGGAGTATTTGCTCACTGGTAATGTGAGGTTTTAGCCAGGTTTCTGTCAGGATGACTATATCTGGGGAGTACAAGTCTATGGCGGCATGGAGTTCATGGACTTTGTTGGATATACTTCTAATATTTAGGATTAGTAGAACGAAGTCACTTGGCTTTCTATTGGCTGTAATATGGGAGAAGTTGTGGTTTCTAGTCTGATTATGTGGATTGGGATTGGAGAATGTAGGGCCAGGGTTGGGGTGGATTCTCTAGTTTTGATATGCATGAGGTTATTAGTTTGAATGTGTTTGTTTATAAGGGAAACTTTATGATTGTGCTCTGTGGGTAATAGGTATGGTGGGAGGGTTACTATGTTAAGTTGTAGGGATGCTTTATGTTTGAGTAATATAGTTGGTAGAATATGTGGGGGGGTGCATATGGATGGTTCTTGAGCTGGTGGGAGGGTAGCTGAGTGAGGGTGAGAGATGAGTGGTGGTGTGAGTAGTAGTACAGTGGTAGTGGTTGAGTGGGGGAATGATGGAGCTTTGGTAGGATGTAAGATATGCAAGGAGAGTGCATGCAGTGAGCATAGGTAAGGTATGCTTGTACATGTTAGTTGAGGAGGTGTGATAGTAGTGGGAAGATGGAGGAGGTAGTGTTGGGTTAGCGCTGTGGCTGGCTATTGGAAAGATGGGAGAAGTTTGTGAGTGCAATAAAGGTGGGACCACTGGGGGCAGGAGGGAATAGGGGGCAGGGTGGGGAGCGAAGCGGGTAGAGACCCTGTTAGTTGCTCGTATGAGAGGGCTGGAAACAATCAGTTAACAGAGTTAACTGATAAATGAACATATAATAGTGACAAGGGTGGTTGTAGTTTTAAAAATGGTGCCTGCCACAGGTAATATTTATACACAGGTGTATGATCCATGGGTGGAGAGTAGTATCTGAGCATTATGACGGTTGCCTATACTGTGTACTAATCCATACTGTCACATGGTAATTTCACATGGCTGTACACATTTATGGCTGAGGATTGTCTACAACAATCTCTACAATGTTTGGAAAATGTTGGCCTTATAATGTTGACAATGGGATCTGCACATCATGTGATATTGACCAATTTGATGTGTGGTGGTTGGGACAGGCCTCATGATGGGAAGCTCTTTGTCACTATATATACTGTATCTATCTTCCCCACATCTCTGTTTGTGTATGTTTGACCTATTATAGTGTGTTTTCCTTGTATATATGTATGTATTCCTATCCGATGTGTGTGCAAAGCATGACTGGTGTGCAGTGTGGTGTGTGTGCACAGAAATCTGCAACTGACAGATATGTATGGTCCACTGTTGTTACCAGACATGGGGCTTCATTTCTGTAAGTGTGGAAGCATGCCCAGTATGACCCCTCTATATTTTGTTGTCAGACATGGGCTTCATTTGTCTAAGTGTGTGAGCATGCCCAGTATGACCTTTTTTATTGAATGTGTGAATCCATTCCAGGTAGGTTGTACTCCAGTGCAGGCATTTGTGTTCTACACCTTCAGCTAGCAACCTGTTTCTGCAGGATATCTGTAGATAGGTTGACAATATGGAGTCCCCATGGGCAAAGGATAGTGGGATACTGTAACTAATCGTGTCTGTGCTGCTTGTGCTACATGGTTTTGGTGTTAGCAGACATATTCAGATATATGTACTGTTTTACATTGTGATGTATTATGTCATCACCTATTGACAGATATACTTATTTGCTCACAGTAATTTCCTGGTGAATACAAGATGAATGAAGCTGTGTCCAGTATTGTGATCTGCAGCCTACATATTCTTGCACTCATGCCATTCTGGAGGGGGAGCTGCAGACACTTGCTGATGGGTGTGTGTAAATGGTCCAGCACTTTGGTACTGTAGTGGCTGAGGATCACCTGCTTGTACATCTATTGACGTGACAGAATGGCCATATCCTGCTGTGGCCATGCCTCACAGCTGTACAGATTCACACAGGTTACCCAGAGACAGGGCTCATATATCTGGTCAGTTCCCCTTCACATTGTGGTTTACGACCAGGTTTGCAGCCACCCATTCTTGGGTATGTAGGCAGGGATAGTATGGGGACACATCAGATTTCCAGACTTCACACATACTCCATGGCGGTCATGCTTCTACCCCCTCCTCTGTTATTCAATCCTCTTTCTAACATTATGCAAGTAATATCTGATAAGTATCCATATAGTTATTCCTTCATCCCAGTGATATTTAGGGGTTGGTCCACGGTTCATGCAGCAGGACATGGTGGGCATGCTACTGGGATTTGTCGACATGGCCTTGCGTTTGTGTTCTGTGGACTGTGTTATATCATTATGTGGGACTCCATGAGATAACATACATTGGCAGTACGGGTGAGGCACAGGCCTTTGACAGAATGCTGTAGGGCATTTGGTAGTGATGCAGGTCATCTGTAGCAGGCCAGTGCATTCTGTCACTCCTACAGTCCCAGGCTGCAATCAACTGGATTCCCCTGTGGTGACAGGGTTGGTGTGCAAGGTGTTAATGACAATAGTTTCTGTCCTTATTAATACATTGGTGTGGATGCTGGCAGGGTGCTGCTTACAGCTAGGGACACACCTGCATGCGACACCTCTTCAGCATGCTGCATTCTGTGGGTATTCCCATACAGAAGTGGGGGTCTTACTGTACTCATTCCCATCAGTGGGAATATGATCTGTGATGAACTTGTGGCTGATAGTGGGGTGAGCTGAGTGCATGTGTGCTATGGAAGCTTCTTGCAGCTGACTCACAGATATACATGGGGCATTCCCCTTATGCTGGCTTGTGCAGGGACATCAGCAGTTTCTCAGTACTTCATAACTGTGCCTTTTGTGGTCTCCCAGTGTTTGGCCAGACTACATCAGTATTCCATACTACACAGACAACTAATGTGCTGCTAACCTGTATATACAATTCCAAAGGTGTGTCCATTTGACAGTTTTATTTTATATACTCTGTCAAGGGTACTTCCACATGTGTACTGTGTGTATGTCTGGGCCCACTTTCATGCTATGTCCATCTTTCAGATGGTGACAGATATTACATCCAAACAATTAGTATGGATGACTGGTGGATTGGGTCTTGCTTGGATGCATTGTGTTTTGCACTGCAGTTGTTGGAACTTGGCCCTGTCATCAACAGTACTGGCCATAAGCCACCGGGATACAACCCTCCATGCATACATGCTGACCACTTCCACACAATATACAACACACAACAACCTAACACATAGAGCCCTGCATATTGTACATGTGCAACAAACTATCCTGCTAACTTGGCCAGCTCAGGTTATCTGTGATCCACTGTTATTATACCCACATGTACATGTTACTACATTTCTATGTAGGATTGTGGGGGGATGGGCACACATGACAACTGTAAATGTTTGCTATGACTGTACTGGCATTTCAGGTACTCTGTTGGCTTCCATTTCATTTTGTATTCTGACCTATCATGCAGACTAGAGGCATATCAGTGGAGTACAAATCTTAGATTTTATTGACCTACATTTCAGACTTCTTACCCTTCAGAACTAACATCCAACTGCCTGACCTGTTGTAGTATGTCTGTGTAGATCTGGAGGGGGGGGCTTTTCTCCATTGCCATCAATCAGAGGTCTTAGCACAGCCTTTCCTTTTGGTCATCTACATCTGTCCTGCTGGCTGAGACTGTTTTTGGGTATGTGAGCCTCACTGACATGCATGTGTGTGTCCTATGGACACAGAGTTGGCCCAGCACATGTCCTGCAGTGGGATTTGTCACCTTGTCTAGTACTGCCTATTATGTTGATGCCAGCATTTGTTATGGATTTTATGCTGCCCATATAGGTGTCCACTATCTGCTGCCATGCCATTCAGCCACCTGATTCCCTTGCATGCTCACATCAGTACCATAGATACAATTGGCAGAACATACTACTCCATTCAGCAATTGATAGGGAGAGTGACTTATATTGTGGCTGTGCCAATATTGAGGATGGTGCTGGAGGGTTGACTATGTCGGATGCACATAGTGCACTCCATATACATGGTTAAGCACAAGTAGTGTCATGTTTGGCATCCCTTTTACTGTATGTGTGAGTCAGAGAGAGAGGTGTCATTCCCTGGGTTCCTACCGTGTCAGTGTATGTGCAATATGTTGCCTGTTTGACAATGCCTGGGCATACTGGGCATGCCTCCGTTGCCTACAGGGGTAGGCTCAGGTTGTTTCTCCTCCGAGTCAGTCTGTGCCTGTGCTGGCCTTGGCAATGGTGGGGGGCTGTGTGGCCCTGCCCCATGCTGTTCCAGCTGCAGCTGTTTCTGCAGGATCATATTGCATAGCATGGCACATACAATGAAAATTTGGGTACATGTAGCTGGAGAGTTCTGCAAGGCTCCAATGGATATGTGACTTGAGCATCCCAAACACATGCTTTGTTATGATTCAGGTCTCTGCGTGTGCCTCATTATGGAGTTCTTGTTCAGATGTTTGTGCATTTCTGATGGGTGTCATCAGCCACAGCTCCAGTGCGTAACCAGCATCCCTAACTAGGTGGCCATATGGGATGTCCCCACTGGCAAATCTCTGGTACAGCTGTGTCATATGTCAGATGTGGGAGTCATGATAGCTTCCAGGGCTGCCAGCAAACACATTCATTATAATGCCCTGGGCATCACACACAACCTGGCAGATGATGGAGGGGAAGCCCTTGCGGTTTATGTAGACCCTACCCCGCTCACCAGGTGGTGCCTTTGTGTGTATGTGCATACAGTCTATAGCACCCACTACCTCAGGGTATTCTGCTGTTTGGTGGAAGAGATGTATATTGCTGGTCAATGCTTCATGGGTGTTGTGTGCATATAAGATGTTAAATAGTTGCTTCTTGTGGTTAGGATAGTCACGAGTTTGATTTCCTCAGCCTTTAGCCTTTAGCCTATGACTTTGGCCAAGTTGTTTAAATAAAAAATGTTTTGGACCCTTGGAAAATAGGGCTAGACTCTTCAATGCTGTCCCAAATCACAAGCTCAGTAGTTACCTATGGGCACATCAGATGTTTCCAACTGTCGTAGGGTAGTATTCATAGTCTGATGATTTGTACTTTTGAGTTGTCATATGCAGATAGTGAGGCTATGCCTATATGCAAATATGCCAAGAGTAAGGGATTTGCAATGAATAAGATAATTTAGAAGCTTTTAGAAAGAGATTCACACTTATGTGAAATGCTTATAGCTGATCCCATAATGTTTAATGTATTTGCAAAGTACTTCATGGAAATGTCAATGCATAAATTAATTCAGATTCCTTTGGATGTTGTTGACAAGTGCAACTATGGGTAAACCTGTTAAAAGTATCAACAGATATTTGAGTCAAAGGCATTCAATGCAGCTATTTATAATGAGTTTTAAAAACATATAAATGGAGTTTTATGACTGTTTAGAGGTGTTCTTATATGGACACCCTTATAATTGCATTGTAAATGGGAAAGGGTAATATATGAAAGAAGGAAAAATGAGAACATAACAGAGGAGACACAAAAAAAAATCAAGAAGGTTGTACTTTATAAGAAGGTAGTTTTGATAGGAAGTAGGCTAGAGGGTGTAGGAGGGAGGATTAGGGAAGGAGGTAGATGAAGAGGAGTTCCTCCCAGGTGCAACTCAGTCCCAGGACCTTAAACAGTACCACTTCCTAATGGTGGTGCAGTGGTAGACCCTGACGTTTTGGAGGTGGAGGCCTGTGGGCACTCACTGGTTGGAGCCATCTGGGTCTACAATTCTTCCACCAGCATCCTGGACTGGCCAAAGCTGACTTTCTAGTACCTGCTTGACCACATCCTCAATGAAATCCTGGAGCTCATGGTCTGCATGGCTGCCCAGTCTGCTCTATGCCAGGATGCCTACAGGGGTTGGGAGGGTGGCCTAATGGTTAAGGTGTTTTCCTTACAAACACAAGGTGCAGGGTTTGAGTCTCACAAGGAATAATTGGCTAGGCTTAAAATGGCTCGCAAGGGCAGTTAGCCTAGTACTAACCCGTGATGATAACCCATGATCTTCACAACCATGTGAGGATTTCCATGGACAGACAGAGTGTGAAAGCTCCTCGATCAAAGAGAATCATGTTTGGGCTGCTCCTGAGACTTCTGGAACTGTGGACAAAGAAGCATAAACTGTAGAAAAAGGGAAAAAAAGAAAAGCAAAAAATGAATAATTAAAATAAGAAAAATAGGGAGGGAGGGTAGAGAGACAAGTAAGAAATGGAGACAATACATTTACTCATGGTTTGTTGGTACATCAGTGCATACTTTATTAATAGTGCTTACTTATCTTTGTTAATTTTTTAGTCTGAAAAAAATGTTCTGGCAAATGGTACTGGGAGGTTATTAACAATCAGCAGAAGGATATGAAATGATGATGATTTTCATATTTGAAGTCTGAGGTAATAGGGAAATAAGCTGGTATAATACGTACTACAATTATCACTTATGAAATATCTTACTGAAATGGACTGAGTAAGCAGCTGTGTACTGGAAGCACATTACTTATCTGTATATGAATTACGTCTGGATTTCTACTTACTAATATGAATTAAAAAACACATTGTTATTCAGATGATTGCTTTGGTGAACGGCACTTTTAAACTTGATCGGCCTGGTCAGGTGTCCGTTGCTGGGAGGAATTATACCGCATCTTCCCATCAGCTGTATAAAGAAGATGTAAAATGGGGCACAGTTACTTACCTATCATACGTGTTTTTATATCACTCTTACATGGATACAGTTATTAATTAGCAAAGCATAGCATTTCTTTATGTAATTGTACTGATTTCATCTGTATTAGGAACTATTCATTGTTTACTGCAAGTTAAAGCATAAGGATATCATGACTTCAATTAAATGACTGCATTTTTTTTGTTTGGCTACATCTTGCCTAGATGGGAGGTAGGTACTTTCTTCAACATTTGCAAATATTCCCATTGAAGCTTCTGCTTTGCACTGTACCTTGCATACCTTACCTGCATTTTTAAAGTAATATCATGAAATACTGACATACATACAAATATTACAAGCACGGGCATTAATGTTATTGCCATAATGAGTGTCCAGGCTTTTCTTAAAATATATAAACTAGTGCTTACTTAAATGTAATTTGGTAGTCTTTTCCATGCACCAGCTACTCTCCCAGAGAACCAATTAATACACTTCCCATTCCTATAGAATGTTCTCATAAGTTGTCTGATAATTCTCTACTACTTTGTGATAACCCAAACATCCCCAGAGATAGCTGTATCTAAATGCCCTACATACCTGAATAAGATTTCCTCTTAAATATCTATATGAGACACTGTACACTTCATATATTTTAGTCTGCCATTATAACTAACATTTTCACATCCATGGATGCACTTAGTATATTTCCACTGTACTCTTTCCAGTTTATTTATTTATAGTTTGTTTGCCAGGATAGTCCATTGGGCCACGAAGCGCCCATTTTCAATGGCGTCCTGGGGAGGAAAGCTGCAGAAAATTACAAATTACAATTTAACATGAGTAAGTTATTAGATAAATATAATGTGCACAAATGAAGCAAAATTAAACAAACAGAAAGACACATATTAGTAGAGTACACATATTAGTACAATGCAATAAGAGTAATATTTACAAGCAAAGTTTTTAACTGTTTAACATATTAGCACAATGCAATAACAGAAACAGTATACATTTTTTAACACTTATGCTGATTCATGCAGTTAATTTCAAGGCTAATGAATTGTACCATTCTAGGAGTTATGCTAATTCCTAGAGTTTATTAGGGGTACAAAACAATGGGAGGCTATTGTGAATTATAGCTTATAAAGAGTAGCTATAGTGTAGGGAGATTATGTGGGGAGGGAGCAAGAGCATTCCCATAGTGAAGTTAGGTGTATGTGAAATAAAGTTTTGAATGAAGAGAGGCTGCTGGTGGTGCGGATGAGAGGTGGGAGGGAGTTCCAGTGGTGTGCTAGAGAGAAGGACATTAGATGTTTGCCTGGTGGACGGGCAGATTTATGAAGTTCAATTAGAGTTTGGGAATTAGATCTCAAAAGTCTATTTGACTGGTGCATTTTAAAGGTGGTGGCAAGAGAGGGACAGAGAGAGAGGATGAAAACAAGTTTGTGTGCTTGGACAAGTTGAATATAGATGAGGTAATGGGACAGCTCAAGCCAATTCAGTTGGTGTAGGGCAGTGCAGTGATGGGAAGTGGATCTATGGCTGGTTGCAAATTTTGTTATTTTATTATAGCAAGAGGTGGGTTTAGTCTTGAGGGAGGATTGCAGGTTAATAAGGATAGAGGCACTGTATAGGAGAGATGGGATAAGGTAAGTGTTGGCGAGGGTGAGCCTAGTGGAGGGAGAGATGTAATGGTTGTGGCGGTAAGCCTATTGTTTTGTGTGTTTTTTTTTTTTTAAAGACATGCATCTGGAGCATTTCTCCCCAGGCCTCTGCTGAAAACAGGATCTGTGGAACCTAGTCGGACTTTTCCGGTCAACAAATGTTAAATAAATAAATAAATAAATATTTCCTTGTAGATGATTATCAAACTTTAGCTGGCCATCGAACAGGACTCCTAGTAGTTTAGTATTACAGAATATTTTGAGACAAGTACTATTTTGACTGGTGACTGAGAATGAGGTTTTATCCTGGGTGGTGGTTTTGGAAGCAGTAAATATCATGAGTTAAGTTTTAGTAGCATTGAGTGCTAGATGGTTGTCCATCATCCATTGCTCAGTGGAGGAGAAGGCATCTTGGGTTAATTTTACTAGGGTACATATAGAAGAGGCAGAGCAGATTACTGTTCATAGGTTCATAGGTTCATAGGTAGGTACTAGGCTATTGGCCCTAGGGCCTATATAAACTTAGCCAAGAAGGTACCCTGGCTTTCGCAATGCAAGAAAATTATTTTCCTATGCCCTTATTGAACAGAGTCACAGAGGTGATCCTCGGGGTGAATTTCCTATTTCCCATCCAATCATCAGGATTTTTCTTGAAGAGTGCTAATGAGGAGCTTTGTTTGATATAGATAGGTAGTTTATTCCAGAGTATGTGAAGTCTCTTGGACAGGAATCTATCCCCCCAGCATGCTCTGTTTATTGTAGTGACAAGGTTTAGGTCCCTAGAGCATGTAGCTCAGAGGGATTGGGATTTCTTTAAGTGGAGCATGTCCAACAGCTCTGGGTTTGACATAGCTTTGTATGTTAGGCAGAGATCGCCTCTGAGTAGGTGATGTGCGACGGAGTAAAGCTGGAGTTTTTTGAGACAGTTTGCATAGGGCATCTGTTTGAGGCTGGTAATCCTCTTTGTGAGGTATTTCTGCATCCTTTCCAGTTGTTGTAGATGTCTTGTGAGGTACATACCAAAAGGGGCATTGTACTCTATAATGGGTATAATGAGTGACGAGTAGAGGGGAACAATGACCTCTTTTTTCCTGGATGAGGAAGCTTTTGTGATGAGGTGAGTCATGTAGAAGGATTTCCTGACTACTGTGGTGATGTGATTATCAAAGGAGACACTACTGTCCACCTGTGTCCCAGGTCTCTTATCCTCCTTTTGGTGTTAAGTAGACTACCACCTATGTGTTAGCTCATGGGTACAGAGTTTTTCCCAAAGGGGATGACAATGCAATTTTTGGCATTGAGCTTGAGGCCATGACTTTGACACTAGGCATCTGTCTTCGTGAGGCCCTTTTGTAGGATGTCCACATCGTTAGGAGTTTTGATTATGGCTCCTAGTTTGAAGTCATCTGCAAACTTCATTAGCCAAAGACCTTCTGTGTTAGCCTGTACTTTGAAAAAGTAGATACCAAATAGGAGAGGACCTGGGACTGAACCCTGTGCTACTCCACTTGTCACTGGTCTGAAGTCGGATTTGGAGTCTGCTACTTTCACAGTGTGGGTTCTGTCAGTGAGCCAGTTGGCTACCCATCTTGTGACATATGGATTTATACCTAGTTTAGTGAGTTTATCTATAATTCCAGAGTGGGGGATAAAAGTCTTGGCGAGACCTAGATAGGCTGTGTGAACCACCTTACACTCGTCTACAGCTTTGGTGATGTCTGCAAAGAAGTCTATCATGTTTAGGAAACATGATCTGCCTTTTACAAACCCAATCTGGGTGGGGTCCAGAGTTTGGAGATTACCAATGTCTTTGAGTATATGATCCATGATGACACATTCCATGGCCGTGTATACCAGGCTCATTAGGCTAATGGGGTGGTAGTTCCCAGGGACCATGGTGGCTCCCCCTTTGTGGAGTGGGATAACCGTCGCTTTGTGCCATTCAGTGAGCACAAAGCCTGAGGTGAGGCTATGATTGAACATGGTGCTTAGGTGGGGTGCCAGTTCATTCTGCAGTTTGTGTAGAACACAGCCTGGGATGTTGTCAGGTCCCATGGATGCTGTGTTCTTGGCTTTGGATAGTGTGTTTTTTACCTGTGCAGCCATAATTACAGGAACTTTGCATTCTTCCGGTATAGAGATGTGCCCTTTAGGGAGTGAGAGGGGGGTAAAGTTAACACTGAACCTATCTGCCAGGATGTTGGCAATATCAGTTGTTTCTGTATATTTAGTGCCATTGTGCTGTAACTCAGAGCAGATCTGAGTGTTGCCATTGATATTCTTGACAAAGGTATAGAATGCTTTATGGTTGTCTTTAGAATCAGTGGTGTTTTTGTTTTCTTAACTAGCTTTGGAGGATTTTATGATGGATCTCAGCTTCTTACTGAGGCTGACCAGGGAGTTCCTCCAATCATGGGATTTTACTGTTTTTTGCAACAGTTTCTTTCTTCTGTTGTAGAGTTTGCTTATGGCAGGGGCCACCAGGTTGGCTTCCTTTTTTTGGAGGATATCATCTTAGTTCTGTTTGGGACAGCACAATCCATGCACTCCTATAAGTGCTTATAAAGTGCATTTGTGTAGGATTCAGCAGTTGTACCTCTATTGTCTATCTGCATGGGTATCATGAAGTTTTCCACTTCTGTCTTAAAAGGTTAGTTTTGGAGACATTTTTTATGGTGGTTCTCCTAAGTGGGGGGTGGGGGCAGGATGTGGATGTCAAGGGTGATTAGCTTATGGTCGGATCTGACAAATGAGGAATTGACCTCTGGTGTGGAACACCGGTCGACCATGTTGGTAATCACCAGGTCTAGGATATTGCTGCCCCTGGAGGGGGTGTGGATAAGTTGATCCAAGGCACTGGAATTTATGAATTCCAGAAAACATTGAGCAAAAGAGTTGGTACATGAGTAGTTTTTGCAGTTAATGGTGGGGTAGTTGAAATCGCCCATTATGAGGGTGTTGGGTTGTACCCTAATATTTTGCAGTGCATCAAGAAATGAGGAGTGGGAATCCTTTGGCATGGTGGGGGATCTGTAGCAAGTTACAATTTGGATTGCGGTCTTACCCAGAGTTAGTTGCATTTGGATAATCTTGGCATATTGGACAAGGTTGGTATTTGGGATGGATTGGTAGAAATTGTTTATGAATATATTGAATAGAAGAGGGCCTAAAATTGAACCCTGGGGGACACCTGTGGGAGTACTGAGAAAAGGGGAGGTGTCTTTTTTCTATCTGACTGCTTTTTGCCTGTTTGAGAGGTAACTGATAAACTAGTTAATGGAGGAGTGGGATATATTTAGTTTGGACAGTTTAGTGAAAAGAAGGTCGTGAGAGATAGTGTTGTATGCCTTAGAGAGGTCAAGGAGGAGAGTGGACATGATGTGGCCAGTGTCATGGCCTTATTAATGGTTTCTAGGAAGGAGATGAGAGCTGTGCTAATGCTATGGCTGGGTCTGAAACCATGCTGAGTAGGGGTTAGAAGTTGGTTGTTCATGAGGTAAGGTAGAAGTTGTAGATCGATGCATTTTTCGAGAAGTTTAGAAATGGGGGATAAGATAGCGATAGGTGGAAAGTTTGTGATATTATTGTTATTACCACCTTTATGGAGTGGAATAATAAAGGCCTTTTTCTAAAGCTGGGGAACGTGACATTCAGTAATAAATCAATTTATAATAATGCAGATGGGAAGAGTTATGCCTTCTGCGACACATTTTAAGAAATATGAGGGTATATCATCAGGGGCATTGGAGCCAGGTTTCAGTGTTAGTAGAAGTTTTTTTATGGTGGCTGTAGGGATGGGTTGAAGAAGAAAGGAGGAGGTTGGGAGCAGGAGATGCTAGGGGAGGGAGGGTTAGGTGGAAATAAGGGTAGGAAAGCCGAATGGGAAGTGAAGGATGATGTAAGTTTACTTATGGAATCGATAAAGAAAGTGTTAAATTGGGTGACTAAGTCCAAGTCAGAGGCATCTGGATCAAGGCAGGGGTTTTCTTTTTTGACAGGGTTGAGAAGAGAGGAGATTCCATGCCAGAATTTTTGGGGTTGGTGTTATGGTTGGTTTGGAGTGTAGAGAACTAGGCTTTGCGGTCTGAGATAATAAGTATTTTTACTTTGTTACGAAGTGTTTTAAATTCATTAAGGATGGTGATAGTTTTATTTTTGGAGTAGTGTTTCCAGGCTTTATCCCAGAATCGCATGGCTAGTAAGGTATTTTTGGTTAAGTACAGGATTGCTTCTTATGCATTTTGTTTTCAGAATGGCAAAGGAGTCAAGCAAGTTGAGGAAAGTTGAGTTAAAGTAGGTAACAGTATTTTCTAAGGGAAGGGTTTTTAGTGGGTTCCAGTTCATTTTTTAGTGCATTTGAGAATGTGCTAGGATTAAAGTTTTTTAGACAGAGAGTGAAGGTTTAGGTATGAGTTAGTTGCATGGAGGAGGGAAGACAGTGGGCAAAAGTGGGGAAGTGGTCTCCTAGTGGGTCGGGCAGACGGCCACTATCAGAGATGTAATGTGGATGAGAAACTAGAATCCAGTCCAGGGTGCTTCCAGTAAGAAAGTTCTTGGAAGGCATAGTTGTTGAGTTAATAAGCTGAGTGAAGTTGTACAAGTTTATATTAAGTGACTTTGTAGGAGATTGAATTGTTGACCAATTAATATTAACATCACACCGGATTATAGTTTCATTAGTGATGTTGTTAGAGAACCAGGAGAGAATATCTTCAAGGGCTGAGATATTGTCTGCACAAGGAATATAAAGGGAGACTATGCATATAAATTTATGTTTGTTTATATGAAGTGGGGCTGGAATTAGTACTGCCTTGTCAAATTTGAGAATAGGTTTGGTATAGGGGGTAACTAAGTGGGATGATGAGTAGAGGAGAGTGACTCCCCCTCCTTTTTTATGTGTTCTGTCTTTCCTAATTATGGAGTAGTTGGGTGGTGTTAGTTCAAAGTTTTTTACATGGGGTTTGAGCCAGGTTTCTGAGATGGTCAGAATAATGGGTTGGTTATGGAGAAGCCAGGCATGGAGGTTAGGAATTTTGTTGCATATGCTCTGAGTGTAAGCTTTATGGGGATATGGCTAATATAGATGTGAGTACAGTTTTTGGGGTTAAACAAGAGTTTGTAGGTGAAGATTATTATATTATTATTGAAGGGGTAGAGACTGGGTGATATACAGGTTGAGGAAATTGTGTGCATCATGGAGATTGGGTTAGTTGTATGAAATGGGAGTGGGTGATTTTTACTGAGAGGTTGGGTGAGATTGGTTAGGCAAGATATGATAATAAGTAGTAGTATTTGAGTTAGAAGTGAAAGAGGTTTGGTAGAAATGATGACGATCCAGGATATAATGGGGAGTGAGTTTATGATTAAGCAGATATTAGTAAAAATTTAA
The DNA here is from genome assembly GCF_019279795.1 of Protopterus annectens. NCBI lineage: Eukaryota > Metazoa > Chordata > Ceratodontiformes > Protopteridae > Protopterus > Protopterus annectens. The sequence goes on from NC_056726.1 coordinate 1,663,139,248, forward strand.
AGTATGTGTTCGGGTACCTAAGAATGTAATAAGGATAGTTTGTGTTAATGTGGTAGGAAGTTTTGGCATAGGAGGGGTGGATTATAATGTCGCATATTCAATGTTAGAAGTTATGTGTGAGATGTTTGGGGTGTTTACTGGGAATGTTTCTGTTGGGTAGTTGCTACTGAGTGCAAATGTATTGTAGATAGGTAGTAAGTTGTTTACTCATGCTTGTTTTCTTATAAGGTGTCAGTATTGGTATCCCATACTCAAGTTGGAGTCTAATGTAATTAACAAACAATGATGTCATCATTTCTGATTTCCTACACTTTATAAATCTTTTTCTACAGCCTATAGTTCTATAACTATCATTAACCAATTGGTTGATAAGATTAGAAAACTGAAAGCTGGATCTACCCATATACGCAAGTCCTTAAATGAATCTACAGTTTTGATCACTGTGTGCTGTATTAAAATTTGACCTTTCGATTTATGTCTCCCAAATTTCATATGCTTAGTTTTTTACGTATTTATCAGCATATTATTCTCCTGTGCCCAAACTGTAAATTTAGTCAAGCTCTTTTGCAGACGTCTTACCTTTAACACATGTAATCCATTTATCTAATTTCAAGTAATCTGCATACAGAATGTAGAATATCTCAGATGATAAAGATATGTCTGAAAGATACAACATAAATGAGTATGGACCTAGGACAGAGCCCTGTGGGAGACCCTGACTGTAACTAAGAATTTCACCTGTCCATTTGCTATATGATATTTGTCATATCCTATTTATAAGCCATGTAGCTATGCATCATATAAAAAGCACTTCAGTACTTAGTTGTGATTATTTATTGATCAGTGTTTTATCTATGACCCTGTCAAATGCTGAAGTTAAATCTATATAAATTACATCACACCACAATTTTTCATTCATAGCTGTTGTTATATTGTTATAGAATATCATGTTACAGGTGGTAATAGATCTATTTCAACATATGCATGCTGATATATGGTTTCAAGTCACAATCTTTTCAATTTTGACAATAACTAATCCAGTATTACACTCTCCATTATTTTCCACAGCATGAAAGTAGACAAGGGTCTATATGACTCTGAGTTCGTCCTACTCCCCTTTCCCTTAAAGACAGGTTTAATCAGTGCCCATCTCCAATCTTGAGGAATCTCCCCATATTTATACAATCTAGTAAATAATAGATATAATGGTACTTCAAGTTCTTGCTGAAGTATTTGCTGGTTATCATTACTAATTCCATCTCTTCCCTGTGGTTTGTTTGGATCCCGTTTGCATATTTCTTTTTCAATATTATCTAATTTGATTTCAGTTTATGATGTTACCTGGATGTCACTAGGACACCTTATCATCCCTTTTGCGAAGCCAAACTATTTTGTAAATATATCTAATCTGTCGTATCAAAGAATACATTTTAGAATCTACACACAGTTTACTAATCTGTATGTTTTTACTACTTCCACATCTTATGTACATATAAAATGTTTCCTATTATGCTTAATATCTTTCTATAAAGTTTCTTCAATTTTTTCTTGATCTTGTCTCACACTGTGCTTAATTTGTTTGTCCAGCTTGTCTATTTTATTTTCAAAGTTGTAGTTTGACCACTTTACAATTTCTTATATTTTTTGTCTCTCACTTTAATCAGGTATCTTGTTCTTATGGAAATATATCCCCCTGGCATTGTTTGCCTAGAGCCTGATGTTAAACATTTTTTGATTTTTTGCACTCAAACAATTTCTATTTCAAAACATTCCACATTCCTTTTGCAGTTTTTTCCACTGAATGCATCACTCCAGTTAGTTTTACATAGTGACTGTTTTGCTTCCATATAATCTGTAATTAATCTTCTGTGCATGGTTTTAGATTTCAATTTAACAGAATTATCTAGCAACAAATTAACTTTTATAACCCCATGATCACTGCACATCAGCAATGGTAAAACTTGACATGAAATAATAGTAGTTTATTTAGGAACACACACAACGTCCAGTATGTTGTGTTCCCTGGTAGGTTTTTATACAATCTGAAGCATTTGTTGTTCCTGAACATATGTTGTTAATAATTTCCTTACTGATATTATTGAATCACAATTATTCCAGTCTGTTTCTAGTAAATTTTATTTTTCCCTCCTGTGTTTCATGCAAGTGTTATATGTTCCAGTGTTGTCTTTATTGTCACAGTTATACAGTCTATAGCATCGGTGTCATCATTGAACATGTAATAATCACAGGTCTCATAACTATCTTTAATCCCTATCATAACACCCAACCAGATTTTTTGTTAGAATGTCTGTTACAATAAAACATTTATACCCTAACAGAACCGGTTTCCTGATGTTGTTTTTAACCATGTTTCATAAACAATAACATTAATCATGTGTTATTATTAATTAGTTATTCAATAGTTAAGTATGACCACAAATCAGTCACCTTTGAACTTACACTAACACCAGAATTCACAAAGGGCGAAGTCAGACAAAACACTTCACCAAGACAAACTATACCCTCCTAGGGGAAGGTATAAATGCATTCTAAGCCCCGCCCCCAGCTGCAAGTGGTAACTACATCAAACCTTACACTAAAACCTATACAATCACTTCTACAAGTGTATAGACTCGGCTGTTCCAGAGAGAATCAAAGCCAGAGCACCAAGCAAAAACAAGCTGCTCTGGTGGGTATCCAGTATCAACAAACTTTACATAAAATGCAAAAAGTTGCTGTCTAAGAAAACTGAGATGAGGGCCCAACAATGGAAATGCACCCTCCTCAGCCTCAACAGGCAAATAAGACAACATGTCAAATCATCTAAGGGTAAATTTGAGAAAAACTGAGCAATCACAGCCAAGGATAACCATAAGGCCTTTTAAAGCTACATACACAGCCTAAAAAGTAGAATCCAAGCATGTGCTGAACTAGTGACTAACGGTATCATGCAAACTGATCCTGCAGAGATACCAAACCTGTTGTTGGACAGATTTGGTGAGAATTTCACTCCCTTAACCCCTCCAAACTTATCACAAACCTTGCCCCAAACTTTCCCCCACCCTTCATATCCGAAACACAGGTCATTAAAGCCTTCGCTAAGGCAAAAAACATAGCGTCTATGGGTCTATGAGACCAGATGGCATCACAGGCTGTCTTCTAAACAAACTAAAACATGAACAACCATCACCATCAAGTACCCTGTTCAATCAAAGCCTAACCACAGGCTGTGGAATGGAGAACAGCAACAGTTACTCCCCTCCACAAAGGTGGCACAGCAACAGACCCAGAGAAATATAGACCCATAAGTGTGACCAGCCTCGTCTGTAAGGCCATGGAACACATCATCATGGACCTCATAAATAAAGACATAGGTGACCTCCAAACCCTGAATCTGATCCCATATAGCTTCACAAAGGGAAGCTCCTGCCTGTTAAACCTGGTGGATTTCTTTGAAAATGTGACCAGTGCCATTGAAGAGGGCAAATCTGTGCATACAACATACTCAACTTAGTCAAGGCCTTCAACACAATCCCACGCTCAGGAATTACCAATAAACTGACTGTAAGCCCCTCTGTTGTAAGATGAGTTGTGAAATGGCTCAGAAACCAGTCACACACTATCAAAGTAGGTGACTCCACATCAACCAGCAGACCTGTCACCAGTTGGGTGCCACAAGGGACAGTGCTGGGCCCCCTACTGTTTGTATATACTTCTCAAAAGTTCAGGCCAAAACTAACAGGTTGCAGGCTGACCAAGTCTGCAGATGACTGCAAAATGGGTGCAATTATTGAATCCCCAAATGATGTCAGTGTAATTCAGGAGGACCTTATGCAGACCAACAACTGGTGTCTTAGTCATGGTCTCAAACTGAATGCAAAGAAATGCATCATCATTCCCTTCTGTAAAAACAACGTCCCTTCACACTATCAAATTAACAATACCCTATGTACCTATGAAGTGGTAAGAAATCTGGGATCAAAAGTAGACTGTGAGCTTAACTTTGATTACCATCTGTCTACTGTACTAAGGAAGGCTTTGTAGGTAGCACACTTGATTAGCAAAAGTATTGCCTCTAGAGCAAAGTAGGTTATAACCCCTCTATACTCATCACTAATTAGGCCAATAATTGAGTATAACTCCCCTTTTAGCATGTACCATACAAAACACCTGCAACAACTGGAGATACCTCAGAGGTTTCTAACAAAAAAGATTAAGGGACTCCAGCAAGTGCCTTACACAGACAGACTAAAGTCCATGTCACTAGACTCAGTATCACATAGACTTCTGTGGGGAGTCTTATGCCTTGTTTACAGAGCAATCTCCAACCCAAACCTAATGAATTTGCTGCACATCCATAAATCAAATGGGACTAGAGCTATCCATTCCAGGGACCTAAATATGGCTTGCAGCTTGAATAGGATGTCTTCCTTACTACAGTAGACACCTGGTGATCAAAGTTAAGGTTGCAGTTTACTTTTGATCTCAGATGCCTTACCACTTCATAGTTACAGAGGGTATTGTTGTTAATTTTATAATGTGGAGGGACAGATTTGTCTTCCAGAGACTGCAGCATCTTTGAAATAGGCTGCCAATTCATGTGAAGCAGAACACCTCTATGACACTGTCCAAGAAGCACCTGGATAATTGGAGTGGGCATTGTAAATTCTTACCAGGGATATTGCCTCAACACTCCTGGACATGGGGCAGTCATTACTAAATACAATCCTGGGTATTGACTAGAGTATCTATGGTATTACATTGGGATGAAATGGCTAGGCTTGGAATAACCTCTGGGTCAATAGCCTACTAAGCCACTATGATCCTATGATCCTATAATGCTCTTAGCATTAACAAGTATCATAGATGCATCAAATGTTGCTATCTATGAACTGTTAAATTTTCAACCTGGCAAAAATCATGCATTATGTTTGTCAAATATTGCAAACTATTTGCTGCAAAAATTATTTTCCCTGATCTTGACAAATGTACAACATCCTGTCCGAACACGTATGTGCCCAAAATTAGACTTGGATGCTCTACAAGTTTCCATTTTTTTAAAACAGACCATTTTTTTATGTAGGTACTTACCCCAAAATTCTTTTAATTGATAGTGACCTGACTGTGCTTTCTATATGTGATTTGTGAAAAATACATCTTAATACCTGTACAAGCTATGCTGTCTAAGAGGGCTGTAAGTTATTTAATACCAATCAAAGAATTCTAGCAGTTGAGATAATTTGAACTGACATGAATAAAAAAAAAAGATCCATACTTTCTTACATTAAGGCATTCTAATCCTTGTCTCACACCCTCTATTTTGCTCCTGGTAAGCATAACACAATGTTCATTATCTTCTCAGCAAATGAAAGCAACAGTTCCTCTAATAATTGTGTCTCCAGTTACAAGAATATCTTTCCTGATCAGATCTGAATAATCTTCATCTTATAACTTAGTAAGATCTGATCTGTCAGTTGTTACAAAGGAATGATCTTCATCACCATTAGTCTTATTAATTCCACTGTTTTCATTGCTTATTACATTTTCAAGCATACAATTCTCATCCAGCTACCTTTGTACATCCACACTTTGAGCCCTGTTGTCACCGTCAGTCTATCTCATCTTTTGTTCTTACATTAATGTTCTTCAGTCCTTCCACATTCAATTTTGAAATTTAAATTTTGAAAGTAAGAAATTCAACAGAGCATATTTCACTAATCTCTGTGCTGGCCATTCAATTGTTTCTTCCACCCTCCACCCCAAGGTATGCTGGCTAACTGTGGTCTGCCATCTTGTATGTACAGTAAGTATATTGGAAAGAATAACTGTCATATACAATCATCATATCAATAAATAGTTTGTGGCCTATATATAGCAATGTATTTTTTAAAGCTGTCTTCCTGTAATAAAAATAATTTCTAAGCTAATAACTGCAGTATATGTAATGTATGCATGTGTGTGTGTGTGTGTGTGTGTGTGTGTGTGTTTCTGTATATATATATATATATATATATATATATATATATATATATATATATATATATATACACATGCACGCATGCACACACGCACACACATGCACATGCACACACACACACACACACACACACACAAAATACACTTTGCACATTTACACTTTTATATTTTACTCATACATATACATATGTATTTTTATTACATGCATATCTGTATATAAACATACCTCATTTATGTACAAATGCATTTCTGTTTACAGATATGATTATGTTTACCGTCACTTTTTTAATTGCATATACATATTTACACATACACTGCTTCTTGCATTTAGCCATGTTAATGGAAAATTTCCATATCATTTTTGTACAACCTAGTTGACTTAATATAAAAAAAAAATATTTTAAAATTCTTACTGTAGAACTCTGGCCTTCATGCCCTAACCTTGTCTACTGACTTGTCCAGATGTTCAGGTCAGTGCCTCTGCAGGTCATCATACCTGTGTCCACACTGGGGACCAGAGCAGGTAATCACTTTTAGGGATGACAGGTGGTCACCCAACTCTTGCCAGATGTAAAACTTTTTTTTTCATTCAGTCCTGGCTACAGCTCTTTCTTTTTCCTCAAGGTATGACTCCCACAAGAGGTATTACATTATCCTTGTATTCTTTTCGGCTTGGAGCTCAGCCTAGTTTCTTCACAGATTCAAATCAAATCAAATCACATCATTCAAATTATCAGTTGAAAACTGAGGAATATAATTGCATGGTTATGGTTCAGAGGGTGGAAAACAGCATCTGAGGTGTGACATCACCATAACCAAATTTAAATACAATGTAGGGTCATTACGCATGGAACTGCAGCTATTGGTAAGTTTGATTTGGAAACTGTGTTATCACATAGACATGGAGAATTTATTTTTAAGGACTATTTATAAATATTGCATTATGTCAATGATTACTTTGTCATTTACTTATTTGTGTAATTGCTTCTGCAAAGTAATGTATCCTTTATTTGCACAATTGACAATAACGCCATGCATTACTCATTTATGAACCATGCCTTTTAAGCAGTGCTCCAGGTAATACTCGTATCATGTTTTCACTTCACTTTATAAATAAAAGTTAAAGTTAGTGTCACTTTGTTTAAATGAAAACAACTGTTTGGTATGAGGAGATAAGATGTGTCAAAGTACACAAGGTGGGCATGGACTAGGCTGCAGGACTCTGCAATCTAAATGTTGTTGACTCCGTTTTTCCTTTTATAGGCATAGAGATATTTGAGCTATATTAGGCACTTTTCCACATACCTGAGGTCAGCTTGGCTCAGCTCCAGTCAATGCAGGTCATCCACATATACTTGAGGTCTATTTATAAGAATTTGTTGACAAGCATGTGAGTCTTAAAATGATTTATAGAAATATGCAGAACTGAGTTTAATTTGCATACAAAACATGTAGGTAAGTGTAATTTAACAAGTTTAATACCACCATCTTTTATTACTGCCATATTAAATGTGATTAGTTGCATTAGGGGGCAAGTGTTTTGGGGAAGAGCAAAGTTTTTTAAGTAAGATAAAAATAGCAATAAAAAATAGTAAATACCTTTTCTTAAATAATGTCATTCTATAATAGCAATAACCCACTGCTGGGTGTGGGTAATACTGGATTTACCCATGGTTGGTGTAGTTTGGTCACAAGGGTGAAGTCTGATTGACCAAACAAAGTCAGTTGTGGGTAAATCAGTATTCTCCTTACCCAGCCATGGGTTATTGCTATTATATAATAATGACATTATTTAAGAAAAAAAATCGCTTCATTTTCTTAAATAATTCCTTGTATAATGGTGCTGTGCTGCTCTTCCATGTTTTTCCGTGGTATCCTGGGACTTTCTTGATGTACTGAGCATGTGTATGGGACTTACAGTCCCACTCTTATGCAGTACATCAATGCTATGTAAAGGAAGCAATGGAAAAGGAAAATCTCTATTCCTTTTTTTGTTTGTTTGTTTTTAATTAAAAAATTGAAATCTGGACATTTCAAATATACTGGAGAGACCGGACAGAGAAAATATAAGGATAATTGGGTACATTTCTCTAGTTCTGTATAATGTACCTGATTATCCTTGTATTTTTATGTCTAAATATGTGTATGTCAGGATAAATGTTGCTATATTCAGAGCTTTGATGCATTTGTGACAAATACAGGCATGCTTTCATTGTAGTGTTGGTTGGCTGATGAGTGTAACAAGTGTCTCTGCTTTACAATTGTATGTTGTTTTAGATGAATGCATAATACAGCACTAGGGATCCAGGCAGAGAAAAGATAATTTCATCCAAGAGGAGAACTACATCCTTATGACATGCCTTAGGACATATGGCAAATGCCATTTTGGAAAAGACGCAGTCAAATAATGTGAGAGAGCAAAGGCCTGGAACCAAGTTGTTATGACTATAAATGCTGCTGGCTGAAGGAAAAGCACACTGACACTGTGCAAGAAGAGTGCCAATGATATAGTAAGACATGCCAGAGGTACAGCAAGCAGGATACAATTGCCCATAGCAGTACTGGGGGGGAGGGATCTCATACACTTATTCCTTTAGCACCTAATGAGGAATACATCCTCCTGTTTTGAGGGGAAAACTACAAAACAGATGAGGATGATACAGGCATAATTATGATGTGGACAGTGGCAATTACCCACGTCAGCAACATCCACAGACATCTTTTCTGGAAGGTTAGTTTGACCTCATGTGTTTACATAAATACATGACTAATCAGATAAACTGATTACATGCAATGCATGACATTTACTGTTAACAGATGCAGCCACATTGGCTTCAAATTTCTCTCTCAGAAACCCTTGGCATAGCTGTGAGTAGTTAATCCATCTTCTTAGTCTGTTTCCTCCCTTAGTTTACCCAGACCTTTAATTCATTTCTGAACCTCTCCTCAGCTCAGTATAATCCACTACCCTAAATCCTACATGATCGATTTTTCTCTGCATTCTAGTCTCCAACTTCACTCTAAACCACACAGTGGCATGACCACTGGTGGCTAAAAGCACCTTTACCTGGCTATCATTGAATCCTTCCACCATGCTTAGGACCATACCCAGAATTCTATCCTTTCTGGCATCTTCCTACATTAATAATTTCTACCATCAGATTGTGCCTATGTCTGTTATGGACAGGGGTAATCTGTAAGATACTTAATGGATAGGCACAAATCCATACCATTTTCTTGCCCTTAGGGCCCAAATAATGGGTAAAATTGGGTTATATTTGACTAGGCTTGCAAGTTCTGTTAAGCCGTTAGCCTAGTAGTCTCATAGGAACCTAGGAACCCTCCACTTATACACATAATGGCATTCAACAGAGTGTGCATTGTAAGAGTTCTTCATACCACATTACATAGCATACAGTAGTGTACTCCAGTTTGTGAGTAGTAATGTAACTTATTAATTCCTTACAAGGTCAGTAGCAGGAATGAGGCATTCCACTATATCAACAAATATAGATAATATCAGCAGCAAAATGGCTGCTGATGATGGAAAACATTTATATTTATCAGGCAGCCTGAGGAAAGTGGCACACAGTTGCTAAATTTAATGACAGGATCATACACCTCACAACATGCAAATGACTCTGCAGGAAATTACACTGGATCACAAAGTCAATCACAAGTGCAAAGAGAAAACACATGCACCTCAACACCAGTATCTCCAGAATCACAGGAACACATTCTGTAGGATGACACAAACTCTGAGGTAACAGTGTGCACTGTAACACCTTTACAAAGGGGTGCCAAGTGTATGCACATGTCACAGCTACCTCTATAAATATGTAAAATTGTTAAGGTTCAGTTCACTGCCACAGGAAATCAGCTAGAAATGGTCAGAGTAGGTCTGGGTGTATGTGAGGATTTCCAGTACTACATGGAAATGGTAGACAGTAAAGATACCACCATGATCACATTGATCTACAGTATGGCGTCACACTTAGCAGCTGTTTCCACCTCCATGTGTACACTAGTGAGGACCTACCAGAATCAAATAGTAGTTGGCATTGGACAGGGAAGGGGACGAGGAGCTATCCAGACAGATGGTAGTAAAGCATGTTGCATTCCAGTTTCTTCTCAAGAAGGTAATGTGAATAGTGGAAGGAGTAAACACAACAGAAATTATGCAGGCTATGTTAGCATTCATCTACAGATAGCAGACTCTGTCACTGGATGTCTTGGTCGCCCAGTGTGTGTGGTATCACCTAAATCTGGTAGATCACATAAATGCACTGAATCAGCATCAAGCTCAAATAACAGCCTCAGTTTAAGATCACATGCACCTTCATCCACCTTAAAAAGACATTCCCCGGGATTCATGAAGCTCGGCACAAGGACAGTTTTAGCCTTGCACCTAGCGTCCTCCTTACAGATGGTGCAGCAGCACCATATGAATATTTATGAGGGTGCACTGACGCACCCTCGACGTGCACAGGAAACATGTGCGAGTGCAGGGGGCATGTTTAAGTGCTCTACGGAGGCATAAACGTGCACCCACAGTTGCACAACCTACTATGCTTACTATTAGAGCCCGCCTCTAATAGTAAGCAATTAAGTCAGTGTTCGTGGATACTGAAATGTATGCTAAGCATGCAAGAGTGTCCAAGAACACTGAAATAAACTCAAAGTAGAAAACACACAAGCACATAGTGGAATGTTGAGACCCTGTCCCTATAACTATCACTATTAGATTCCCTGTATCCCTATTTTACATTTGTATTGCTTCATTATTGAAAGTGTAAGCAAAGCACAGCATGTTTGCATGTTGCTGCCCTCTGCTTAGCATAGCTTACACATCAAAATCATCCAAATAGAAAAAAACATGCAGCATCAACGTTAATGTTAATAGTGTAGTGGTTAGAGCATCCGCCTAACGAACAGGCATTCGCAGTTTGAGTCCCACTATAGCACATATCATTTTCCATGTGGAATGTGTATATGAACATATTTATACATCTTTTTCTGTATAACCTACATAATAACATGTAAATGTGAACTGGAGTACTGCATGAAATGTTTAACTAATGTCATTTAATCAAAGTGGTAGTGTTATAAAGAATAAGGCACTAGTAAGCAGGTGTAAGCACAAATAAGCAGAAGTAAACATATATAAGTACTAGTAAGCAAGTCTAAGTCCGTTTGCGTGGGTGTAAGCAGTGCCCACACACATTAAGCATAGTAGAAGCTAACTGAATTTAAGAAACAGTAATTGGAAGATAGCACAGCCTACTGTCGCGCAAACATGCACACACCCGCTCACAACTTTTTAAAAGTGCTTTAATCACTCTGTATCCAATGGCCCTTTTTCTGCCCAGCAACAAAATAAATGGCCTCTGCAAAGGTCAAACCCAGGACCCTGCACACCACAGCCAATGTGATTTATCACTAAGCCATGGCAGATATACATAAATTTGATGTTATCACAAACATATCGTCCAGCACAATCATGCAACAGCATAGGAAATGTATATAATTATGTAGATGTATGTGCATGTGTATGTACAGATATATAATACATATATATATATATATATATATATATATATATATATATATATATATATATATGAAGAATGAACAACATAACAATAAAGCATACAAAAAGAATGAGAAGGAAATCAACAGCAACCCCAGTATTATTTAGTACTGTCATCTTATGTCATATCAAGCTGGGCAGGGGTGAGCAAATCACTGCTACTCAAACCACAGGCAGGACACTACCAGTGGGAGCAACATTGTCAATCTGCTAAGTCTACTTTACAAACAATTACAGGGTAGTCCCTGGTGGGACTACCCAAAAATCACTAGGTTGTGTGGACTTCTGACCATTACACAAGCAAGGGTAGGTATGTTCAAGGACCAAATGGTGGGAGAGGCTGATGATACATGGGTTGGGACAACATACATGTAGGGTCCCTAATGCTGGAGAGAGGGCAATGTGTGGAGGTGTGTTATGGCTGTGAAAGCAACTGGAGAATGGATGGTTTGCGTGTATGTCGAACATGGGTGGGGTGGAGGAACCATGGGTATGAAATTATAGTTCCAGACGTGGCAGGGTTGAATGGATTGGTTCTAACTGGACTGCCTCGTGGAGGTCAGCGAGTTTGTTATAAGTATATATGCATATACACATACATACATCTATATGTAGAAGTACATTCCCTGTACCACATTCATTCCTTTTGCAGACATAAATAACATGAAAATGCCCCTACAAACCTCAAGAGCAGATAGAATAATAGGTAGTGCATAAGAGGGAAGGGACGCATCTGCAAAAATGCAGAAGTGTGTACTTTGTCTGAAGTCAGTGCTGTTTTCAAAAAATAAAATGTGAGGACTTTCTCACTATGAAATAGTGGAATCATTCCTGTGATTTGCCTGCTACAGCAACACCAATCGCTAAATCGGTCCTATTTGTATTATAATTTCACCGAACCCCTACATTATTAGCTTTCATGTGTAACATGTGCATTACCACATAGTCATAGTTATTAATTTATTGTAGTGTCTTGTTAAAGAGAGTGATGAAGCAATGAAGTACAGAGTATAATCTTGAAATAAAGACGTGTGTCCCAGGTGGGACAACCCAAAAATTGTGAATAGTGTCCTATTGGTCACTCATTTCACCAATGTTTGTGGACTAAAAGGTTGGGATGTCTGAGGATACATGGAGTGAGTCAACCCATGGGATGGGTCTATAGGAGTAGGGAGTGGCCAATGTGTAGTGGTGTGGATACACTGTGTATCCAACTGGAGAATGGATGACTGCTGTGTCAGTGAAGTGTTGGGGTGGGTGTTTGGGGAACTAGGATCCATGGGTATATGGGTATATATGCAAATGAAGCAGCACAGCAATAGTGTAGTGGTTAGAGCATCCACCTAATGAACAGACATTCCCGGTTCGAATTCCACTGCAGCACATACCATTTTCCATTGGTGATCTGTATATGAACATATTTTGACATCCATCTGCTGTATAACCTGCATAATAACAATTAAAAATGAACTGGAGTGAAGTGTCAGTGTCATAATGAATAAGGCACTAGTAAGCAGGTTTAAGCATAAATAAGCAGTAGTAAGCATATATAAGCACCAGTAAGCGTGTTTAAGTGTGTTTGTGCATGGGTATGTATTGCCTACACAGATTAAGCAAAGTAGAAGCTAACTGAGTATAAGAAACTGTAACCGGAGTTTAGCATTGCTTAGCTCCATGCAAACCCGTGCACACCCGCTCATAACTGCTTTAAAGTGCCTTAATCACTCTGTACCCAACGTCACATGTTCTGCCTAGCAACAAAATAAAAAGCCTCTGCAAGGCTAGAACTCAGAACCCTGTACACACTGTCACAGTAGTTAACCACTACGCCATGATAGCAATACATATAAAGGAGGTATCAGCAAACTAATCCTCACCACAGGGAAATCAAATCAAACATGTGAACTGAATCTATGTACAGTGTAATGTTCTATAACCCGCCACAGACCATAAATATGTGAATTGGAGTACTGCAGTAAACATAGAGTTGAGGTGTCACTGTAATAAAGTTTTGATGTCCCCAGAACCCCATACAGTGTATGTACACATGAATCCCGGATACCCGACACATATATAACCTGTAATGAATGAGACATCATTGACAAAAGGCAAATATAATGCTAGATAACCAATAAGCAATACTATCCACAGCATAGCCCAACTAAGTAATTGTAAGCAATGTGTAGGGAAGTCAATACAATATGCCAACAGCTACACCTCTTTAAGCAGTGCCAACCTGAAGTAAGCAGGTGTGCCCATAGCTTAGCCTTTTTGAAACTGGCCAATTACAGAAAAGTGTGAGAATCTGGCCCTACTTAAACTGAAGAGGCAGGAATATGGCTCATAACTGGTTGCAGCATCCCCCTGCAGGAAGAATGGCTGGAGTGGGAAAAGGCATTCGCTTTAGAGTGCAGCGCTGGGGCATCCAGGAAGCCAAATTCATGGTATGGCTCCTGGTAAAGCACCATGACAGGAGACTACTGCAGGGCCAGTACCAGGGCTTGCAGTACAAAACAGATGCCTGGGACAGTCTCGCCCGTGACCTCACTAGTGCCACAGGTATCCCCCGGACTGGTGAGCAGGTCAGGCACCACCATGCAGACCTGAAGTGGTGGAGGGGGGATGTCCTGGAACAGTGGATCCAGGAAGCAAGGCAGATGCAGAATGCCCCAGAACTGAGTAAGTACTCCTTCCACTATGTAGTTAATAATTGCCTAGCTTGTGTATACTATGGATAGGTATAGCTAAATATCACTGTACTTCTCTGACAGCTGCAGATGAGCGTGCCAGCAAGCCTATAATGCTAGGCTGCAAAGGATGCATTGCGAGGCAGGTTAGTAAATAGCCTGCATGTACTGTCATAACAAATAAATGTAAGAGCCTCGGTAAGTGTTGTACCAGTATAAAGAATTGTGTAATATGCTGTGAATAAAGGTGTAACACCTGCATTGCTTCTATTTACTCTGCAGTCATATGTTGTTGTACTGTTGCAGTTATTAAATAGTACTCTTGTAGTAAGCAGTGTTACCCACACTGTGGTATGCAGATAAAATATGTATGAAGTGCTGTATAACAATGTTGGAAGTGCAAAAAGGTCAGTCATATTAGACAAAATACATTGCAAAGCCTCGCAACAATTGCCTGATAGCATAGTGTACAGTGATCTTAACTGTAATGCTTTTGTCACACACAGCAGGGCTTTGGATCCCAGGAGCACTAGTAAGTTGTATGCATAATCATTCCACACAACTGCAGACAGTTTGTTAGAATGTTCAGAGAGAAAGCTGTATGCATATTTACACTTAACAACTGTACAGATTTTGCTAGAATGCTCAAATAGAGAGTGGTATGCATATTCATACCCCTCAACTGTTCCAATCTGCCCAGTATGTCCTGATAACTGGCCCACATCACCTGTCTTTTGCCTGTTCCCCTGATAAATTACTGTGATGATCCAAGAAATGTAAGCAGCTGTTAATAACATATAACTGATAGTCAGACTTGTACATAGTCAAAAAATGTACATGCAAACATTCCTGTCATCCCAGC
The DNA here is from genome assembly GCF_019279795.1 of Protopterus annectens. Taxonomy (NCBI): domain Eukaryota; kingdom Metazoa; phylum Chordata; order Ceratodontiformes; family Protopteridae; genus Protopterus; species Protopterus annectens. Next base: position 1,663,154,363 of record NC_056726.1, read on the forward strand.
ATCTCACCCAACGTGTATGAGAGCAGTCTCAAAACATGTTGCATTAACACCTGCATCTTGTCAAGCCTGTATGTAAGACACAGGTCCCATACATACCAATCTGCAAACATACCATTGTACAATATAACGCTATTGGGTAGTGTAATAATACATGTAAGGGACAGACCACTGCAGTGACTACGAATGTTGTGAAAACTACAAGGATTTATTAGTTGTTAATTAAACTCTCTCTCACCCCTACCATATGTGCAAAAATAAACGATTTACACAATTCATTTGGTATGTCTACACTCCTAACCTTTGTTGGAACATATATCCTATTGGTTTATAAATATTCACATCTGTTTCTATGCATGTGCCATGTTAAAATACTCCCATATTGGTTGCCTGTTGCCATCAATGAAACCTGCATGTTGTTGTAATGGCCACTGTTTACCCATATATACATGTGTTCTGCCTGCTCTGCAACTATTTTATATCTGGTGCCCTGGGTAATGGGAATATCTATGCATGCTGTTATAACTAATCATGAATGCTGTTGACAATTACTAACCCATATCTGCCTTAAACATGCTACAACATAGCTCATATGGGAAGGCTGGTCCCAATGGACCCACCTATCCCACCTCAGCTGGCCATGGCACCGGGCACCAGCACATCTGGGGCTCAGCCTGAGACCTTCTTGTCCGTTGGCCTTGCGCCACCTTCGGGTGGAACCACGTCAGGGGATGGGGCTTGCCGCCCCAGGAGCGGACAGGAACCTGTCACCCATGGTAAGGTCTGGGTCCTGGTGTGTAGGGAGCTCGACAGGGAGATTCAAGACCGCCTACGCCAGCTTGAGGGCCGAGTGGCACAACTAGAGGGTGAGCCAGCCCCTCCTATACAGCTCCCAGCACATCCACTTTCTGGGCTGTGAAGGTGCAGTGGTGACTGCCCATGGGTGGTGACCTCAGTCCCACTGTATCCATTTGTGGAATCATGGGCTTGCAACTTCCAAACACCCCTCCCCGTCCAAGGTGCCCCCCCCACATGTGTCATATACTGCCCCTGTATGCATCTTGTTTGTCTTGTCTGTCATCCTACCCAACCTATCCTCCCTGATCACACCTACTCTCCTTCCCCAACATCCCACTCTCACCTAAAAATAAACGAAAAAAAGGGCAATCTGTTCCTACAAAAAAGCATGCCCCATACATAGCTGTCTATTTTGCACATGTGTCCACTGGACACATGTAAACATTTCTAATTGGCATCACACCATACTATTGTTGTACTCACCCCTCTCTCAGGGTTGTGAGTGACCAAATGTACCACCAAATTTATTGCATATGCACAGCCGTTGCTGTAGAAGAAATGGACAGCTATGGACCTTCCCTATACCCTTCCTGCACATCCCTAGCTAACTTGCCTACTGTCTTTCCCTCTTTGTGCCCCTTTTTCACCACTTTACTATCACCCCTTTTTTCTTGTCTTTTAAAGAAATTAGAGTGGGAGTAAGCACTTTTAAGCAGCAATGAGCGGGTTTCAGCCTACTTGCGCAGGGGGTAAGCACTGCCTACACAGGTTAAGCAATCAAGAAGGTAACTAAGTGTAAGGTCAAATGTATGTTGGAACAACTGGTAAGCTGACAAGTCACTCAATAACCCGTTAGAAAACTGGTTTGTTGGTTCCACTTTTTAATGAAATAAAAATAATAAAATTCAATAATGCAACAACAATTCTCCGTACTAAGCGCTTTCACCCACAATCGTATAGGGCATCTTCAGAGTACAAGTTCTTTACAATAAGCCATCCTTAATATAGTTGGAATTAAATGAATGAATTAATTAATTAGTTAATGATGTAATTATTTAAATTGTATAATAACATAATTACTGCTAAAGAAACACTGGAGAAACAGTATAAAAGAAACATCTAGAGAAACAGTATAAAAACACTAAAATATTTCTGAGTCCCAAAAAAACGTATGTCCAATACTGTGACCTTAAATAAAACATAACTTTGGTTTTCTAGTAATTATTTGATAAACACTAAATATAAATAAAAATTAATCAAAGTTAACAGTGTTTAACAATGTTTAACAGATGAAAATTGTTTAACAGATGAAAAAGTTTAACAGATAAAAGCGTAAAACAGCAGACACAAAAGGCGAAATTATAACATACTGTTGATCTCACAATGTATAGATCTCACAGATTCTACATATACTTAAAATATAAAATTCATATACATATACTAAAAATATAAATTATAAATTATAAATTATGAATTATGAATTATAAATTGGGAAATAAGTAGTGTGTAGTACTTCCACAATCCATCTACATCAGTAATATCTTGAATAAATTATACTTGTATTTAATTTATTTATAAATAAATAAATAAATAAATAAATAAATAAATAAATATATAAATATATATATATATATATATATATATATATATATATATATATATATATATAAATCCATTCTTCAATAATATGTTTTTCCAGTAATAATCAATTGTACACGCTGGTGTAAACGACCTGAGACGTACCTCCTTGGACTACATGAAAAGAGACATCGAGGAGCTCTCTGATTATGTAGCCCAGGCAGGTATGACCCTGACCTTGAGCAGTATCCTACCTTCACCAAGAGTGATGCCACAATACAGAGATAAGATGATCAGCTTTAACAATTGGCTTAAACACTGGTGTCATTCAAAGGGGATCCAGTATCTGTCTGCCTGGGATGACATGTTGGACAAGCCACGCTGCTTCGCAAGGGACGGCTTGCACCTGTCACCCCTGGGATTCCGTATATTGGCAAAGGCTCTTGCCACCCCTATAGTGCCTTTTTTAGGCAAGGCTCAAATTCTAAACCTACCACCCTAGAACACAAAAAAGGAAAAAAACTAAGGGTAATGCTGCTCAATGCCAGAAGTCTAAATCTCAAAATGCACGCACTCGAGGCCCTTCTCAGTATGGTGAACATCGATGTCTGTGCTGTGACAGAAACCTGGTTCAAGGCTCCTGAGAGCACCCCAGCGCTATCAGGTTTTACCTCATATCATGCCCGCCCCAAAATCCGGTCAATACCAACAAAGGACGGGGGGTATCCATATTCATCAAGGACACCCACACCTCAAGACTGGTGGCAATGCACGATGCATCGGAGACCATCCAGGTGCAATTAACCATAGGCAAGACTGCTCTGCAAATTGTAGCATGTTACAGGCCACCCTCACAAACTCAGGAACCTCACATGGCCTTCCTGAAAACACTAGAGGGGATAAATGTATCACCAAACACCATCATACTAGGTGACTTCAATTACCCAAATATAGACTGGGAACACTACTCAAGCCCCAACACCCTAGCCCAAAAGTTCCTGGAATTCATAAACTCAAATGCCATGGAACAACTAGTCACCATCCCCACAAGAGGAGATAACATACTTGATCTCATCATCACGAACATGGGAGCACAATGTTCAACACTGCAAGTATACCCCTCACTGGTGAGATCAGATCACAAACTAATCTCGCTGGAGGTCCTCATCCCACCCCCACCTGAAATAAAAAAGACCACAGTAAAGAACTTCTCAAAAGCCGACTTCACACTTCTAAAGACTAGTGTGGTCTCCTTTAAGGCCCCGAGCATGGAAAACAGTACTCAAGCCGCTGAATCACTTACAAACACCTTCTACCAGCACCTGCAGGACTGCATGGATAAGGCAATCCCAAACAAAACAAAGACTCTTAGTACCAAAGGCAAGCGTCCAGTCTGGTGGACCCCAGCCATAAACAAACTCTACAATAAAAGGAGGAAGCTACTACAAGATAGAGCAAAATTCTTAAAAGGTAAGACACCCATGATCACTATAAGTAAAAAACTAAGAGCTCTCATAAAATCATCCAAAGCAAATTTCGAGAGAAAAATAGCTAAAGACTCAAAAGACAATCATAAGGCCTTCTTTAGCTATGTTAGAAACCTAGGAGGAAACTCCCAGATATGCTCAGAACTAGTTCAAAATGATGTGAAGATTACTGATCCTACAGACATTGCCAACATACTGGCTGACAGGTTCAGTGCAAACTTCTCCCCTCCCCAAAAGGAGAGATATCTATACCAAACGATTGCAGCCCCCAAACATCTCCAGCCCAAGTGAGAACTGCTCTCCAAAGCAAAAAACACAGCATCAATGGGACCTGATGGTGTCCCCGGCTGTGTGCTCCACGAACTCAATGAGGAATTAAACCCACAGCTAGGACAGCTGTTTAATCAAAGTCTTACCTCTGAATACGTACCCAGGGAGTGGCGCACTGCAACTGTGGTCCCACTTCACAAAGGCGGTGCCTCCACCGACCCTGGAAATTACCGGCCCATTAGCGTGACAAGCCTTATCTGCAAAGCCATGGAGAGGATCATAATGGACCTCATAAATAAAGACATAGGGAATTTGCAGACTTTGGATCCAACCCAGTTTGGCTTTGTCAAAGGCAGATCATGCCTTTTAAACTTGGTTGACTTCTTCGAAACAGTCACCAAAGCCATTGACGAGGGAAAGGCAGTCCATACAGCCTACCTCGATCTGGCTAAGCCCTTCGATACAATACCCCACTCGGGTATCATTGAAAAACTCATCAGCTTAAATGTTAACCCATACATCACAAGATGGGTTGCAAACTGGCTGAGTGACAGAACCCACAGGGTCAGAATTGCTGGCGCCATGTCAGACTCAAAGCCTGTCACAAGTGGTGTCCCACAGGGCTCAGTCCTGGGCCCACTCTTGTTTGGCATCTACTTTTCTGAAGTACAAGCAAACACAGGAGGGTTATGGCTGACAAAGTTTGCAGATGACTGCAAACTGGCCATAGTAGAAAACACATCTGACACAGATATCCTTCAGAAGGGTCTCACAGAAACGGATAACTGGTGCCAGAGCCACGGCCTGAAGTTAAATGCCAAAAAATGCATAGTCATACCCTTTGGGAAAAACAAGGTTACCCCTAGCTACCAAATAGGTGGCAATCCACTGAGTACAGAAGAAGTTATCAGGGACTTGGGGACCCAGGTTGATAGTAGTCTGTCATTCGACACCCATGTAGCTAAAGTAGTTAGGAAGACCTTCTACATTGCCCACCTTATCATGAAGGGATTCTCATCTAGATCAAGGGAGGTCATAGTCTCCCTTTACTCATCACTCATCAGACCAATGATTGAGTACAATGCCCCATTCGGATGTATCTGACCCGACACTTGCAGCAGCTGGAGAGGCCACAAAAGTTCCTCACCAAAAGGATAAAGGGTCTCAAAAATCTGTCCTATGCTGCCCGACTGAAAGAACTCCAGCTCTATTCAGTCGCTTACCGCTTGCTCATAGGTGACCTTTGCCTAACTTACAAGGCCATGTCAAACCCAGATTTGATGAATATGCTTCACCTCAAAAAATCTAGATCCATCAGAGCCACAAGGGCGGGAGACTTAAACCTCGACACGGCTATTAATAGGACGTGCTGGAGGGATAGATTCATCACCCAAAGACTCCCTATGCTGTGGAACAAAATCCCGGTACATGTGAGGCAGAGCACCTCGCTGGCCTTGTTCAAGAGAAATCTTGACCAATGGATGGGAGATCGCAGATATACCCCAGGGATTACCTCAGTGTCACTGCTCGACAGAGGCACAGCAAAATAATGGGTATAGTTCCCCATACTAAAGGGGTGGCGCAAGCCACAAAACGATGGGCTAGGCTTGTAAATGCCCTGGGCAGATAGCCTAGTATGAACCTATGAACCTATGAACCTATGATAAAAAGTTAAAAAAAATTTTAAAAAAAGTATGATTTAAACATTTTTAATATTATAAATTTTGATCCATGACTATTTTTTAATTTTTTTTAACTTTTTATCGATTGATTATTACTGGAAAAATATATTATTGAAGAACGGATTTACATATATATATTTATATATTTATTTATTTATTTATTTATTTATTTATAAAAAATTAAATACAAGTATAATTTATTCAAGATATTACTGATGTAGATGGATCTTGGAAGTACTACACACTACTTATTTCACAATTCATAATTCATAATTCATAATTTATCATTTATAATTTATATTTTTAGTATATGTATATGAATTTTATATTTTAAGTATGTGTATAATATATGTAGAATCTGTGAGATCTATACACTGTGAGATCAAAAGTATGTTATAATTTTGCCTTTTGTGTCTGCTGTTTTACGCTTTTATCTGTTAAAAGTTTTCATCTGTTAAACAATTTTCATCTGTTAAACATTGTTAAACACTGTTAACTTTGATTAATTTTTATTAATATTTAGTGTTTATCAAATAATTACTAGAAAACCAAAGTTATGTTTTATTTAAGGTCACAGTATTGGACATACTTTTTTTATGTTATTATACAATTTAAATAATTACATCATTAACTAATTAATTCATTCATTCATTCATTTAATTCCAACTATATTAAGGATGGCTCTATTGTAAAGAACTTGTACTCTGAAGATCCCCTATACGATTGTGGGTGAAAGCGCTTAGTACGGAGAATTGTCGTTGCATTATTGAATTTTATTATTTTTATTTCATTAAAAAGTGGAACCAACAAACCAGTTTTCTAACGGGTTATTGAGTGACTTGTCAACTAAGTGTAAGGAACTGTAACCAAACGTAACCACTGCTTACCATTACGCAAACCCATGCATCCCTGTTCACAACTGCTTAAAAGTGCCTTAATCACTCCGTATCCAATGGCTCTTGTTTTGCCCAGCAACAAAATAAACAGCCTCTGCAAAGTTTGAAACCAGGACCATGCACACCACAGCCAATGTGATTTAACACTAAGCCATGGCAGATATACAGACATCTAATGTTATCACAAACATATCATCCAGCACAGACATTCAACAGTTTAGGAAATGTATTTCATTATGTAGATGTATGTGTGTGTGTTTATGTCCAGATATATATACATACATAGATATAGATATATAGAGATATATCAAGAACAAACCACATGACAACAAAGCATTAAAAAAGAATGAAAATGAAAACACCAGCAACTCCTGTATTATGTAGTGGTGTTGTCCTATGTAATATCAAGACTCCCTCAGACAGACATGTGTCATTAATACACGCAAACATTTGTACATTGCCCAAATACATTATTTTCAGCATTTTATTTACATTAACAAAACAGTTCCTGTCCAATCATAATGTGAGAACAGTACTCTTGCAAGGTGCTGTGTGCAGCATCATCATCATCATTAAAAAGTTAAATGGGGCAACCACAGAGGGACTGGTAGTGTTGTGTGTACACTGGGGTCATCTGCATCACACGTACCTGGAACCTTTAGGAGCCATGTGAATACCAGGATCGTGTACCTGAGAGAGGGGTGAGGACAACAGTAGTATGCTGTGATGCAAATTAAAAAGGTTACATGTGTCCAGTGGACACGTGTGTGAAATGGATAGCTATGTATGGGGAAAAAGTTGTTCTGGGAACAGACTGGCCTTTTGCTTCTGTTTTTGTAAGGTGAGAGTGCGATGTTGGGGAAGGAGAGTAGGTATGCTCATGGAGGATAGGTTGAGTAGGATGACAGACAAGACAGACAAGACAGCATACAAGGGTGGTATATGACACAGTGGAATGGAGGTCCCCACTCATGGGCAGCCACCACTGCACCTTCACAGCCCCAAAGGTGGCTGTGCTGGTGGCTGTCTAGGAGGGGCAGGCTCACCCTCTAATTGTGCCACTCTGCCCTCAAGCTGGCATAGCTGGCCTCAAAACCCTTTATTGAGCTCCCTATGCACCACGGCCGGGACCATACGATGGCTGACAAGTTCCTGTCTGGACCTGGTCCCAGGGGAGGCAAGCCCCATCCTCAGTGGTGGTTCCACCTGAAGGTGGTGCAGAGTCAACAGAGGTGGAGGTCCAAGGCTGGGCCTCAGATGTGCTGGTGCCCGGTGCCATAGCCAGCTGAAGTGGGACAGGTGGTTCTGCCTGGACCTGCAATCCCATACAGCCTATGGTGTTGCAGTTTTAACACAAATAAGGCTTAGTAATAGTCAACAGCATTCAGGATTACTTATAACAGCATGCATAGATATTACCATTAACCCAAGACAACAGATGTCATACATTTGCAGAGGGAGCACAACACATGCATAAATACTGCATGACATCTATACAAAGCATAGATGACTTCTGACTGCAGCTATGAACAGTGGCCCATTATTGGCATGTCACTTTGATAACCTCAGACAGTGACTATCATACCATTGTTTCATGTGACGTATGTCCAATCAGGGATGCGATGTCAATAACTCTCATCACTGTCACCGTGTACTAACTGCAATCCTCACACTATGCTTCTGCAGTTCACAGATGTGTGTTCTGTGAGTAACACAAGAAACAAATGGTTCCACACACTGACCAGTCCACAGATGACACTACAGATAGGGGTTTTCTCACAAACAGAGCACTGTGTTGTCAGTTATTCAAACATGCAGACTAGCCATTACCACACACAACCTGTTAAACTGGCAGTAGTCTGAATGAAGCATAGCTACACTTACATGCTGTAGTCCTGTCTGGCACATCACCCTCCTGTCTTTAGGCTGTTTTCCACAGTGTATGTTGTTTGAGGAATGTCCAGATTTCATCTGTGATACTGTTTACCAAACACCAGATCCAGGTTCTACTCACAGCGACTGTCATGGGCAAACACCAACATGATGTTCCTAGATATTGTACTGTGTTTCCATGCAATTGGCTATGGGAATGTCACCACAGCTGTTCCACATGCAATCAGCTACAGGAGGACTGCACTAGGTGCAGAGGCCATCACCTGATCATGACCATTACTTACAAAACACAAGCTGCTACTGAACAGGTGTACTTCTCCACATTCACCAGAGAGTGTGTGAGAGGAACAGACAGAGGCAAAGTACATCAGAGAAGGGCTGGGAGACTAAAGCCTAAGCATCTTCTGTCACACACCTACCAGAAGAGGGGTTTAAACCCCTGACTGACTAGCCATTACTATTACAAGTGCATGCTGTTCCTCCATGTGCCACATAGCTGATAGCTGACACATCGGTGTGCTGTAAGAACATATATGTGTGCTGGTGAGCAACATCTGCAACAGAGATATAGTAGACATACATTAGGTGTAGCACACATGGCTGTTCACATGAACAGATGTCATTGTCAACACAACCACACTCTCTAAGGGACTCAGACACATTGGCATACTTTGTCAGGTTCACAAATACACTTCCTATCTACTTAGTTTGCCACACTACAATAATGCGCAGGCATTACATGCACCACAGGGGTTATCCTGAGGTTCTTTGGGCTAGGGCATGTGAACATGTCTGACATCAGTCACTATGCCAATGGGAGTTATACTGGGTGTGACTGTGGTTGGGAACATCATACCCCACATGCAGACACAAGGTGCCAGTACTGACATGCATGTGTGCATTGCTTCATGGGTGTGTAGTGGTTGGCTGTGCAAGATGGCTATACAAGGCTGGGTGAGGGGTAATCCTTGGCATCAGGCCACCTGACAATGGTCTGCAGTGTGGTTCAGGGGTGTATTGTCTGCAATGTCCCACACAGATGGGTATTGTGTTAACTGTCCTGTCATTCTGGTTACTATTGTATGTGGCCATTGCTTTGCAAGGCATGCCATGTCTGTGTTTGATAGTCCCTGACATGGACATTGCCTGGGATGTGCACGTCTCACATTAATGTACAGTGACATGTTTAAGTGCACCTGGTTTGCATGGCACATGTTATGTACACAGGCTGTTATCATCAGATGTACCAATCCTGGCCTGGTGTGGCAGGACCTGCTAATAGACAGCAGGTTGACCCTGCACCTGCATTGGTAGCATGATACAGGTATTTCCTGATGTCAGTGGCATCTGTCCATACAGGGCATGTGTGTAAGGCATGGTATGTCCTTTGTGGATCACATTTGATGGCACCACATATGTTGCAGGCATCCAGTGGGGAACATAGTGAAGGTGCATTGTCCGCAATTATGTGCCTATTGCACTGATGGACAGGGTGCCATGCCCTCTGCAGCCCACTGCAATATCACCATGCTTACTATCTGTCAACAATGTGAAGGGTACTAGCAACATAGCAGTATTTTTCTAGGCAAGTGTGTTTGTGTATGACACATGGGTTCAGACTGTATTCTGGGTAACAGTAGGGTTGCTTACTTTGTTCACCAGGCTTTTTGCCAGATGTAGGTGTATGGCTTGCCAACCCAGGCTCTTGGCTCATTGAATTCTGTAATCCTTGTGAGGTGGACATTGTGAGATATAATATGGCCACCATATAGGAAAACTACAAAACCCACTCCTCAACATGTCCAGTGGTTAGACACTCACAGCCACCTCCACACAGGATATGACTGACAAACACCCACAAACACCTGCCATGTCTTGGAACAGAACTCCTACCTGACTAGTTTATCACACTACAGCATTATACAGTTATAGCACACACTACGGAGATTACTGGACTACCCCATCCCCAAAGGTGTATTTCATAAGGAATGACATCAGCAGGTTTACCAAAGTAGGGCAGTTCAAATTTCCTGCAAGTGAGTAGCCTAAAATGCATTGCTCACAAAACAGACAGTGAGACACACAAAATATTCACAACTGACATGTGTGGGTATAGACCCCATGACCAATATCTATATTATATTACTGCATGGAGATGTTATAGGACACACCACGGGGATTACTAGAGAACTCCTTCCCCAAAGGTGTATTTGACAAGGAATGACATCAGCAGGATTACCAAAGTAGGGCATTGTAAATGTCCTGCAAGTGAGTAAGCTATAATGCATTGCTCCCTACACAGACATTGAAGCACACATAAAACATACATAACTGCCATGGTTATGGATGGAACTCTACCACAGTTCTACATCACACTCCAGCAGTATGCAGTTATCCGATGCGCTACAGAGATTACTGGCTTACAGCATTCCCAGAGGTGTATTTCAAGGTGGGAGACATCAGCAGCCTTGCCAAAGTTGAATATCTGAATTGTAAGAAGTGTGAGTACTCTAAAAAGCATTGTTCTCTTCTCAGCAGACAGACAGATACAGTTGCCAAGTCTGGGATTAGACCACCTACCAAACTAGTTTTTCACAACACAGCATCACACAGTTACAGGACACGCTACAGAAACTACTGGGTTACAGAACTCCCAGAGGTGTATTTCTAGGTGGATGACATCAGCAGGATTGCCAAAGTAGGGCCAATGAATCATAGTGAGTGTGACTAGCCAAACATGCAGCACTCTCTACACAGGTATAGGAACAGACACCAGAGAATCCACAACTCCCATGTGTGAGAATAGAACCCATACCAGAGTTCTATATCACACTACAGCATTACACTGTTACAGTATGCATTGCAGAGATTGCTGGAGTACTCTTTTCCCCAAAGGTGTACTCCCCAGTGATTGACATCAGCAGGATTACCAATGTAGGGCATTTGAATTGTATTAAGTGTGACTAATCTAATTTCCACAATTAGTCTGTATGCATTAATTGTGGAAATTAGATTAGTCACATAATACAATTCAAATGCCACAATTAGTCTGTATGCATTAATTATCCGTGGTGGTGGTGCTGCGGTAGCGTTGTCGCCTCACAGTAAGGCGCTGTCCGGTTCGAATCTCAGCTAGAGCATCTTCTGCATGGAGACATGCGTGAATGGGCGTACCTTTGTTGAAGGTTGTGCATCAGGGCTGGTAACTCGGCACGTAAAAATCAACTACCAATCATTAGCGGACCGGAGTTCTGCTGTGGCGACCCTTAACCGGGAAAAGCCGAAAGACACAACACAACAAGTCTGTATGCATTAATTGCTGTCCTGACCAGACAAAAATACCCCACCTTTGCAGGTCATGAACCAAAGACACTGTACATTATAGTCACAGTAACTAACCACTAAGCCATCACAACAGTACATGAGACTGAGATTTCACCACAGTAATGCCAGTACAGGCTAGCTAATCAAAGTGAACATGTGAAAGGAATGTATATACAGTTGTCCATAAAAGACCTCCCCAAAGCCAGCTTCATGCTACACAAGGCAGAAGTGACAATGTTTGTGACACCCATGGAGACAGGAGCTGACAGTTCTACAGATGAATACTGTACTAAGGTACTGTATGAGCGCATCCACTTGTGCATGATTCCTGACATCCCACATGGCTCTACTCCCAAATAAGCAAGCCAGTCTGGTGGTCTCCTGCCATTAACAGAGTATACAACAGAAGGTAGACACTGTTGAAGCAAAAAGGATACTACAGGGATGCAAACAACTCCCTTACCAGCCACAGTAAGATGTTGAGATCCTCCATGGAATCCTCCAAAGCTGGTTATGTAATTAAAATCACCACAGATTCCACAGACAACCACAAACCATTCTATAGTTATGTCCTGAATCTAACAGGCAATGCTGAGACATGCTCTGAGCTATGACAGAATGGCATTGCTCCCACGGATTGTGTCAATATATTAGCGGATTGATTTAGTGCCACAGCCACCCCTCTCACCCCCAAAAGGGCCAATGGCAATATGAACAGAGTTCCATTGGCCAGTAATCATGGTCACACAGGCAGAAATCGCACTATCCACAGGTAGGAATACATCATCCATGGGACCAGACTGTCATGTGTAATCATAACCTCACAATCAGGCCAGGTGCCCACTGAGTGGCGCACAGCTGCAGTTATCCCACTCCACAAGGGGCGATCCACCTTGGATCCCCAGAACTACTGTCACATCAGTGTGATGAGCCTGATCTGCATGGCCATGAAATGCATTATCAGTGAAGATTGGAGCACAGACATTGGCAACCCTCAAACACTGGGCCCCACAAAGATTGGGCTCATGGAGGGCTAGTCTTGCCTCTTGAAATGGATTATCTGCTTTGACTTAGTCTGCATAGCTGTTGAAGAGTGTAAGGCAGTCGGCAATGCCTATGTGGACCTCGCCAAGCCCTTCAATACCATACACCAGTCTGGAAAAATAGATTAACACACTAATCCGGCCATACATCCCTATGCCACTCGATGGTTTGTCACATGGCTTACTGACAGAACTCTAACTGTAGGAGTAACTGTCTTCAAATACATCCCCAGACAAGTGACAGAAGGAGTACCGCAGGGTTCAGTCCTGGGATCACTGTTGTTTGAATTCTACATCTCTGCAGTACAGGCCAACAGTACGGGACTCTGGTTAACAAAGGTAACAGATGACTGCAAAATGGGAGTCATTATGAGCCTGACTGTATTGCATGATATATTACTGATACCAGCCTGACATCATACAAGTGGGATGGGGTACTGTTAGCATCTTGTGGCCTTGTTGTGTAAGGTCCTGGTTATGGGATCTGCAACAGTTGGTAGTGTATTGCAGGTCAGACATGTTTTGCTGGGGGGGGACCTATTTGTGCATGACGTATGTTGTTTGTGCCTGTCAACCCCATTCATGGTACATGTGGACATATGTTTCTGCTGTGTTCCCACCTTATCTACAGATGTATGTCCATATATATATATACCTATATAGATATAAATATCTGCTTACACATATGTGGATATATATATATATATATATATATATATATATATATATATATATATATATATATATATATATATATATATATATATACACACATACATTTGTATCTGTGTAGACATTAATATATTTTCACACACACATACATCTGCATGTTAGAATACATACTCTGCACTGTTGAATGACTGGGCCGGATGATATGTTTGTGAATGCAGCAGGTCATGCATATCAGAGGTAGCTTAGAGGTAAATCACTTTGGCTGTGGTGTGCATGGTCCTGGGTTTAAGCCTAGCAGAGGTTGTTTATTTTGTTGCTAGGCAGAACAAGGGCTGATGGATACAGAGTGATTAAGACACTGTAAAGCAGTTGTAAGCATGTTGTTAGGCATGGTATGTCCATTGTGAGTCACATGTGAAGAAACTATAGGTGGTCCAGGTGTCCATTGGGGAACATGGTGGAGGTGCACTGTGTGCATGTACGTGCATATTGGACAGATGGTCAGGGTAACATGCCCTCTGTAGCCCACTGCTATCACTGCACAGTTGCTATCAGTGGCAAATATGCAGTGTACTACCCACATATTGGCTGTTGCCTAGGCATGTGTTTGCGTATGACACATGGGTTGAGTGTGTGCTCTGGGTAATATTGGGGCTGCTAACTGTGATTGGCTGGCCTTGATGACACATGTATGGGTATGGCTTTGCACCCCAGCCTCACAGCTAATGTACATCTGTTATCCCTGTATGGTTGACATTGTGATCATAGAGTACGGCCAACATAAAATATATGCAAAACACCTTTCACGTTGTCCACACTTACAACCACCACTAGAGAGGATACAAGTCACACACACACCTGTCATATGTGGTATTTGAACCCCTATCTAACTAGTTTATTACACTACAGCAGTACACAGTTATAGTACACACTGCAGACATTTCTGAAGTACTTCTTCCCCAAAGGTGTATGTCACAATGAATGACATCAGCAGGATTATCAAAGAAGGGCATTTCAAGTGTACTGTAAGTTTTACATGTCTTTTAACCATGTGTACCCACTGCTTACTGTCGCAAAGACACATTTACACCTGCTTAGAAGTGCCTTATTCAGTCCTAAATTACACTATTAACAACCCTTGCACGTCTTGAACCCTGGACCATGCACACCATTGTCACTGCACTCACCACTAAGCCATCTGGGTTGTATACATGTTTCATGGTTTTTAGAATACACATTTTGCTACAGGTATTCCACAGTACTGAAAACAAATGGGACAGTCACTTTGTGTACATATGTACAGTACCTTTGAATGTACTGTACTCTATGAAACAACATAGACAAGTCTACATATGTACAACTGTTATAAATAAATACTAAATACATATATGCACTTATGGGATGTGTATACACACACACACACACACACACACACATATATATATATATATATATATATATATATATATATATATATATATATATGCATATACACAGACACAGCTATAGCCATATATATAAACATGTCCGAACACACTTTGTGACACAGATGGGTTCCAAAGGAATTGACGTGTACACAAAACAAAGGCAACTCTTGTATTATAAAATTTAAATATTAATCAGTTCACCAGAGAAGGGATGGTTGTTGTGTATGTGGAGCTTGGGGTGGGGAATGATGGCTAAGGAAATATATCCTGGGTATTGTGGAGTTTGGGTGGGGTAATGATGGGTATGGAAATACACCCCGGAGACCACTTCTGTGTCACTGCTCGACAGTGGCACAGGAAAATAACGTACCCAACAGTAGTCATTCTTGACTGTCTATTCTTTTCTATTCTTAACCATGTAATAATTTATAGACTCCACTCACCACAGATGACTAACATGGTGTGCAGCATGTTAAAAGACATAACACATGTGTATGCCTGGCTACAGGGTAGTCACGCACACACAAACACACACACACTTGCCAGTATTGTGTTTACAAGTCTTGCCTATCTAAAGGTAACTAGTAGAGTGGTATGCAGTTGGGGCATGTGCCACAGAACCCATACAATTACACTTAATCTGATTCTGCTTCTGAGCTGGGTGACATCACAGGACTGATTACTTGCAGTGGGGAGAGGGGAAAAGTTTGGTTTAGCAGATGACAAGGATAAAGGCCAGTGCAAAAGGTGGCTTCTCTTTGGAAAGCAGTAAAACCCACTGTCATGACAGGATGCAGACACAAACACACACACTCAGGCATTTGCTGACACATGCACACAGTTGCCATTGGTGGGATCAGAACTCCTGCCTATTTACAGATCAGTATTACAGTACTACACAGTTACGAGACACGCCACAGAGATCACACATGCTAAGGCAGTAAGAATGCCCTTCTAAGATTGAGGACATCAACAGGGATACTGACAGTTAAGATGTACATAGCTGTAGACTTGTGTGTTTAAAGTAGGCGTCCATTACAACCTGTATGCACAAACAAGACACATCATCTGCAGGTAAGACATAGGTAAGCCTGAGAGGTATAGTTGTAGCACAACAAGCCCTGAACTGGAGTATGCCCATCTGTGGAATGGACAACTACTATCACTATACAGGGTTACAGTGGTCATGCTCATACACATAGAATCACAGGACTTGTTTGGATGCATTGACTCCAATTACACAAGGTGACAGTAGGCATGCTCATACACTTAGTGGCACAGGGCTGTTTGGGATGCACTCTGATTCTAACCACAGAAGGCCACAGTGGGCATGCTCATACACTTAGATGTACAGAACACATTGTAATGGATTCCTATTGTAAACACACAGGTTTACAGCTATGTATATCTTAACTGTCAGTATATATGCACATCATACAGGTTTACTAACACATACCTGTATTTGGCCCATAAATGATATATCTGCGTCTGTGCTGTGTGATACACATGTATACATGTACATGAAGTACTGCCATATATATGTGAAGTATACACAATCATGCATGTGTGGAAGTGACAGACAATTGGTTAACTGGAACACACAGGTGGATGCAAAGTACAGCATGTGTCACACACATTGCTGCTCTGAAAGGCACACATTGATATCAGGTTGTGGACAGTGGCATTATACTTGGAACAGTGGCATGTGAATGTATAATATGTGAGCCCCATTGTCTAATGGTACTGAGGTGCAGTTGTCAAGATGACCTCACCCGGCTGTGCTAGTAGTTGTCATTATTAGTAGGACTGCTCCACTAAGTATATCTGACATTGGTCATCTACACAATGTCTGCTGCTGTCCATCACCTTAGATGTAACATTTGAGACCAAGCACAATACTGCCACCCGCAGTGTTGTCATGTTATGAGTGACAACTGCTTGACCAAAACAATGAGCCAATGTCCTGCTGTAATAATGAGGTTGTCCAGTGTCTCATTCCAGAATGACATGACTGAAAAAAGACAAGCCTTTGTCACAGATCACATGCATCCATGATTCAAGGGAGTGTGAATAATACCTAGGTCACATTTACCCATATAGTGCCATTCCAAGGCAAATGTCCTAACACAGAAGTAACACCCTGACACCTACAAGACAATTGCATTGAATGCTTATGCTAACCAATGTTAGATGTGTGGCTTTCGTAATCCATTTGCAGAATGTAGAACCTACAATGAGGAATACTGACATCTGTGCAGTGAGGAACACCTGGCTGAAGGCTCTGTAGTGCACAATAGCACTACCACCACATCACCCAGATCCAGACATGTGCGCCATAACAGTGGTACAGACCACTCCGGGTGGTGGTGTCCACATATTCATAAAGGCTACTCACAAGTAAAGACCACTACTCCAACATAATTCATCACAGATGAGTCAGGTACATGTGACAGTGGCAAAAGCTGCATTTTAGGTTGTATCCTCATATACATCCACCACCATGTCATCAGACTACCAACACACGTCCATAAATGTGGTATGAAATATTATGGTACAACACCAAATAACCTTCGACTGGTGGACTGTACCTAGCCCTACATCAACTGTGCAAAGTACCCATGTACTGATACAGTTGCATAATGTGGTATGCAATACAATAATACCACTGTTTATAACCAGGTCAGATGTGCACATACCAGGGTCCCTCGGATGTTGTCAGCAGTAACACCGTTGACTGTTGCTATACACCAGTAAACAACACCCTCATGGTTGGATATGACCTAGATGTACCTGCCCTGAATATGTACATCCCACACTCATACAACATACATGAAAATATCGTAGTTGTTGTTATCCTTTGTACATACAGGTGGCTACATTCATTACACATATGTACATGGAAGATATGTCCATGGCTGCTGAATGCTAACAGTACATAATGTTTGATATCTATGTTGACAGAGGTAATATTCCCTCTCTACTGGTCACCCATGACACCTATCGTATCATACAACAATCCATGTGGCATGTATGTCATTAGACATGTCCACCAAATGCAATGCCTACAAACATACCCAAATAACAGGATCGTAGGATGTACACACATGGCCTGTATTGACAGACTCAGGGAAATACAGCTATGCTCTGTATGTTCCTGAGTAGTTACAGGTGATATGCCTATGACATGTACAGCCATGTGTGACCCACAGCTCCTACATATACCCCATGTCAACAATTGCAAGCCATGCATGCTGTGTGCTGTCTGGACATCAACTTTATTACCACCATAGCCAAAACGTGCTGGGATGAGATGTTCATAACCCACAGACCTCGCACATGCTTAAACAAGTGTAATGCCTAGCTCAAACAGAGCACATTGCTGGCACTCTTCCAGCAATCATTAGGTGTGTCTGGCAAATATGATGTGCTCATTGTTGACCATTACAGTGGCCTGGCTTCACAGTGGAACTGTCAACTAACAGTCTGTTGGATCATGACATGGAATATTGCTGTGTGTCTGTCTTGCTGATATGTGCTGTTGGCATAATTGTACACTTAGCTACTCAGTGAAGGTGGTTGTGTGTCCTACCAGTACATGAATACATCCATTATGGTGTAATGCTCAGCTAAGTTTCACACATGGTGTATGGAAGGTGTGGAAAGTATCCTCTTGACCTGCTAGTCCACTTACTGATGGAGACTGCATATGTGTACATGTATTCATGTGTGTTTAGATTCCATGTGTGTGCAGTGTCTGATGTTTGAAGGTGACTGTTGTCTTAGTACATCATGCAGTTGTAATTCAGCCTCAACATTGCCAAGTGTATATGGTGATATGCTCAAAATACAGTAAGCTGTACTTTAGATATGGACACATGTTTGGACATAACTACTAAGTGGTGGGGTTACTTTGCAGATGAATGATTACTGAGGACAGCTCACAGGTGTGTTACAACCATTCCTACAATAACCTGTGTAACTGCTAAGCTATGGTTTTGTTAATTGAAGGGGAAGACACACAACGTAGAATGCAGTAACAGTAACACATCCCCTGTGCATATATTGTGCATATATCAGCACAGTTGGCAAAGAAAAGAGTCAGTATGTTCCGTAGCACGTGCGATAGTGCTGTAACTCTGTAATACCTATAATGAGATATGCAGGTGTTTGATTCACGGTATTGGCACGTGTGTGTGTCCATATATGTCACATATGGTGGGAAATACATCCCAAATGTTTTTCACTCTACTGTACACTGTTGTAGACATCTGTACAGAGTGAAGTATAGAAAGCAAGACATAGGCAGGAGTTTGAATCTCACACATGTCAAGTGTCTGTATATGTGTGACATCGGTGTATATCTTTGTGAATGCCACAGTGTGTGTGTGTGTGTGTGTGTGTGTGTGTGTGTGTGTGTGTGTGTGTGTGTGTGTGTGTGTGTGTGTGTGTGTGTGTCAGAGTGTGTCTAACTGTGTCTGTGAATCCCTGAGTGTGTGGGTGTGTTACTGTGTCTGTGAATCCCTGAGTGTGTGGGTGTGTATGTGTGTTTGTATTCTGTCATGAGAGTGGATATTACTGCTTCGCAATCAGAAATCACATTTTCCACTGGTCTTCACCCTTGTCATCTGCTAAAGCACTCTTTTACCTCCTCCCTGCTCCAGGTAACTATACCTGTGATGTCACCCACTATGGATGTGATGGTTCTGGCCACAGTAGCTTACTACACAACTATCATGCTCTTGGATCATTAGATCTGTAAACATGTTTGAAACTTGGGAGATTATAACTGTGATGTGGAAGCTACAAAGTGCATGCAGGTATTGTCATACAGACCTGTGAGTAGTCTACATTTACATATAGGACACTTACTGAAAACACTGACATCCCCTGGCACATGCAATTACACCTGAAAGAGGAAGGCAGAACATCAAGATCAACATGCAGTTACTGTTGTTACACATGAGACATACTGTCAAAAGTACAAAATGCATTCTAAAACTGTAGTACATGGTATGTCTGCTGCCTGTCAACACTACTCAACAATGGTAATCTACAATTGTCTTCCTAGTATGCTCAACCTGTGCATCAGACCAAATGAGCATGTCCCTGCACTGATGGTGTGGATGACAGGCATCATCATATGCACAGGGTGATAATGTTTACCACAGGCCTTGGCTGCACCATTGGATGACATCATGTGTGTGGGTTAGGGCCTTTTTTCTCATTGGGCTTGTGTGGATGTTGTGTGTGTGTGTGTTGAGGTGCCCTACATTTGTTTCTGGTGTGTGTGTGTGTGTGTGTGTGTGTGTGTGTGTGTGTGTGTGTATGTATGCACACATGTCTGGCATGTGGCTGGCCTACACAGGGGTATTATTGACAGCTGCAGACTGTACAGGGCAGGTTTTGCAGTTCACGGTGTCTGGCCATGGCCATGTGACCTGCACCTGCCAGGGGTTGCATGGCCACTATCAGGCAGAGGTCCAGATTGGGTACTGTCTGATGACACATGTCCACTGGAACCATGTCCCTGTTGAAACCATCCAGGACCACGTGCACATGGCCTGCTGTGTCCTGGTATGGACAGCACAGCACCAGCTGCACTGCTGCTGCTACTGCCACTATGGGAGCGGGCATGTGAAGTAGCATGTTCATGTAGACCTTCAACAGTTAATGTAGCTGGACTACGTCCACATGCCTGATGCCTTACTCCCACCAGATGTTCTAGCACAGACATTCCACACTCGAGGATTGACATGCCAGGGTCAAGGACTCCCACCATATCACCCAATCATCTATCCAAATCATCTGCAAGATGATGGTGAGCATCTGCAATTGCCTGGATGTTGTCAGTTAAAGAATGGATAGCAGCCCTCTGAAGCCTCAGACCTTTTCTGTTGTGCTGTTTAACATGTGCCTGTGCCTCCATTACAGCCTGAAACATGCGTCTGGTGACACCAGCTGATGTGCTATGTTTTGCAGGGGCATGTTGGCCAGAAGATCTCCTACGAGCAGCCCTGGGCACATGCCTGTGTGGGACATCACCACTCAGTTGGTTGGGATCATGGTGTGCAGGCACACCTTCCATAGTCTCCATACATTCCTGTTCCATGCTACCACCCGCCAACTGTCCTTCCACTATGGCCACTGGTGATGGGGTATGTGTAGGCATGAGAACTGTGTGCAGGGATGAGGGGGATACAGGTGGAATGGCACAGATTCAGCCCCTGACAACCCTGCCTGTGCCTCAATCATACTTTCATCATCACTGCTAGAGTCTGTGGGGACACTAACATCAGGTGGACTGCAGGAGGTCAATGCACCTACATCAACACCTGTGAGGGGCAGACAAGAACTGTACATTACAAGTTATACATCACAGTACAGACACACAGAGACAGATACACAGGCAGGCACAGATACAGACAGACACATGATATGGCACTCAATGGCATGCAACATGCATGTGATATGGCAGAAGGCATTCAGCTTAGACAATTATAGTGGTAGTTATCATACATCCCTGTGTTGCACACAACAGAATGCATGTGTTATAGCAGAAGGCATGCACCTTACACAATTATAGTAGTAGTTAGCATACATCCCTGTGTTGTACCATTTGTGTTAGTAGGTTATGCCCCAAATCTGCAACACAATGTATGCACTATGCACCATTGCACCGCACTGCCATGTTTTGTGCAACATATCCCACATTTTAATAGACCATCACTGACTTGTGTACATCTGCCACTGATGCTTTGTGTTGGCCACTGCCCCTATGTGTGAGGAGGACATGAGCAGAAGGGTATGTTGAGTGAATACTATGTTTGCCTGAGCCCTAGCTTGCATATCTCCCCCCAAAGCAGTGCATGTCTGTTCAACATTATTCTGCTTACCCCTGAGCTGAGTCTACAGACAATGTGCATATGGCTGTACACAAATGTTTGACATGTCTGTCTCTACTTTGCAGTGGTGCCACAGACCAGCACAGTTTAACAGTTAACCAGCCTGATCTATGGCATATGACCTTGCCAGTCACATGTAGTATGACATGTCTTCTGCTGAAGTGTTGAATGACATGCACACATGTTTAACACAATGGTGTCCTTTCAAATATACAGTGAGGCAATGGTGTCCCAATGCAGGGACATGTTATACTAACATGGACCTTCAGCTGATGCAATGATGTCAGTCCACCCTACAGATATACAGTGACATACTGCACATTGAGCTGATGTGCATAGCCATTGCAGGGCATCATGTGGCTTCACTATTGCTATACAGTGTGACTTACAGACACAATTCATAGCCATGACTGTGTTCAGATACAATACATATTTAATGTGGAATGTGACCACATCACTGAGGTGTATGCACACTAAACCCAAATGTGGAATGTGTGACACAGGTTACTGAAGGGTATGCAGATGACACCCCTGCACATCTGCAACCATATTGCTGATGCCTGGCAACTATGCCCAGCCATGGCTAACTTAGCAGTACTCCATGTCCCACATGCCATCTGTGTACCTCACACACATGAGGAGCAACCATGATAGTGATGCCTGACACGAGCAAGGTGAATATACTGTATCTGTGTCCTGATGTGGTTGTATGTGTATGTTGTGCAACACATGTATGCATTTGGATACTGTATAGGTGAAAGCTTTCATGTCGTGACACACTCAAGATGTTCAAGACATGTTATGTGGTGGTTTGATATCATGCCTACACAAGCTGTGCACAGGCCTGTATGATGTTTTGTTTGTCACATCTGCAATATTACCATTACACACAGGCAATAGTTGTATTGTGTTGAGCCAATGTACAACAGGGTGTACACACATGTACATCCCTTCTACAGTGTGTGTTACTTCATGCCTCTGGCCATCTTCCATGGCCATGGGTAAACATGTTTTGTCCAATGGTTGTGATGGGCATCTATTTCATATGTCAGTGTTGTCCCATATGACATACACCTGTAGATGTCATATGCTCCACTGAGGACAGGGTTATGCAGACAAAAGGTGGCATGTTTGGGATGTGAGATATCATGTTTTGCAGGATAGTTAACCAGTGTTGCAGTCAGCCCACAAAATGTCATGGACATGTCAGATAGCACATGACATTGTGTGACATTCAGAGCAAGGGTATAATCCACAAGGGTGAATCCTGTGGGCTGGTCATACTCCAGCTCCAAAACATTTAGAGTGTATAGCACTGTTTGTATTCCCCATATGTATAATGCTGATCTGTAGTACATGTCCCTGCAGTGAACCACACCTCCACCATTGTATTTACAGCTGTCCACACATCTGGCAATTACAGTTTGTAAGGTTTAGTGTAGGTGTTTTATATAGTCTTCAATTATTCCACATGAGTAACCACTGTGATGCTTTGCAGGTGTGACCTGTATATATTAACAGGACCACCATACATTATGTGTACATGTGTTAAATGGCCACATGGCAGATAGCATGCAATTAATATGATCTGTGCATTATCAAGCCCGATAAATAATAACAATCTCACCAGCAAAAGGCTGCTGTCGCTGCGAAACACCAGAGGTACCTAAATAGGAGTGTCATAGCAGTAAGATCATTATCCACACCTGCGTGATAGCTACAGGGTGCAATGTGCATGTTAGCACATAAGCCAGTACAATAGACTATACTATGGAGTATGCACATCTGTGCATACATAGAGTAGCAAACTATAGTATGTGGCATGTGTGCATACATGCCTTGCATATGATGTTATGTTAAATATTATACAGTAACACATGTAACTATATTAAATATAGTTGTGTTATATGTGCAGTAGTGACTTACCAGGCAACACCTGGCTCAGTGGTTGTGAGACACCCACCTCCACAATACCAGCTAAAGTTTGTGAATGGAGTTCTGCAGGTGTCCCCAGGTTGGCCAGTAGCTCCTCAGTACTTGTGAGTGGGGGCTGGGTGAGTGGCCCCCCCACCTGTTGCAGCTTGTTCCCTGGCAATTGCGTTTGCATGCTGTTTCACCCATCTAATGAGGTCAGTGCAGTGTCGGCGTGCCTGTTGATAGGTGCAATTGTGGCCGCCAACATCATTTACCCTCCTGTAAAGTTCCTCCACTGGGCATCTTGGTGCTGTGCATCCTGTGCCACATGGCTGAAGAGTGTTTCATGGTTGTCAAAGAGGTATGGAATGAGAACCTCATCCTTCATGTGGGTGTATGGTGGCAGCCTGGCACATGGCATAACTGGAAGACATAATGATGGAGACAGGTCACAGTAACTCACAGAGAAGTAGAGAAGTACAGCTGCACATACATGTGTATCACATTTATTATGATTACAAATATGTCTTTGAAAATCTGCATGACACTAACACCACTGACATATTTAACTCACACACATTTGACACTTACTGGTGATTTGATGTTATCACCATATATGTGTGTGTCTAGTGATGACATTGCTCATACTCCATGTGGATGTTGTCTTGATGTGGGCATATCTGTTTGCCTGTACTGGTGTCTTTACCTATCAGCACATGCCTGGATGTGTTCACATTAATGCAAGAGACCTTAATGCTGTCTATATGTCACAAATATAGTCATAAAAAAGCCTTAAGGGACATGACCTGTGGCCCTGCAGACTAGCTCATGGAAAGTTTTACATGTGTGTGTTTTGCCATATACATCTACATGGTACTGTACAGCAGTATTGCATCCTGCCATGTATTACCTGTGTTGCACATGTGAAACACATGCAACAATGGCTAGCTTGATGGTATTTTCAGGGTTGGATATCAACTATAGCATGTAAGGTCATAGTGAACTAGTAGGCTATATGCCCTTGGTTATTTATGAGCCTAGGCTGAAAGGTTACCTAGCTGTAGCCAACAGACAGGTAACTTTCAGTTGTCAGTTCAAGCAGTGCCACAGAACTGATCCACAGGGTTACTGATATATTTGCCATGCAGTCATCGCACCATGTCTCAAAGAGGGGCAATGTGCAGCTTTGCTGGACAGGGATGCATAGTATGGCAGGAGTATGTAAAGTGTATGGGACAGGGATCTGTCAGGCATGTTATGATCCTTATACTAGAAAGGTGGATGTCCATGAAATATGTGTTTATTTGAAATCAGGATGTGTAAGTGTAGCATGTCCAAAATCTCTGGGTTGTACATGGCTTTATTCAGGGTAGGCATCATGCTACATAGTAGAGCTAGGTTTTGGGAAGGCCGGTGTAGGCCATCTGAACATGGCCAATAACCCTTAAAGGAAATATGTGATCTATTATGGGTCACTTGAGTGCTGAGTATGGCTGAACAATGATCTCTATATTCATGGATGGCACCCTGTCATGATTAGGGGTGCCACTTACGACTACCTGACTGGTGTGGTGAAGTGACTAGCAAAGGAAAGACTACCATCCAGCTGCATCCCTTACACACACAGTTGCCATTATGTTGACCGCTGCCTAGGTGGTAGTTCATGGGTACAGGGTAGTTAACATAGGGGATGTAATGCAATACTTAGCTGTGAGATTGTGGCCATACTTCACACACTACACATCTGACCCACAAAGGCCTTTCTGTATGTTGTCCGCAGCACTTATTGAGTCGACTATTGCTCCTAGTTCATAGTCATTTGCAAACTTCAACAGGCAGATGCCTTCTGTGTTAGTCTGTGTGGTATAGATAACAAAGAGGGGGAGTACCAGGAATGAACCCTGTATTACTGTAGCTGGCACTGGTTTGATGTGCGTGTATTAGTCAGACACCTTCTGTAGTGTTGGTTCTGCCAGCGGTCCAGTTGCCAACCAATCCTGTGACATAGGAATATACATCTAGTTTACTGAGTGGAGCTGGAAACACAGTATGGGTGATGGTGTCCTAAGACCTGGCAAGGTCAAGATATGCTGTGTGAATCAACCATACTGTCATCTACATCTGTACTGACTACATCAAATAAGTTGATCAAGGTTCATGGCCTTATAGACCAGACTCAGCAGGGTAGTAGTGAACTATTTCCCATTATCAGTGGTGTCTCCCCCTTTGTGGGGTGTGATATCTGTTGCTGTGCACCATTCAGTGTGTACACAGCCTGGCATGAAGCTATGATTGAACATGATGTGTATGTGGAGAGCAAATTGTTCTGACATTTGTGTAAAATACACCCTGGGATGTTGACAGGTCCCATGCAAGTTGTATGTATGGCTTTAGAGAGTGCAGCCTGTACCTGCATAGTTGTTATTACAGGGACTCTGTAGTGTACATGAATATATAAATATGTGTACCTGTTGGGGGAGGTGAGAGTGGTTTTAGGTTATCCAAGACCCTATCTGGATGAACAAGTGCTATTTCTGTAGGTGCAATACTTGCCAGAGAGCTATGAAGCATGGCAGGTCTTGTTGTTGCCATTACGATTCATGACACAGCTATAGAATGCTCTGTGGTTGGCCTCATAATATGTGACTGATTAGTTTCACAGTAGCTTTGTGTGGTTTTATATGGTGTATTTGCATCTTACTGAGGCTGATCAGAGATCACCTCCACTCATGTGTGTCAACTCTTGCAACAATTTCTACCTTCTGTTGTACAGTTTAAGGCAGGGTACCACCAGTTTGCCTTCCTGTTTGTGTTTGGTTGAATCTTGGTTCTGATTCAATAGCACAATCGCTGCACTTATGTGAGTGTTTAAAGTGCATTTGTGTAGGATTCAGCATTTGCACATGCATTGTCCATCTGCATGGGTGCCATGACAGTCACCACTTCGCTCTTAAGAAGCATAACATTGGCTTTGGAGGCTGACTATGTGTAGCATACTATTAGCCCTGTTTGTGTGACTATGGTGATCCAGGTCATTGGGGTTAATGAAATCCAACATGCATTGAGCACAGGTGTTGGTACATGAGGAGTCTTCCCAGCTCATAATGGGATAGTTGAGAGTAGCCATTATTATGGTTTTCTGTCTCAAACCTAATATTCCCCATTACAGCACAATATGGGAGCTAGGAATTCTGAGGCATGGTGGGTGATCTGTTGCAAGATGCAATTTGGATTCCACTTTGGCACAAAGGTAGTTGCTCACCATAATGCATCTGATGTTATGCAAGTACAACTAGCGTGGGGGTGTACATATCCTTCAGGAATATGGACACACCTGTGGCCTGTGTGTTCCAATAAAGGATAATGGCCAAGAGGTGAGGTATGTGTTATAACATGGTCATGCAGGGTTGCTCTCCGGAGCGTTGAACCCTATCTCAGTCACTGCACAGATATGTTCTCCATGTTAAGGATTGACGTAAGTGAGTCCATATTGAGTTTCTGAAATGTATCATTGAGTAGCGAGGCCCGCAGTTTATTGCTTGGCTGTCCCTGTTACAGCACTGGACTTTCACTTGAACATTGCATGATGAAGGCACAATAGGGGAAGCATGAGCCCTAGCCAGTATCCAGATTCCCAGGGGTGACAGGTGCAGGCCCTGTCTGGCAAAGCATCATGTTCGGTCAACCATGTTATCCCAGGCAGAGAGATACTGGATACCCTTTGAATTACACCAGTATATTAGACAATTTTGGAGTACAATCCTTTTGTCCCTGTACTGCAGTATAATTCTGGCCAATGGCAGAATGCTACCCAGGCCTTGGGACATACCTACATGGGCTACAAGACCTGACAATTCCTAGATGTGCATTTCCATACAGTCAAGGCTACTGCATCACAGGTCCTGCACAACAACATGGAATATGCCAGAGCCATGTGTATAGTTCAAAAGGTTGTCTGAGTGCATGGGTATGTGGCTAATCATGGCAGACAGGCAGCTGATAGTATGTTTGCCCTCATATAGCTTGGTATGTAACATAGTGTTAGAGTTTGCATTCACAAATGAGTACTGTTGGGCATGTTTCTGGCCACGTGTTCTGAGGAGTGGCACAATTTGGCAAACTATGTCATACAGTTTGTGCATTTTGTTGTCTGTCTATTTCAGCTTGGGAGGTCTCTTGTTTGGCCAGCTACTTAGAAGCTTCTGTGAATTCTTGTGTGATTTCCGGTGGTATGTGTGGGTGTCCTTACTGTGTTCTGGTAAGGGTATGTGTTGAGTGTGGTGATGAGATGCATGTGTTAACCTACACCTCATGACTGTCCCGTCCAGTCATGGCTGTAGACTGGACTGCTTTCCAACTTACCTCTGTAGCTGCATCCCAGACAATGTGTGGGGTGTGGTGTTAGGTGGGTTTGGCAGTATACATGGCATAGTGATTACATTCACCCAGGATGGCCACATACACAAAGATCACATTAGTAAACACCAGTAGCTGACTAGTGGACATTCCTATATGAGCATTCAGTACTATAAGTACCAAGTACTGTATTTAGTTTACTTATTGCTTATGAAGATGTTTTAGACAGTGATGCTCACAAGTAAATATTTATGTTATGGATGTGACAACACTGGCTATTACAGAAACATAGTAGCTAACTTTAGCAGCAATCCTCATCTGAGGAGCACATCCTGATATTTGATTAAAGATGATGCAAGTGTCAACAGGTCTGTATCCTTTTTTGGCTATATACTCACATATCCACCAGAACTATGAGCTCTGTTGGGCATGGACACCCTCTCCCCAAACAGAGTAAAATATCAATAGACTCTGCTGCCACTATCAGCATGATCAGGATGTAATCACACAGTGTAAGCCATCACCTATGAAGCAGCTATTACACATGGGCAGCAGTCTTCTACATCTTACACTCTTACTGCAGATGTTACATTGGAGTTAAAGATGATATGCAACTTGTTTCATTACCAGTACTGTGCACAACCTTACATACAGCATTTGCAAGCTGCTGTTAGGTTGTCAATGAGAGGTTAGGCTACACATACCTGAAAGTTCAACCAGTGTGTTTCTACTCTCAATATCCACTCTAAGTAGGTGTGCACATAGCCATTTGGCTGAGCCCTGTAACAAGGGTCAATACACATTTGCATAACATGTACACATGCACAGCTATTATTGCTTGCAAATGATACTAGAGAGGTGGATATTACAGGTCTTATGTGCATGGATAGTTACCTAGCTCTTCCAATTGTCTTTGCTATCATGCTGCTAAACTGTCAGATGAATACAATTCATATGTATCCTGTTATTGAGTATTGTAATTGCCAATAGACATAACTAATGTTTGCATAACGTAACACAAATGCTATGTAAAATGGAATACAGATCTGCCTAGAATACTGTACATTACACAGTTATTGGCACAATATCCCACAATGCAAATCATATTTGCGAAGTAAGCCCACCTTTGACATGTTCATCTCACTAATATACCCATACATATGTCTACTGTTACAATATATCAACATATACTATCCCCCGTTATAGCACATATTTGCTGGACCAACCCTGACACTGACAGTGGCTGGAAAAGAATTGGTGAATTCCAAGCCCATATATATCATCCCTTGTGGTGTATGAGGAGTTTGCCTTGTGACCTACAACAGTATACAGATAGAATACTACAGGCATTACTACTGCTCAACAATACATCACTACAAGATAGCTATTTATTACAGAACAGGTACTACATGCACAGACATACTAAAAGTTTTGCATACCTTATTGGTACTTGGAGGTGTTATTGACTGGTATTTTAATCATTTTCGGTTTGTGTTTCAATCTTCTGTTGGGTATTTTGTGCTGTTCTGCAGTTATATACAGATGGTTTGAATGTGTGACACGCCATCCTTTTATAGTTAGAGATCAGTACTATGTGTTATTCTGATCACCAATTGGTGTTCCAAACTAGTTAATTACATGCACATCAGCTGTGCAGCTACTCCATTAGCCAATACCATGGCAAAAGTGGAGTATAACTGAGTACTCCACTTGGGCATTGTCCCTTTGCCTTACTTGTGAGGAAGACAGCCTGGAAGTGTTGTCTGAAATCTATTGCAACAGCTGTATGGAGAAAAACACAAATATATTGTGTGCAATGTCTAGAGGATTTGGTCTAAATATGAGTACTGCTGTTATATTTCTGAACATTGCTACTTGTGCAGGGTTTGTCTGTACCTAATACTTCTGCATATGTTTCAGTCCAGCCAGGATGTTTGACCAGCTCAAGGCTGTATGGCTATGCATATAATGTTAGGGGTTTTACAGTGTGCTCACCAGACATCTTTAGTTTGGTGCAAATGTGTATCATACTGTGCTGATAATCAGTAATTGGTAACAATTCCTGGTGTAATTACTTTTCAACCCTCTGAAACAGGATTTGCTCAAACCCTGTAAAATCAGCAACTGTTCCATTGTATAACAGCAACTATTTCACATAGGGCCATGTTAGTGTGGCTTTGTCCAGGTATGTCAAGGTTTCAGCAGATGTCGTAAAGTGGGTGAATAATTGGTTATGGTATGACAGTATGTATTGTTGTAATTAGCTTGGGTGTGGGGGAGATGTTGGTGGGTGTACATAGCAGATGCAGGTGTGTAGGAACTGCTTTTATACATATTCTATATGTGTGTGGGGGTTCTTTCCCTTTGTGAACACCTATCCCTTAGTGGACTAATACTATGATAATTGCAGGCTGATTCATTAAGGCACTGTTAAATGCTTCATGTATAGCATGCAGGTAATGTTAGTCCTTGAATCCTTTTGGCAATACATCGGAATGCAATAAAGTTTTGCTAAATGAAAGATGTCTGTGTAATTCTGTCATGGATATTTGCAGTCATTGAAGTTGTGTTGGTGACTAACCCTATTTGGCTCATGTCCATAGAACATATTTGTAACAGCGTATTGGCAAATACTCTTCATATGTTATGTTCATATTGTTTGGGGGTGGCAGAATGTGTGATTGCTATAGTCCATGTTATACTCAGATTTCAACACTTTAGATGCTGTATACACACATGTATGTATATATATATATATATATATATATATATATATATATGTATGTATATATATATATATATATATATATATATATATATATATATATATATATATAATATATATTATTGCATACGTTTATACGTACCTCCATAGATGTGTAGATGTTTTTAACCTATCTATATATCTACATATATGTATATCTCTGTCTCTATATATCGACATGTATCTATCTCTCTCTATATATATAAATATATATATATATATATATATATATATATATATATATATATATATATATATATATATAGCATTCACCTTTCATTGGGTACATGGTGGTTTGTCCTATTTCCACACAATCCTCCCTTTTTTGTTTTAACCTGTCTGAATACACAACTGGCATAGGTACATCTCAGGTAGCGTAGTGGTAAGTTACTCTGAGGATGGTGTACATGGTTGCGGGTTCTAATCCTGGAAGTGGTTATTATTGTACCTCTCAGAGCAGGCACTTGTAGGGAAAGTGTGATTAATGCACATGTATGCAGTTGTAAGCAAGTTTGCCTGTGGTCTGTGCGGCAGTAAGCAATGGTTACACCTGTGAAGCGCTTATACATTTAACCATGTTTAAGCACCACTTACTGTGGTGCAAACTCATGCAAAACTGCTTAAAAGTGCCTTAACCAACCTGCATCCAACAGCCCTTATTCTGGCTCTCAAAATAAATTAACAGCTCTTGAACTCGGGACCATGAACACCACAGTCACTGACTTTACCACTAAGGCATTTGAGATATGTACAAATGTTATGATTTTTAGAATATACATTTTACTACGGGCATTCCTCACTACTGGAAACAAATGTGACAGTCAGTTGGTGTACATATGTATGATACATGTTAATGTTCATATGTTTGTGGAATTAAGTGTTGCAATGTGACCTGACAGGGTGTATTATGGATGAGAATGGTTTTTGTTTTGTGTCCTTTTTTTATTGTCTCCATACTCCACGTATACCCCTCCAGTTCACTTTTTGAAAATCCAACCTAAGCTCTCCTTGATGCATAATTTCATTACCCATCATCACTGCCCCACCCCAAACTCCACATACACAGCAACCATCCCTTCTATGGTGAATTAAGTTATTATTAATAATTGTAATACCTGAGCTGCATGTGTTTTGTGTACACTTCAATTCCTTTGGATTGCTTCTGTGTCACGAAATGTGTTCATAGATGTTTATATATATGGCTATAGATGTAACTGTATATAATATAGTTATATCTATGTGCACACACCACTGAAATGCATACATATATACATATATATATATATATATATATATATATATATATATATATATATATATATAGTATTCATTTTTAACAGTTATACATATGTAGACATGTATATGTTGATTCACAAACTACAGTACATTACAATGTGCTGTACTTATGTACACAAAGTGACTGTCCCATTTGTGGTCAGTACTGTGGAATGCCTATAGTAAAAGGTGTAGTCTAAAAATCATGAAACATGCATACAGCTCAGATGGCTTAGTGGTAAGTCCTATGACTATGGTGTGCATGGTTCATGACCTGTGATGCTTTAAAAATGTTTTTTACTCAAGAATAAGGCTCTTTTAAGCAGTCGTAAGCATGTTTAAAAGTGTCTGTGTGACATTAAAGCAGCAGTTAAACACAGTTAAACGAAATTTAAAAACCTATAACCTGTGCGCACAAACATGTTCACATCTGCTAACTACTCAGGATATATATATATTTCAGTGTAGCAACATCTCACTATGTGCTTACATAACATTACAATCTCTGTTGACTTTACTCTCTGGCACACATGAGTTTATATGGGTATTTCAAATGTTTATTATACTGAAGATTACTACCTAAATATGCAAGCTGTTGCTAAGGTATACTTTTTAACATGAAAAACATCTCTGACTTTATTGGAATTTGAACCAGAAATGCACAGATACTATGCGAATACTGTAACCATTACACTATCGACATTTACATTGCTTCTGCCTATTTCCTATTTAGATGATTTCTATGTGTAAGCTAGACTAAGTGTTAAATAAATTTGTTAGAGTCAGACTGTAAAAATCATTGAGTTATTCAAAAACAATGTCAATCAATAACAAACAATAATGCAGGAGAACTCAGGCATCTATAACTCTAATACTCTAATGTACATTAGGAGGCAAAAAACCATACACAAAGTTGTATAGAATTTTGACTAGTTTTATTGACAGAGGGCACCATTTTTATATATGTCATTATCAGTTTTGCCCACCTCACTGGCGTGGTCAGTGACAGGGTCTTTACATCATAGTAAAAGTGCTGAGATTGTGTTTTTCAAAAGGTCTTTTTCCCATGAGAATGTTACAGCCTTGCAAGCACCTGGTCAGTCACGATGACCTCCTGAGGATGTAGCCAATTCAAGGTTCTCTGATTAGTTCGAATACAATAGATGTATGTCTTCTTTAATGCCTCTCTTTGTCTTCCTCGTTCCCAGCTGCGCACTATCAGAGATAGTGCGCACAAGGCTATTCTCCTGGTGGAAGCAGGAAAGAGGATACACATGCGAACAGATTTATTATTTTCTAACTTTGCAAAATAATCTTTACTTGAAAGACATGAGCCAGGCTGTGTTTGCAAGCTGCCAAGGTCAAATTTCTGATTACACTGCAGCTTGTGCTTCAAGCAATAATATGCAGGTTTATTTCTACTATTATTCTAGTAAGACAGAATTAAATGCATTATATACTACTTTCCAAACTTTGTTCTCTTTTATGGATTTAAGTACATTTATTCCTAACTAAAGCACACATTTCTCTATATATTTGACCACACAACTTATATGTGTTTGAATGTTTGAATACACATTTTCCCAAGCAGCATACATTGTAAACATATTTTCTAAGCAGCATACATTGTAAATATATTTTCTAAGCAGCATGTATAGATTTTTCTAACATTCTCCCTCCTGTTAATGCATTTTATTCTATTTGAAACATAAACAATATTATTTCATTCCTCAGCCTTTTCCTTTCAAGGACTTTTAGTTAAGTTAGTCATTGGTTTTATATTTCAGAAAAAGCATCATTTGAAATTAATCTTTTAATTTCAACACTTTGGTAAAAAGTTTCAGTAGCAGATATATCAACAAATTTTTGATTAATCTTTTCATGCAGGGAATTTCACAGTAAACACATGTTCCTATTAGGAGTATACCCACACAAATAGCAATTAAATGTTTAATAGGATGGAACCCCACCCCCCCAAACAGATTCTGGAAAAAGTCCGTCAGTGGGTTTGGGCCTGGTTTAGTCATTGCTGATACTTGCTGAATTACCTCTAGGTGGTCATTGATTTCATGTTGGTTGTCTGGAATGTACGCACAGCATTTTTCTTCGTGTACCACCTCTTGCCGCTAGGGTGAAGTAAAGAGCCATTTGATTTTGTAGCACAACAGTTTTTATTGCATTCAGTTCATTAGTCACCAATTCTAGGGTGGAAAAAGTTGCATTGCTCATGACTTTTTGACAGCTTTCTCAGCTCCCAGATCGATTTGACTGCTCCATAGGCTGGTGGTATTCCTGCCCTGGATATAACACTGTTGCCCAAGTTCATATGAGTCAATTTACTTTTGTCTTTCACTGAATTATGGCCTTTTCAACCAGCTTCGATTTTACCAACTGGATTTACAGGTTTTTTTTTTTTTCACTGGACCTTCAGATTCTCGAGCTGTTTTCCTTACGTTTCGTATTTTACCCAAAGGTAATTCTGCAGTATGTCTTATTGCTAAAACCAGATAACCCAAAAAACAACTGCCGGACCAATTCTCAGGTAACCATTTATATGCCTTTTTCCCACAAATAAAATCATTACTTTGGTACTGATACGTGTTATCCCTGCATGAAACATTTTTTATTCTTAATAGACAATTGCTTAGTTAAGACTGGATTGTCACATACTGCATTTAATGTAGTTTTCATTGAACTCAGATATGAATCATGGTTAGTATTACAAACAGTACCCCCACTTTTGACTTTAATGTAACATTTATAAGACATTGTTATATTACCATTAGTCCAGCCCACCTGGAGGGTATTACTTTTGTAGAGACATACAACTCCTTTTTGTGTGAACAGGTATAAATAAAGCAATTTTGTCCTGTGATCTCACAGTTTCTGTATAAAAACTTTCCAAAGTCTCATTTTATCCCCAGAGGGACAGAGGACCTTAAAGTCTATTATATGTTGTTGGTATAGCTGTACAAACTCAGCAATTTGAAATGTGCATAGTTTCTGTATACACTTGCTTCATGGCCAGGTACGTGTTAAAGTTTGGATGCCAGTCTATAAACAGTTCATCACGTCTTTTCACTTTCACTTGTGTGGTTGAGTGCAGGGAAAAACCACAATAAGAGAAAAATTGTCACACTTATAGTTAACAAATGCACAGTTAAAATAATTATGCTATAGTTTTTGGGTTGCTCTGCTTTTTTTGTTTTCTTTACTCTTGGCCATTTTGCCCTTGTGTATCAGTCACAAAGTTTTTATTCAGCTGAAAGTTTTTTTGTCTGAAAAAGAGTTAAACTGCAAAACAGATTTATTTATAAGCAGTTTCTTTATATAATTAGCTAATGAACCGTCAGCCTCCAGCTCTGCAGGCATGAGGGCTTTTTACTGAGGCACATAATATGCCCTTCCAAATACTACTTTAAAGGGGATCAAACCCTTTACATTTGTTACTGTTTTCATGCTCAGCAATGCTAGAGGTAAACAGCAAATCCAATTCTTCTGAGTCTCACTCATTAACTTTCTTAACTTGTTTTTTTTAAAATCCCATTGTACCTCTCCACCAGTCCTGCTGACTGTGGGTGGTAAGCACAGTGATTTTTTAAGGAAATCCCAAAAAAAATCTCCCAAGTTGTTGAATTGTCTGATTGACAAAATGTGTCCCATTGCCACTATAGATTCTTTCCGGTATGTCAAATCTAGGAATTATTTCCTTTACTAGGGCCTTTGCCACTGTTGCTGCATTCGGATTTCTGGTTGGAAAAGCTTCTACCCATTTTGAAAACATATCTATGATCACTAAACAGTATTTCTTTCCTTCACATTTATTCAACTCTATGAAGTCCATACAAATAGTATGGAATGGATATGGTGGTGTAGGGAAACTCCCTTGCTTGTTTTTAAATGCTCCTTGTGCATGGTGCTTGTTACAAGTATGACAAGCTGCACAAAATTTTATTGTATAATTTATGTATCCATATGTTTGGAATATTTTATTTACTAACTGTACCATCCCCCCTGTTGAGACATGGCTCTGCCCATGGCTCAACAAAGCTGCATATCTAAATAAATTAGACGGTAATATTGTTTTTTTTTCCCTTTGGAAATGTACAGTCCATTCTTAAAAATTGCACCTTGTTTTACCCAGTTTTGTTTTTCTGCTTTTGTAGTAAGAATTTGCATTATTTTTAACATGTCTAAATCAAAAATCTTAAAGGGTTGTAATTTTTCATTTAAAAATAAAGTTTCTGAGTCTGAGGCTGCTTGCTTTGCAGCTGCATCAGCTCGTGCATTACCTTTTGAAATCTTATCCTATTGTTTTGTATGAGCTACACATTTACAAATAGCTACTTTGGTAGGCAACTGAATAGATTCTAATAGCTCCAAAATAAATTGCGCATGATTAATAGGTTTTTCACTGGATGTAATCATCCCTCTATTTTCTTTATTATTGTGCAAACACATGCACTGTAGAAAAAGCATACTGATTATCAGTATATATGTTTACTTTTTTTGCCTTTTACTAAAATACATGCTCCTGTCAAAATTACCAGTTCTGCTGCTTGAGCATACAAGTTGTGTGGCAAAGTTTGTGCTTTTAAATTTTTAGTGTTTGTAACTACTGCATACCCCACCAGATTTTTCCCTGTAGGACCCCTTCTGCATGAGCCATTCACGTAATATGTCACCTCAGCATTATCCAAGGGCATATCTGTAAGATCTTGTCTAGGTAAAGCTAACTGTTTATATGAGGTTGACTCAGCAGTATGGTCATACATGAAAGATGTCTAGCAGGAGAAAGGTATGCAACTTTTCCTTGTGGCAGAATTATTGCAACTGCATGAGGCATTCTCAATGTGAGAGGGTGGAATAACACCACTGAGGCTGAAGCCTGTACTGCCATTGCTGCTGCAACTACTGCTTGTACACAGTGAGGCAAAGATTGCACCACTGGGTCTAACTGTGATGAATAGTAAGCTATGGGGCATTGCTTATCCCCATGTTGTTGCTTTAATACTGATGTCATGTATCATTGCTTACAATCTATGGTCTAAAAAAAACGTTTGTGATAACTTAGAAGTCTTAAAACTAATGAAGAAGCTATTAACTGCTTCAACCTGCAGAAAGCCATTTCTGCTTTTGTTTTCCATTGTAAAATAATTTGGTACCCAGTTCCAACAAAAATTAGTTGTACCTAAGAAAAGACATCATTTCTTTTTTAGTTGTTGGTTTGGGTGCTTGCAAAATTGCTGTTTTTTCCCTTTTTTCTTTCCCCTTATCTAGTATTTTATTTTTATTGAATATCACATATCCCAGGTATTTAACCTGTGTTTTTTTTCCCAAAGTTGTAACTTACTTTTGTTTACTTTGTGTCCTTGTATTACTAAAAATTTTAACAATGCTACTGTATTAACCCTGCACTGCTGCTGGGTGCTGTTAGCAAGATGTCATTTACATAAAGTAAAATTTGACTACTTTCTGGTGGGGTAGACCCTGCCAGGTTGCTAGCCATTTTTTGTGCAAATATTATTGGGCTCTCACAATATCCCTGTGGTAGTCGAGTATATGTATACCTTTTACCCTGAAATGTAAATGCAAACCAATATTGACTATCAGGATGTATAGGTATTGAAAAGAAAGCATTGCTTATATCTACCACAGTAAAATACTTCTGTTGTGGCTTTAAATCATTTAACAAGGTATGTGGGTCTGGCACCGTGGGTGCTTTAGGTATTACTGCATTATTCACAGCTTATAAATCTTGTACCATCTGCCATTCCCCGTTTGCTTTTGTTTAACAGGAAATAGGGGTGTATCACATGGTGAATCAGGAGTTTCTACCAGTACTCCTTTTTTTGAGTAATGCTGCTTATTATAGGCTTAATTTTTACTTTTGCATTCTTTCCCAAAATGTATTGTTTTTTCTGTGGTCTAAAAGCTGACTTTGGGGTAATTGTAACTGGTCCTGCTGCTTGAATAAGCCCTACATTTAACTTGCCTGTTGACCACAGAGTTGTTGGAATTTTACACAAGGCCTTTTCTTTTTCTTTTAATAAAATGCTAATCAGCTGTCCTTACTAGATTGCAAGTGTACAGCTGTATGTGTCTGTGTCAACCAATTCAGTTTTGTTTTTATATTCCTTGTCCTGACATTTTTAAATCAGTCTGTTTTCCCATTTTGTTACCCTTTTTTCTAAGTCTGCCCATTTAAAACTTTTGTTTTTGTCAAGCTGACATGTGGCAGTCTATTGGACTTATACAATCTCATGAACTCCTGAGGTAATGAACAGCTTACTACACTGTTTCCCTCAGTATCCCAGCATAAAGTTTGTAATATTAATTTGTCAGCAGGATTTTTACTTATATTTTTTATTAGGTCCTGGTGTGCTACAGTAG
Source organism: Protopterus annectens (assembly GCF_019279795.1). NCBI lineage: Eukaryota > Metazoa > Chordata > Ceratodontiformes > Protopteridae > Protopterus > Protopterus annectens. Next base: position 1,663,193,034 of record NC_056726.1, read on the forward strand.
TATGGAGTACAATGTAACAAGTGCTGCTGATCTGTGTCAAGGGAGGGTACCTTACTGATAGCTACGTTTATCAGTTCTTTGGTTACTGCCCCTGGACCAATCATAACTAGGTCCTGGCTGTACCAATAATAGGCTTCACCCTCTGATCACACCACAAGAGCATTCATTTGTCTTTGTGCTTCCATACCCTGCATGGTAGGAACTACTGCTATGCCAAATATCTGCACAAGGTCTTTTCCCAGTAAGTTTACTGGATATTTTGCAGAAACTACAATTTTACTTTTCTGAGTCATACCTGAAACAGGGTCAGTTATTGCTATATTATGGGAAAGTGGTTCCCTGTATAGCTGTCCATTTGCTGCTTTTACTAATATATAATCAGGTGATTTAGAATACTTTGGTAACTTGGAGGGGTGTATCAAAGTCCGTGACGCTCCTGAGTCACACAGGAATTTGACCTTTCTTCCCTCCACCAGAAGTGTTACTTCTGGTTTTGTATTTGCTAGGTAGAGCTCCAGGCTCAACAATGCTAAATCTAAAATTTTATTTTCATTTTTATTCTCTACATCTGTTTGTACTTCCTCTATTCCCTCTACTACATTTACATTTTCTTTTTGTTTATTAACCTTTCCTGATGATTTTTGGTTATTATCACTATCATATAGTCAGTCCACATCTCCTTTTTCTTCTGTCATTGCTTTCTTTTTTTGTTTATAGTCCCTAGCTAGATGCCCTTTTTACCTGACTGTAATACAAATACTTCAGCTCCGTCTTCAGCAGTGAAGACTTGTGCCCCTTTTTTTCTTTTTACTATTAAGGTGTCTTTCAGTACGTCTAGCATACTCAAGTAAGGCTTGCAGCCTGCTTGTTCAGTGATTTATCATATGCCTTGTAATAAAACTACTAACAGAGGCAATGCAACCTTTTAAAAATGTATATTTTAATTGTTGTTTTAAGCATTTTAATGATCTAGCATAATATCCATCTACTGTCTCATTTCCCTGTTGTATGCATTAATTAATGCAAGTCCAGTCTGCTCTAAGTTTTCATTTTTCAGAGATTCTGTCTGTTAGACCTTTCACTCTGTTGTCTAAAAATGTTTCAGAATTTTTAAGCTTCTGTTTTTTTTCTTTTTACAATTTGCTTCCTCAATCCACCTATGTGCTTGAGGTATGCCTAGTTGGTGCTGTTTTTCTTTTGCCTGACGCCCTGCATCAGATTAAAGCTTGTTTAAGGAGTTTAACTAGTGAAAGTTTATCTAGTTTACTATCAAATTTATAGTTGTTAACACATTTTGCAAAATATCTCACATTATCTGCTTACTGCAATTGCATATGCTTTAATTTATCCGTTAGCGGATCTCGTGATTTCTTAGTGCACTGATTTCCCATGTCTTAAAAAGACTGTTACGTAACCCTTCTCTTGTACCACGTGGTATCTTATTTCCCCATATCCACAGTAGTGTCTAGAATGACTGTTTACTTTGCTTTGTTATTCCCTGATCTATGACTCAAGATACAATACTTCGACTCTCTCTCCCTGCTATCACAAACCTTAGCAATAGCACAGTGTAACCTGGTCCCTGATCTAAAACAAAGACAAAGAGGGAAATTCTTCTTACCTGAGCCTCCTGCTCTTACTGTTTCTCCTTGGGGCCCAGTCTTCCGCTTTTCAGCCACAGATCAGAAAGTGGACAGCCTCTTTACACACAACAATTCAGTCGGAGGTCTTTTCACTTTAAGAAGAACCATTTTTTTCGGCAGCTTCTCCCATGCAGATTTATTAGCACTCATGCACTCTGTGACCTGCAGCTTACCAAGGGAATTCCGGCACGATTAGGACCAAAATGTTAAATAAATTTGTTAGAGTCAGACTGTAAAATCATTGAGTTATTCAAAAACAATGTCAATCAATAACAAACAATAATGCAGGAGAACTCAGGCATCTATAACTCTAATACTCTAATGTACATTAGGAGGCAAAAAACCATACACAAAGTTGTATAGAATTTTGACTAGTTTTATTGACAGAGGGCACCATTTTTATATATGTCATTATCAGTTTTGCCCACCTCACTGGCGTGGTCAGTGACAGGGTCTTTACATCATAGTAAAAGTGCTGAGATTGTGTTTTTCAAAAGGTCTTTTTCCCATGAGAATGTTACAGCCTTGCAAGCACCTGGTCAGTCACGATGACCTCCTGAGGATGTAGCCAATTCAAGGTTCTCTGATTAGTTCGAATACAATAGATGTATGTCTTCTTTAATGCCTCTCTTTGTCTTCCTCGTTCCCAGCTGCGCACTATCAGAGATAGTGCGCACAAGGCTATTCTCCTGGTGAAAGCAGGAAAGAGGATACACATGCAAACAGATTTATTATTTTCTAACTTTGCAAAATAATCTTTACTTGAAAGACATGAGCCAGGCTGTGTTTGCAAGCTGCCAAGGTCAAATTTCTGATTACACTGCAGCTTGTGCTTCAAGCAATAATATGCAGGTTTATTTCTACTATTATTCTAGTAAGACAGAATTAAATGCATTATATACTACTTTCCAAACTTTGTTCTCTTTTATGGATTTAAGTACATTTATTCCTAACTAAAGCACACATTTCTCTATATATTTGACCACACAACTTATATGTGTTTGAATGTTTGAATACACATTTTCCCAAGCAGCATACATTGTAAACATATTTTCTAAGCAGCATACATTGTAAATATATTTTCTAAGCAGCATGTATAGATTTTTCTAACACTAAGCAAAGGGTGGAGGCGCAGAAACCCACTGAGCTTCACTTACTCTTGAAATAAAAATATAACAAATGAAATGTGAGACTATAAATTAAAATCCTAACTACATTAGGCATAGCCCCTCACTGACACACTTCAAGAGAAACCTTGAATTGTGAATGGGTAACAGAATATACACCTCTGGGATCAAGTGTCCCAGAACCATACAGCCAGGGGGAAGGGGAGCCCCTCCAGTTTTATAGCTGCAAGACCTGTTGGGGAAATTGAATGGTGTTGAATTTTCATGCTAACATGTCCTTTTTGGATCACTAAGTGCCCATATCACTCTCTGCTACTCCAGTCTTCAACAGCATCAGGCAACTTTGCCTGGAATAACTTCATTAGTTATGCTTGACAGAGGCTCAGTTACTTCATCAATGGTGCAGAGAAAGCCAACACACTGTAGCTATGCTTCTAAATGCCCTGGAGCAGATAGCCTACTACCTGTCTGTGAACCTCTAAAGTGCAGGCCATCACAGAAATAATATGTGAATAAACAGAGCTTTCAGATCACAATATACAGTGTGAAATCACCATGTAGTCAGAAAACAGTTAACTACAGCAGGAAAATACAGAACACTGATACTTAATCACTCCAAAAGTCTATCTTGGAAGCTAGAAGACTTGTATCAGTTTAATGCTTTCTATTGCTTACCAGTAGGTTACCTACAGGAAAGATGAGAAACAAGCACAAATGGGAAACATGCATGCAACAATACTATACCGGCTTGCATATGTCAGCCTTAGGCTTTCAAATACTGACCAAGGCTCTTGGCACCCCCCATGGTGCCTTTTTTAGGCAAGGCTCAAAGGTGAATCCCACATCCGTAAACAGCACAATAGAAAAATCAATGAGGGTTATGCTACTCAATGTCAGGAGTTGTAATCACAAAATGCACGCACTCACAGCACCCCTCAGTATGGACAACGTCAACATCTGTGCAGTAACTGAAACCTGTTCAAAGGCTCCTGAATACACACCAGCACTACCTGACTAAAACCCATACCACACATTTTGGCCACAGAACATGGACTGACACAGACATGGTGGGGGGGTGTATCCATATTCATTAGGGATACCTACACCTCCAGGTTAGTGGGGCAGCATGATACCTCTGTGATCATCCATGTGCAGCTAATATCAGCCACAACTGCAATGCAAACTGTGGCCTGCTACAGATCACCCTCCATGACCCAGGACCACCACTCCACCTACCTGGAGACAGTGGAAAACATGACAGTCCTACCGAACACCCTGGTATTGGTTGATTTCAACTACCCTACCATTAACTGGAAAACGTACTCAAGTACTCACTTCCAGGCCCAGTGCTTCCTGGGATTTATCACCTCAAATGCACTGTATCATATGGTAAACTCCCCAACCAGAGGTGGAAACATACTAGAAGTGGTAATCACCAACATGGGTGACAGGTGCACCACAGCAGAGGTAAACCGGTCACTGGTTAGATCTGACCATGAACTATTCACTGATGATTTCCACACCCAACCATCTCCCCCACCCAAGGAAACCATAGTGGAAACCTTTCCTACAGCTAACTTCACACTACTAAAGACAGAGATGGGAGGTTTCACAGCCTCCATGCTAAGGGAAAACACTGCTCAAGATACAGAAAGATTTACAAATGCACTCTATAAGCACCTACAAGGATGTATGGATCATGCAATCACTGGTAAACCAAGACTCGCTCTTCCAAGACAAGGACACCAGTCTGGTGGACCCCTGCAATAAACAGGCTATGCAACAGCAGTAGGACAGTAGTCCAGAAAAACAGCAAATCCCAAGAAGGACAGACATCCATGACCAGTATTAGTAAGAAACTTAGGTCCCTCATAAAATCATCCAAGGATAACTTTAACAGGAAAATAGCCAAGGATAACTGGCCTCAAACATATGTCCTACGCAGCCAGACTAAATAAACTCCTGCTTTACTCAGTGGCATCTAGTTTACTCAGAGATGATCTCTGCTGGCCTACAAAGCCATGTCCACCTCAGGCTTAATGGATATGCTCAACCTATAGGAATCCATGTCACAGTGAGCCACACGCTGTAGTGAGCTAAACTTTGCCACAGCAATAACTAGAACATGCTGGAGGGACAGATTAATGTCACAGAATCTACCCATGCTTTGGAACAACATCCCTAATTACATTATACAGAGACCCCCACTAACACTCTTCAAGAAAAACCTTGAAGAGTGGATGGGGAACAGTAGATACACCCCAGGTATCCCACCATTGGCTCTGCTCCACAGAGGGACAGTTAATTAATCAATGGGGTGACAAAAGCTGACACATTTTTGCTAGGCTTATGAATGCCCTTGGGCAGTTAGCCAAGTACACTACCTATGAACCTATGAACCTATACATACAGTATCAGCAGATGCTGATAGCTTAATTTACTGCTCAGGTGTTGACTTACCTTGTGCCAATAGCAGTTGTGTGTGCAATAGTTGAGGGCTGCCTATGTTGGATGCACACAGTAGACTGCCTATACATGACAATTTACAGGTAGTCTTGTGTGTGTGCCATCTATTTGTACTGTGGGTGCAGGTGGAGAAAGGTGTCAGTCCCTAGGTGCCTACATTGTCAGTGTGTGTGTGTGCTATACATTCCCTCCTTGCCAAGGCATGGGCATACTGGGCATGCCTCCATCTGCCTACTGGGGCTGGCTCAGGGTGTTCATTGTCTGAGTACCTCTGTGCCTGTGGGGCCCTTGGCAATAGTGTTGGACTGTGAGGGCCTTCACCATTCTGTCCCTGCTGCAGCTGTTTCTGCAGGATTATATTGGCACATACTATGAAGATGTGGGCACATGTGCCTGGAGAGTACTGCAAGGCTCCATCATATATGTCCAAGCAACGGAACCGTGATTTAACAATCCCAAACACATGCTCTATGATGATTCTGGTTTGTGCGTGTGCCTCATTATGGCGTTCTTGCATGGGTGGGTGTGCATTTCTGATGGGAGTCATTATCCATGGTTCTAGTGCATAGCCAGCATCCCCCACCAGGTGGCCATATGGGATGTCCCCCCTGGCAAATACAACTGTGAGGCATGCCAGACATGGGAGTCATGATATCTTCCAGGGCTGCCAGCACACACATCCATAAAAGATGACAAACAAAAAGTATAAACCCAATTTATTCTTGTAAGCACTTTCGTACAATCAAATAGTTGCCCTTCATCAGACATTAAAACCAAGCATGCGCTGAGTATTTAAACTCAAAATTTCAATTACATAATCAATTAATTAAGACCTAAATAAATATCTTAAAGCAACATTGTTTGGAACATAACTAAATAATAAAATGTCATATATTCCTAGATAACAACACAATAAAATTTTTATGAAAATATTAAAACCTGTCATCATTGTTAAGAAAGTACATCAAAATACTACCTTTCCAGAGCACTTCATTTTAATAAACATTTAATAGAACACATTTCATTAAGGCCTGGTTGAACATATGCATTAGTTCTCAATTGCTAAAAAAGTTCACATTTTTCTAGCATAAGTTCCCATGGACCCCCTCTAATGTCTTTCTTCACTTGAGTGATAGCAATAAATAGGAACTTATGAGTTGGATAATCAATAACATGTTTAGCCAAAGCACTGGTACGTATGTTTCTTGTACTTTAACAATTTGTTATGAAATTCTTTAAGATAAGAAACAATTGTTCTCTGCTCTCTGCTCATTCGGTGTAGTATTATTGTTATGTCCATCCAACCCTCCAAACTGAGCAGGTATACAAATAAAGTTAGCTAGATTAGATAAATCAGAATTAAAATCAGTAAGCGAAGCTTGGAGAAGGACAGAACTAGGTGGACTAGCACGCAAATTAACACCACGTTGTTCACTGTTCAATCCAGAATTCAACAATGGAGGGTTCTGTGAAATTGGTTGACTTACATTGTTCGATCTAGGATTAGTTGTAGAGCTGGAAGATTGGCTGGAGATTGTTTGCACTAAATCATCCACCCTACTAGGAAGATGTTCAATAAGCTGTGTAAGTGCTCCCATGGTGTTCACCTCAAGAGAGATAGCAGCTGCTCCATTAAGATTCTGTTCTTGCAAAAATAAAAGGCTATTACTGTTTGCCATGACGAAAAAGACAAACTGGTACCAAACAAAGCAGAAAAACTCAAAGAAACCACAAAAGATGGCAAACAAAGAGTATAAACCCCATTTATTCTTGTAAGTGCTTTCGTACAATCAAATAGTTGCACTTCATCAGACATTAAAACCCAGCATGCAGCGAGTATTTAAACTCAAAATTTCAATTACATAATCAATTAATTAAAACCTAAATAAATATCTTAAAGCAACATTGTTATGGAACATAACTAAATAGTAAAATGTCATATATTCCTAGATAGCACAATAAAATATTTATGAACATATTAAAACCTTTCATCGTTGTTAAGAATGTACATCAAAATACTAGCTTTCCAGAGCTCTTAATTTTAATAAACATTTAATAAAGCACATTTCATTAAGGCCTGGTTGAACATATGCATTAGTTCTCAATTGCCAAAAAGTTCACATTTTTTCCAGCATAAGTTCCCATGGACCCCCTCTAATTTCTTTCTTAACTTGATCGATAGAAATAAATAGGAACTTATGAGTTGGACAATCAATAACATGCCTTTCATTTTTCACTTTGATTTTCCTTTATAATTTTATGAGTAGTTTTCTGTTGTCACAATACAAAGCAAAGTCATGAAGAATGGAATCAGATTCCATTCCTCTGCAGACGTTATAAGATGTAGGATGAGGACTTTAAATGTTTAGCCATAAATGCATTAATGTGTCTTAATATGCAAATATTTCAAATCATTCATGGAACATGAAGAAGTGCTTAACTTTCTTCAGTCTGACTTTTATAAATATTTATTGCTGAGATGTAATCACTACTTATAAGTCTGACTTGATTCCTGAGCAAGGGTCAATGATTTGTCTACCAGACATAATCAATGGAAAATGATGAGATGATACCTAATTATCTAGAATAATTGTGCCCTTTTGAGAGGGCAGATGAGTTATTTATAACAATGTATATATGTATATGTATACGTATATATTTATATCTCTCTATATATCTATCTATCTATCTATCTTTCTCTCTCTCTCTATATATATATATACATATATATATATATATATATATATATATATATATATATATATATATATATATATATATACACACACACACACACATTATTGTGGTGGCAGTTGGGACAGTCATAATATATCCTGCTGAAATTCTTAAAGAAAAATACAGAACATACCAGTTATGATCTTACATTAAAATTGTGAATACTTCATAACTTCCTTTTGGAACATTTTATTTATTTTATTTAGTTTTATTTATTTTACATTTGTTAACCGGGATAGTCCACTGGACACAAGTCCATTTTCAGTGGAGTCCCAGGGAGAAAATCTCCAGAAATAAGAAAACATGTAATATATAGTGTATAGAAAAAAGCTACAAAGAAATGTTACATTCAAGTGCAGTTATACATAGCTCAAGTAGTAACTACAGACATAATAACACGATTTGTGAAACAGAGAAGTCATACAACATTACTAAAGTCTGAAAGCCTACGAGAGCATCAACATAATATCTGGACTGACAAGTGTAAAACAACAACATCATAATGGGTGATGAAAAGTCTAGACCAGAACAAAATCTCATTTTCATTAATCATGTGTATATATACAGCCCTAGGACCTAGACCCATTAGTTGTCAATTAAAAATCGTCGTGTAAGATTAGGAATTGTGAGCATAGTGAAGGAGGGGCTAAACTACAGAAGGGTCTAACTTGGTGTGGTGCAGGAGCATAGCCAGCAATGAATGAGATGGATTTTTAATGATTTTCTAAACAGAGTAAAGAAGGCGATAGTAGGTATATGACTGGGTAGAGCATTCCAGATTTTAGATACATAGAGAATAGTGACTCCTCCACAGTATTATTATATTTAGTTACTTTTAGAATAGATTTGTTATTGGAGCAACGAATCCGGTTATTGCTGTGGAGGTGAAGTAGGTTTTGAAGTGCAGGGTTTTTTTCTGGATGATACAGAATGTCATGGGCCAGAACAAGTTGATTGTAGTGTAAGAGTTGAGGAAGTTCCAGACAGTTGAGCTGCTTCAAGGATGAGCACTGGTGAGATCTAAATGAGGAGTCTGAGGCGAATCTGGCTATTGTGCTGTAGCATGGGTTAAGCTTAGGTAGGTCTGTTTTTCTAGGGTTGGTTAGGATAGGTGAGGCATAGAGAAGGGCAGAAATGAGATGAGTGTGAGCTATGGTTGCTTTTGTTTGCTGGGTAAGGAATTGTCTATTTCTATGGAGGGTACCTATTTTTTGTGAATTTCATGATGGTCTGAGAGATGTGAATATCAAATTTGAGATTGTTATCACTCTGTACACCAAGGAGTTTGATGTGATCTGAGGGAGATATAGTGATTTTGTTGAAGAGGAGAACCTAGTAAGTTTAAAGAGCAGTAGTTTGGTTTTAGCAGGGTTTAGTATAACTTGGATATTGGGTAGCCATGCCTCAATAGAGAGGAATGATTCTTGTGTTAATGTATGAAGTTTCTTTAGTGAGGAAGCTGCACAAATTAACATAGAATCATCTGCATATTGTATAACAGATGCATTGGGGGTGGAGGAGTAAAGCTTGTTGGTATAAAGGGTGAACAGCAATTAGCAACCTAATATAGAACCTTGGGGAACACCTATGGTGACTGGAAGAAGGAATGAGAGGTCTAGTTTAAACAGAACTGCCTGCTGACGGCTGGCTAAATAGCTTTGGAACCATGCTATGGATGATTGAGAAAGAGCTAATCAAGATAGTTTTGTGATCAGAAAGTCATGTCTGACCATGTCAAAGGCCTTTGATAGGACATGGAAGGTGGCAGAAACATATTTAATATTGTTTCTATGAGTGTTTACTCTATTGGTGAAGGACAAAAGGGCAGTGGTGGTACTATGGAATGGGCAAAACCCATGCTGAGTGTTTGAGAGAAGTTTGTGTGTATGGGGTTAGTCTAATATTTGAAAATGTATGCAGTTTTCAAGGATTTTTGTTAAAAGGGGATAGTGTTGCTATTGGTCAGTAGTTTGTAAGTTCAGTAGAGTTGCCTCCTTTATGTAGGGGAAGTATATAAGATATTTTCCAAATTTCGGGGACAATGGCTTCTGAGAGGGATCTATTAATTAGAATAGCTATTGGGTAGACCACTGCATCAGCGGCAGTTTTTAGGAATTCCCCTGGTAATTTGTCTGCAGCCAGAGTAGTGGGCTTTAGTTTTTTGAGATAGTTTTTTATCCTATCTATAGAGATGGGCTGGAGTTGGAAGGAGTTATTATTTGTGTGAGTAGTGGAGGGTTCAAAGGAGGGTTTTTTGTTGATTTTTGTGTTGGTTAGAATTGTCTCCGTAAAGTATTTGTTAAATTGAGTAGCAATGCTATCCGAGTCATTTACTAGAGTGGGAGAGGGAGTACCACTTTTGTCTAGCAGTAGTAATTTGTTAATGGCGGCCCAAAATTTTTGAGGGTGATGTTGGTGCTTGATTTGAAGTGTAGAGTAGTAATTAATCTTGTCATGTTTTACTAGTTTCTTGGTTTTATTCCTAAGCTCCTGATAGTTTTGATTAGCAGTTGGGGACTTGACAGTTTGCCAATGATCCCATGCTTTGTCCCTGGCTTTGAGGAGGAGTTTGGTTTCTTTGGTAAGCCAAGAAGTGGGATTAGCTCTGATTCTTATGGTTCTGGGAGGAGCATGAAGATTTACTATGCCTAGAAAGGTGGTATTAAAGTAGGAAACAGCCTCATTTAGTGCCAGGTATTTCAGGGGTGCCCAGTCACAATGTTTTAGTTCTATAATGAAGTTGATGGGGTTAAAGTTCTTTTTGCTTCTGATGATATGGTAGACAGTACCCTTCAGATTATGATTACATTGACATAGTAGAAATGTTTGCAGGTTGTCACTTAGACCATCTGGCAGGCATCCTGGAAGAGTGGGGTGACTTGGTTTATTAGAATCCAGCCCAGGACTGATTCTTTTTAGTTGCCTTGTCAATTCTTGTAGGTCTTTGAATGGTTTGGGTAAAGCCGTGGAGGTTAATATGGTTTGTCGGGGCGGGGGAGTTACAGGATAGCCAATCTATATTGAAATCACCCAGAATGATGGTTTCACTTTGGAGAGATAAACAGGACCATTGAAGTACGTTTTCTAGAGTGGGTATATTCTTACCGTAAGGTATGTAGCATCCAATTATGTTTATTAGTTTATTGGAGATCAGTTTCAGTTGGGTGAACAGTATTTCAGCATTGTCCATAGAGGGATAATTTATGCTTAATGGCTGTACTGTGAGGTGATTCTTAAATAGTATAGCAATGCCATCACCGTTTTGTCCTTTCTATCTTTCCTTAGGATGTTATATCCTGGAGGGATAACTTCATTGTCACTGATGTGTGGCTTAAGCCAAGTCTCAGTCATGACAGCTATGTCTGGCAAATATAGTGAAAGGCAGGCATGTAGATCATGGATATTGTTGGAGATACTACACATCCTGAAAAACAGAGCAAGGATGCAGAGAGAAGAAAAACAATCAGTGGAGATAGTTAAGTACTGTGTGCAGTGAGAGAAGTAGAGTGAAGCTGATAGTTGGAAGATGATGTGATCAGAATAGGTAGGGGTGCTTAGAGGGGGTGGTAGATATTACTAGTAGTATAAGTGTGGTGACAAAAGAGCCAGGACGTTGTTAAAAGAACGAGGGGTGTAAGGCAGTTTCTAGTTGGTTATTAACTACAGAGACAACCTTATGGGGAAGCAGTAAGATTAGGCAGATAAACAGTATAAGACTATGTTTCTGACTCTAACTAAAGTTAGTTTTAGTGGGACCTGTGTCTGTCCTTTGAAGTAGATGCCTGGAGTCTCTGAGTGAGCTATTGGGGAAACTTATAGTGGGCTGCTGGGCTGGGTTATTGCAGGTTGTATTCCATGGACCCCAAATGTCTCAGGCAAGTTATGAGACCATAAGATTGAAGTTTTGAAACTTTGAAAACATAATAAACAAAATAAAAACTTTTTTTTACATGCACCCCCCACAACCCCTGCTAAATAAATATACCAATTCTGAGATCACACTCCAGTGCGGAAAATGATAAATTTCCTGTTCCACACTGTACATCGACCTCCAATCAAAACATTTGAAGTTTCAAAAATTTAGATCTGGTCTAGGATGTTTGAAGTTCGAAGTTTTAAAATTTTGAGCTTCTGAAGGGGATCTTTTTTTATATAACAACACACAACCAGGCCTCAGTAAAGTAACTTTCATAGATGATTTGCTTTTTATATGGAAAGCTAATAAATCAGATATTGATGTTATTTTATCTGACTGAAATAAAATCACTTTTTTTACAGCTTGTGAAGTGTCAGAGATTTTACTGAATTATTTAGACATTCATCTGATGTTAAATAGTGAACATAAGCAGTTTCATAAAAAAATACATTGTAAGTCTATATTTGTAAATAGTTATTTACATTTCAACAGTATGCATTGTAGTTTTATGAAAAGGAATGCTATTAAAGTACAGTTAGTGAAAACCTCAAGGTTAACTTCAAAAGAAGAAGACTTTTATTATGAGGCTAAATGTTTTACAGAATGATTTATAGAAAGTGGTTATGCTGCCCCATTTATAGTAGTTATAGTTAAGGAATTTATATGCAACAGGAATATTATATTTCACCACTCATTAAGGTTTGGGTTGAATACAAACAACAATTATAAATGTAATAATAATAATAATGCACATGGCAATAATAATAATAATAATATAAAGATTAGAAGCAGTTTCACAATACCCATTGATCTGTATAGTTTTATGATCATCCAAGTTTTTAGACCTAACTGAAAAGATTTACTGAGTAATTGTGACTTGGCTAGGATTGTTGGTAATTCCACTTATTTCACATATAGCAGACAATGAAATTTGAAGAATATACTAGAACAACAAGAGATGGTTAAAATGCATCCATAATACAAAAAAACAGAACAGGATATGAGGACTGCCTTGGTCCACATGGGTGGGACAACAGGAATAAAGAAGGAGAAGCCATTCTAGACCTCTGTCTGGCAAATGGCTTGATAGTAGCCAATACAGAAAGAGAGATGGTCACAAGATCACATACAAGAGTAGCCAACATGCAACTCAGGTAGACCTCCTCCTAGTAAGGAAAAGGCACTGGGGTAGAATCCATGCTTGCAAAGACATCCCCAGTGAAACAGCTGGCCCACAGCTTAAACCACTAGTTGCCAGAATCAGCTGCAAGCAGTGGTCAGAGAAGGCTCTAAGATCAACAGAGACCAGACCGAAGACCTGGAAATTGACTGGAGAGAAAGTACAGCAGTTCAAGGAATTACTCAAGGTTCTAGGACCCCAAGAACAGGAGGAAATAGGTGGAGATGAAGAAGAGCGGCAGCGCCTACAAACAGCATGTGTTAGGACTACAGAAAAGATATGTGGCCAAGTCAGATATGGAAATAAGGTATATAAGAAAAGCTGGTGATGGAATGCAGAAGTTCAGGAAGTTATCAAAAGAAAGACTGAGTGCAGGAAGAAGCAGGAGATAAAAAAGACTGACCGTGCCAGGCAGGACTACTGGTTGGCTAACAAAGAAGCTAAGAAAGAAGTCTCAATAGCAAAGAATAGGGAATCAGAGGCACTCTACCAACTTCTGGAAAATGACTCAGTAAGGGGCACAAACAAACTATATCAGGTTTCCAAAAGTAAAGACTGTCACAGTGGAGTGAAACACAGACTCCTCACTCATAGGTAAACAACACTACAGTGTAAAGATGACTCTTTGATGTAAAAATCAAACAAATAGTTTTAATATGGTAAGCGCTTTTATCAATATCTAAGTGGATTCTTCAGACCATAAACAAATGTCAATTGATTACGGTGGTCTGGGCACATGTGTAGAAAAGCAGAAGACAGTCTGGAGAGGAAGATTTGGGACAGATAGAAAGAGGAAGTGCAGTAACTGAGACCTGGTTCAAGACTCCAGAGAACACCCCTGCAAAACCAGGCTACAACTCTTACCACACTTTTCGGCCACCAAACCAAGACTGAAACCCTAAAGGTGGAGGAGTGTCCATATTCACCAAGGATATTCACACCTCCAGATTAGTTGCCCAACACAATTCATCTGAAATTTTCCAGGTGCAACTAACACTAGGTAAGACTGCAATCCAAATTATAGCTTGCTAAAGATCCCCCACCATGCCCCAAGATTCTCACTACACCTTTCTAAACATACTAGAAAATATTAAGATACAACCAAACACCCTAATACTGGGTGATTTCAACTACCCTGCCAATACCTGGGAAAACTACACAGGTACCAGCACCTTTTCCCAATGGTTCTTGGAATTTATAAATTCCAACGCCCTGGATCAACTAAACCATTATCCCACCAGGGGCTCCAATATCCTAGACCTGGTCATTACCAATATGGGAGATAGATGCTCCACACCAGTGGTCACCTCCTCATTGGTCAGGTCTGACCATAAGCAAATCAACCTTGACATCCACATACCACCCCCAACCCCAGTAAGGAAACCTCCATAAAAAATCTTCTCCAAAGCCAACTTCATGCTACTTAAGTCAGAAGTGACAAACTTCATGGCACCCATGCAGACTGGAGCTGAAAGTTTGATTGCTGAATCCTACACTAAGGCACTGTACGAGCACATCCACTCGTGCATGAATCATGCAATCCCAAATAGAACCAAGACACTCTCCTCCAAAAAAAGGAAGCCAATCTGGTGGTCCCCTGTCATAAACAAACTATACAACAGAAGGAAGAAACTGTTGCAGAAAAGAGGAAAATCCCAGGATACAAACAACTCCCTTAACAGCCTCAGTAAGAAGCTGAGATCCCTCATAAAATCCTCCAAATCTAGCTACGAAAATAAAATTGCCAAAGACTCCAAAGACAACCACAAGGCATTCTAAAGTTATGTCAAGAATCTAAATGGCAATGCTCAGATCTGCTCTGAGCTACAACAGAATGGCATTAACTGTACTGATCCCAAGGATATTGCCAATATCCTGGCAGATGGATTTAGTGCCAACTTCACTCCTCTCTCACCCCCTAAAGAGCTCATCTCAGTAACAAAAGATTGCCAAGTTCTGGTAATGATGGCCACAAAGGTAGAAACCGCACTCTCTAAAGCTAAGAATACAGCATCCATGGAATCAGATGACATCCCGGGCTGTGTACTACATGAAATACAAAATGAACTGACACCTCAACTAAGTGTCATGCTTAATCATAGCCTCACCTCAGGCTTCGTACCCACTGAGTGGTGCACGGCTACAGTTATCCCACTCCACAAGGGGGGATCCACCTCGGATCCTGGGAACTACAGTCCCATCAGTCTGACGAGCCTGATCTGCAAGGGCATGGAACGCATTATCACGGAACTTATAAACAAAGACACTGGCAACCTTCAAACACTGGATCCCACCCAGTTTCGGTTCATGAAGGGCCGATCATGTCTCCTGAACCCGATTGACTTCTTTGAATCAGTCTCCAGAGCTGTGGATGAGGGTAAGGTGATCAACATAGCCTATCTGGACCTCGCCAAGGCCTTCAACACCATCTCCCACTCTGGAATCATAGATAAACTTACTAAGCTGAGCATAAATCCTTATATCACTCGATGGGTTGCTAACTGGCTTACTGACAGAACCCAGACTGTAAAAGTAGCCAACTCCAAATCCAGCTCCAGACAAGTGACAAGTGGAGTACCTTAGGGTTCATTCCTGGAACCGCTCTTGTTTGGCATCTACTCTTTGAAGTACAGGCTAACACTAAGGGACGCTGGCTAACAAAGTTCATAGATGACTGCAAACTGGGAGCCATTATTGAATCCCCAAATGATATGGATATTCTAAAAAAGGGCCTTACAGAAACAGATGCTTGGTGCCAGAGCCATGATCTCAAGCTTAATGCCAAGAAATGTATAGTTATTCCCTTTGGGAAAAACATGTACCCATGAATTACCATATAGGTGTCAGTACACTAAACACCAAAAGTGTGATGAGAGACTCAAGGACACAGGTGGACAGTGGTCTCACCTTCGATAACCACATCGCCACAAAAGTCAGGAAATCCTTCTATGTGGTACACCTCATTACTAAGGGCTTTTCATCTAGAAGAAAGGAGGTCATTGTCCCACTGTACTCATCCCTCATTAGATCCACTATAGAGTACAATGCCCCATTTGATATGTACCTCACAAGACATCTGCAACTGCTGGCAAGGCTGCAGAAATACCTCACTAAAAGAATCACAGGCCTAAACCAGATGCCCTATGCTGACCATCTAAAAAAACTCCACCTATACTCTGTGGCATATCGTTTACTCAGAGGCAATCTCTGCTTAACATACAAGGCCATGTCAAACCCTGAGCTGCTGGACATACTCCACTTAAAGAAAACCCAGTCCCTCAGAGCCACATGCTCCAGGGATCTAAACCTTGTCATCACAATGAACAAAACATGTTGGAGGGATAGGTTCCTGACCCAGAGACTCCCCAGACTCTGGAATGGACTGCCCATACCTGTCAAGCAGAGCGTCTCCTCAGCCCTCTTCAAGAGGAACCTTGACAATTGGATGGTAGATAGGAAATTCACCCCGGGGATGACGTCAGTTGCCCTGCTAGACAGGGTTCCAGGAAAGTAAATATTGTGGGAAGAAATATCCGGGGAATTGTTTGGCTAGGCTTGTATAGGCCCTAGTGCCAATAGCCTAGTACCAACCTATGAACCTATGAATCTATGAACCTATGTCCAGCAAAGAGATGGATGGATTGTGTGAAAGATCTGTGACAGTCAGGCATGAGTGTTGAAGAAGGCAGCAGTGTGGCACTGAACTGAGAGAGATGGCAACAGTTAACATGATGCTCTGACCCCATGTAGAAAAAAATGGGAAAAAGGGGGCTGATGATGATGATGATGATGATGATGATGATAATGAATACAAAAAGATGAGTATTCCCATGTTTCACCAGCAAATGGTATAAATATTTGAATGTAGGAAAACTCAATTTTTAACTAAGTTAAATGTTAATATTTATGTTAGAAATTATTATAATTGCCAAAGTAAAATGATTGTTTAAATTGGCATGTGTACAAGCTGCCCAAGGTTCCATATAGCTAAAACTTCACAAAAGTCATCTGAAAGTATAGAAGAATATGTTTCAGCTATTAAGAAAAGAGGTACTAACCATGTTTGTGTTAGCCAAATAGCAGGACTTGTAACAACTTTAGCAAGTTTGTCTTCAGTGTATTAGATCATGGAATTATTACCTTAAGAGGTAGGAACAGCAATGCACATTTGGAAGCAAATGAGTTACAGTGGCAAGTATTTATAAAAGTTTACTTTTCCCAGGTATTAAACAGCATGTCAACATTAAATGTCATGTGAAGTCTTTACCCACTAGATCATATTTTAATATGCTATGTATTCATTTTATTTGTAGTATTATTTTTTGCATGTATTTGCATTTTGAGTAATTTATTTCAGGTCTTATGATTGTGTAGTTGTATATTTAAATGGATTGTTTGACAAAATGAGATCATTCTGCTGAAGTTCTATTGATTTCAAAACAAAACCTTTTCATGGATTTACATTTTAGTGTTCATCCAGTGAGGGTTTTTTTGCTCTGTCTTTTAGTGTGAGTGTGATATTCATGCCATTTTGCTAAGATTTTTAGATTTGATTTTATATCTTTTGAAGGAAAAAAGAATTTAAGTATTCATGAAAAATACATTACCGTTGGGACACATGCTCGTTCAAGACAGAAGACAAAGTTCAGGCTCAAAACCAGGTCACAGAAGTTGTGATGCAACAATACTAATCTCCAACCTTCGACATTGGCTGTTGCTGTATTACCTGATAAAAAGTGTACATTTTTATATGTTACGTTGCTGCACATCTATAGATAATCTAAAACTGTAAGCAAAAGCATATCAAAAACTCAACGATTAAAAATGAGCAGGGGACTATCTGAAAATGGGAAACAAAGTTAATCTTAATACTTCATAAACAGAGAATACAACATTGCTGTAAAACTCATAACTTAGAAATGCTTCCTTGTCTTTAGGAATATGCGTATTTGAAAGAATCCTCCATTCAGAATTTTTGATTATTTTATTGTTAGTTTTTTTAATTTATTTTCATTAAGAACTTATTTCCATGGTATTATAAACTAATTTCTGTAAAATCTCAAAACATCCTATTATTATCACAAATAATTCCACATGATATGTATAACTTTGCTACTACTTATCTAATTCTCAGATGGGTGTTAATACATGATAAATATTTTAAAATTTCAGTATCTGCAGCATTTAAACTGCGGGAGATGAAAATGATCATTTCCCTGGCAGTGGTTTTCTTATAGTCTTGCTGTTTGTTTTGCTGCTGCAAATATGCTACTTAGATATTTTACATTCAGATTTATTGATTAGTGCCCAATGCACTATTAACTAGTGCTACACATTTAACAGTGTTTGTCTGTTATACATGAAGCACGTTTGCTGAAGCATTGCGTGTGAAATGCTTACTTATGCTCAGCATCTCTACATTTTTATATAACTATTAATAAGTGCACACTCTATGTAGAAATGATGTGAATTAATTCCTATAGGAGACAATTTGCATCATAGGCTACATTAGTTTAGTTTGGGTATTGTCTGTAAAGAGGTACTTGAGCTTTCTGACACTGTACTATTATACAGTGATGAGCGTCTTGTATTTGCCATGTGGGACACTGTTCAATCATTTTCTTGTTCAACAGATCAAAAGTCAAATATTCACAGTGGTACTTTAAATTTGCTGTTCAATTGCTGTATAATTTACAAGAAAAGTATTTCTGCACTAATTATCAGGCAACTTGATCAGTGCCGGGTGTTTAATTTCTCTGTCAGATCTTCAATATCGCCAGTAAGCTTAATCACCCCAGCAGGAACATTTTGTTTCACAATGACCATCTATTACACTACAAATTGCTATTGCAAATGTGTGGTTTAGTACTTTAATGTTCATTTGAAATCATACAACTCAAGGATTTGATCCTAAATGTAGCCTGACAATAAATCACTGAACCTATAATAATTTCTGAGAGGTCCGTAATGTGTACATTGATTGCTCTTAATTGCACGTTCCACAAACAAAGTGCAGGGATAAATCTTTGAACTGTGCTTTACTTTTGAAATGTGTTTGGAATTTAAAAGTTATCCTATAGCTATCTTCACTCAGTGCACCCTCCGCTAAGTATGTTATGTTTCTGTCCACCAGATGCTACTTCTTGGTGTATTAACATTCTAAGCATTTTTTTCTTAGGGTAGCATATATTTTGAACATGTTTTGGACTATAGATAAGCAACCCTATTTTCTTTTAAGCACTTAGTTTTCTTGGCTCCAAATGTGACTAGAATATTGATAAGTGGCCTGTTGGGAAATCAATAAAGTCCTCGAGTGTCACAACGGAGATTAATGAAAGGGAGCTGAGTAAGAACTTTGCAGAGAGCAAAGATGAAGCTATGCTACTTCAGGATATCATTCTTTCTTTGTTTATTAATGCCTGTTATCTTGCCGACATGAACTCATATAATTATGTGTATTATTTTTTTGAAAGTACTTCTCATCCAGAAATATATTGTTCCCAGTTTGAATGTAACTACCTCACATACCGATGGAACCATATTTCATAGGAAGTTTGTCAATTTTATGCATCTGATTATTATAAAAAAAAATTTAAACTACATATGCATCAGTATTGATCATGTTTGTATACACTGAAAATGTGTGACTGACATTTAAGTACTCGTGTTAAGGGAAGCATGGAAATGCAATACATACGCCTGAATGTTTAACTTGTTGAGCTCTGACATTATACTGAGTACTCAGTTAAGACAGCTATGTGATAAAAGCAACAGAAGGTATTAATAGCAACATCATAGTGCAGCAATGTAATAGTAAATCTGTTTATTTTTCCTGTGTTATCTATCATCTTATGGTGTGGATACTTTGCTCTCATCTTTTATCATACCTAGAAATATGGCACACATTTTGTCTGCAGATGCCATCAATATCTAAACTATAGAACCTAAATTAAGAGCACAATATGCTCCCTTTGTACTCCTACATGCAGATTTTTCCCATTGATGAAGCAAACTTTTATCGTTTTATCTGCAATGCTTTCTGTCATTTCAGAGTAGAGTAAAGCATATCATAATCTAAGCCTGTGCTCTGCACACCATCAAGATTGTTCTCAACTGACATTATGATCATTTAAAGTTGAGTCAAATGGCACCACTGCTACCATGATGATTGTCTTATGCAACAGTCTTATGTTAGAGCTGCAGAAATGTTTCACTGCATCAAACCAGTCTGAAGCAAAGGTTAAGATAGCAAGATGTAAAATGCTTGCATTACTTAGAAAATGTATTTGTCCTTCCAGTTTTATATATATGCTTCATACCTACTTTCCTTTAAAACTCTACTGAAACAACACATGATCAACTCCTGGCTGTGCCCATGCTCTGATCCAGGCTAATCTCTTCTCCAGATCAGAGCAGACTGAATCTTTCATTCACTCTCTCCATCTGCACTTCATCACTCTGTATCATTTATTTGTATATCTTGTAATATAAATGACTTATTACCATCTGCCTCATAACAACATGCCTGCTTACTTGAAACTCATGTAATTTTTATGTTCTCTATATAAAGTTTGTACATCTCTTTATGTAACTGGAGCTTTTCTCCCCAGGCCACCACTGAAAAATGGGTTCTTTCTGACCCAGTCAGACCATCCCAGTAAACAAATGTCAAATAAATAAATAAATACATACATACACAAATATATCCTTTCTTCCCTATGGCTGCGGACATTTGTTTCCTTTCACCTCTCCACTCATTCACTCTCTTGCCATGCATAACTTCAGACTATTTGAACTTCCCTGATTATGCTGAGGGCAAGAGCCTTTATAGGATAGCAGCTGTCAATAAAACTACCGTAGAGTGAGGGATGAAGGGGCATAAATATCTGAAACACTGACACCAAATTATATGCAATGGTCAAGGGTCACAGATTCCTTATTACCATCACTGACTACTGAATAATACTCCTGAGGTAGCTGGCTTTAACAGCATAATTAAAGCTGCAGTGCTTATCCTGTGTCATAGCAGGAACCTACCACTCTCAGCCTTTGCACTGAAACAAGGGCAGATCACAGTTGCAATCACTAATTCTCCAGGCTTGTACAGTCATGACCCCTGCCCAGTGCCTTCCAGTGCTGCCTTACCAACAGTATATGAAAGTTGTCCAAGACTACACACTTACAGGATGGCATAATGAGAACTTTAACACCAACAGCTGCAGCAATGCCTTTGAAGTGTCTTGATAACTCTCTGGTAATAGCAACACCTAAGCTACAATCGTGATAGCATATTGCAACCAGTCAGAGAAATTCGGCTGACCAGAATCACAATTGCCATCTGTCCAAAAATAAACCAACCTTTAAATATTTATGATAGCAATAACTTTAAGAACTCACTCTCCAAAGGCAGATAAAATCAGCTAACATATAATCAGATCTATACACAGACTGTACATATATTCTAATGAAAAAGTCACAAGTACATGACACTAGTTGGCTTAGAGGATGAAGGAGCTGTTAACAAGCTGTTCCTGTGGTTCCGTGCTCTAAGGTTTGATTTCTTTAGCCTTCATTGCCTAACTGTGCGACTCTGAGTGAGTTACTTAACTAAAATCTGCTCTTGGGCAAAGTCTGAAAATGGTCCATGGAGATCAGTGCTCTACCTGGAAAACAAATAGAAAGAAATAAAATGATATTAAGTAGTGTGCTTATACAAGGGCAAATTCAGGCTGGATAATGAAATTCAAATAGTTTTGTATTTCTAGTTTGCTATTAATTTTGAGTGTAAACTGTGGTGATATCAGGGGAAAGTAGAGTCCAGTTTGGGTGCGTATGAATGGACATAATTTCTCCATTTGTAAAACCACGTAAGAGCCACCAGTCCACCCCAATAATTACTGATTATGCAACAAACATTTCTGATGCAGTGCCTTTGTAAAGAGTTGAGGTAAAGTATATAGCCAAAGAACCATTACCATATTGTCTTGGGTATAAATTTGAAGAGAAATTTATACTGACCAAGGAATTCCATTATTTTCCAGAGTAATGCATAAACTCTGTCAAATTTTTAAAGTGAAACAGGCATCTGTGTAATTCCCTCAGACAGATGGGCCTTTTGAGTGCATTGATAAACATTATAGGTTATGGTAAGGAAGGATGTAGAAGTGGATAGGAGACACAGGAACTAACTACTTCCATATCTTCTCTTTGCTGTAAGATAAGTGCACCAATCTCAGATTTCCACTCGATGAACTGATGTATGGTAGACATCCTGTGATATGGGAAGAAGAAGAAAACAACCCATTCAAAATTGTAATAGTGAATTTCCCAGATGCACAAGAAAGAATATATGGAGACAGCCCAAGAGACATTCTTCTCATAGAATTCAGACCAGAAGGGAACATACTTGTGTTAGTACATACCACTGAAAACAAGTTCCTTGAAGATGGCTGTGATGTGGATATCTCACCACTGCCAACCAATATGTGACAACCCTCCACTTTGGAGCCAATAATCAAGGAGCCTCAATTCTCACCACTGACACCTGAGGGGGGTGTTCACAGGGAGGATATCTGGTACACACACAGTATTTCCAGATGCAGTTCTCTTCATCAAATTCAATTTCCCTTAAAAGCACATAGAGACTACAGTCAGTCTGATGCTCCTTCCTCTCTCTTTCCCCAGATCCCCAATAAGACTTCCCACTGGCAGAGCTCTAGAGTTGAGTTCTTAGCCAGGGTTACAAGCCAAGTCCTCCAACACTGTCTCTGTCCAACCAGTGCTTCATGACAGGTTTACTAGCTATGCTCCCTTTTGCCCAGACTATAAAGTGGTTAGCACTGCCAGCAGAACCCCTCACCAGTTACTTTAAGACACTTACAAGGGTACCCAATATACTGAGCAAAATTAATACAAATGGTAGTTTGACCAAGAGCAAGGCTATTAGGAATGGCCCACACAGTGTCACCAAATAAATATGCAAATACTTTCAAAAGGTAAATGTCTCTACAGAGATCAGCCACAATGAAAGATTTAAATATATTTAATAAATAATAAAAGAACAAGACATTACTATGCATATATTCACAGAGACATCAGAGTTCAAATCACAGAAAATATTTAAAATAACATTGAAGGACAGGTTCAGAAAAATAAAGAAAAACAATGCCTAAACTAAGCTTTGCTATATTCTTGACTGCTAAGAGAATCACTATTTTCTACTTCTTAACAGAGCAAGACAGATGATGTGGTGAATGGTTCTTCTTGTTGTCAGGCACAAGACAGAATACAAAATGCTGTGCCTCACTAAGAGATTTTTCAAAATAGTATCTAAAATACTACTTCTTAGATATCTTGCAGAATGACATCACTTGTGGTCATCTGACTCCCAGTTCCCATGTAAACCCCTTATTGCTGGAAGCTGGCAGGACCTATCACCTACCTGTAAAACTACACACAAAAGGGTTTTTGCTCATATCTTTGCAGGTGCTAGAAGTTATAAAACCATTACATAGCTCTACACTTCCAGAGTAGTAATTAGTTCACCCCAAAGACAATACAGAAAGTTTCCTAGTACACACTTTGTCTCTCTAGCTGCATTGAAACCTGTGAGATAGCATTGTTATGGCCTAGCCTATCAACTGATTTAATTTCAGATATTTTTCTAAAGTTTGCTGGACTGAGGTTAACATCCTCTGTGCCATTTTCCTCTACTAAAACATATACATTTAAACAGTTACAATAGTGGATGTACATTTCTGTTCTCTCCAGTAGGGCACACGGTGGATACATTTCTAACACAAGCGCTTTACAAATACATTTTCAGCATAAATGTCTGTACATATCAGTTTGATATGCACTTGACATACAGTTTTAATACATTTGCAACACAAGCATCTTGTATAAATCAGTTTGATATTCACAAATGGCATATACTTATTTACAAAATTCCAGCTAGCAGTTCTAATACATTTGCAACGCAAACATCTTGTATAAATCAGTTTGATATTCACACGTGACATATAATTATTTACAAAATAATGCCAATATCCTGGCAGACAGGTTCAGTGCAAACTTCTCCACCCCCTCCCCCCCAAAAGAGCAAGTATCTATCCCGGCAGAGTGCAGCCTCCCAAACATCTCTGATGCTCAGGTGAAGGCCGCCCTCTGCAAAGCAAAAAACACTGCTTCCATGGGACCAGATGGCGTCCCGGGTTGCATCCTACATGAACTTCAAGAAGAACTAATCCCTCAAGTAAAACTGCTGTACAATCTCAGCCTCACTACAGGATATGTGCCCAAAGAATGGCGTACAGCAACAGTGGTCCCACTCCACAAAGGTGGCATCTCTGCGGACCCTGGAAACTATCGCCCCATAAGCCTGACTAGCCTAGTCTGCAAGGCTATGGAGAGGATCATCATGGAACTCATAAACAAAGACATTGGGGACCTACAGATACTAAATCCTACCCAATTTGGCTTCGTCAAGGGCAGATCCTGCCTTTTGAACCTGGTCGACTTCTTCAAAACAGTCACCAAGGCCATAGATGAAGGGAAGGTAGTCCACACAGCCTATCTGGACCTCGCAAAGGCATTTGACACAATACCCCACTTGGGCATCATAGATAAGCTATCCAGCCTAAATATAAACTCCTATATCACAAGATGGGTCGCAAACTGGCTCAAAGACAGAACCCACAGAGTCAGAGTTGCTGGAGCCATGTCAGACTCGAAACCGGTCACAAGTGGCATCCCACAAGGTTCTGTCTTGGGACCTCTCTTGTTCGGTATTTCTTTCGGTATTTACTTTTCTGAGGTACAGGCCAATGTGGGAGGACTATGGTTCACCAAGTTCACAGATGACTGCAAATTGGGTGCCATAATGGACTCTTAAGCTGACACAAACATCCTTCAAAAAGGTCCCGCAGAGACGGATAACTGGTGCCAGAGCCATTGTCTAAAGCTAAATGCCAAAAAGTGTATAGTAATACCCTTTGGCAAAAACAATGTGCCCACAAATTACCACATAGGTGATAACCCATTAAGTACAGAGAAAGTAATTAGGGATCTGGGGACTCAAGTTGATGGCAATCTCTCCTTTGACAACCACATTGCCAAAGTGGTTAGAAAGAAGTTCTGACCTTCTACATAGCCCACCTCATCATGAAAGGATTCACATCTAGATCAAGAGAGGTAATCATGCCCCTTTATTCATCCCTCATCAGGCCCATCATAGAATACAATGCCCCCTTTGGGATGTACCTTACCCGACACCTGCAGCAATTAGAAAGACCCCAAAAGTACCTCACCAGGAGGATCAAGGGACTCAAACAGATGCCATATGCTGCTCGGTTAAAAAAACTCCAGCTCTACTCAGTTGCATACCGCCTACTTTGAGCCGATCTATGCCTGACATATAAAGCTATGTCCAACCCAGAATGAATGGACATGCTCCACCTCAGTAAATCTAAATCCCTTAGAGCCACGCGCTCGAGGGACTTGAACCTCAGCACAGAAATAAATAGAACATGCTGGAGGGACAGATTCATAACCCAGAGGCTCCCTTCACTCTGGAATAGAATTCCAATTCATGTTAGGCAGAGCGCCTCACTGACTCTCTTCAAGAATATTCTTGATGAGTGGATGGGGGATCGTAGGTTTGTCCCGGGGATTACTTCCGTGTCACTATTAGACAGAGGCATAGTAAACTAAACTTTAAAAAGGGCACAGTATACTCAAATCAAGGGGTGGCGTAAGCCAAACACAATCGGGCTAGGCTTATAAATGCCCCAGGGCAGATAGCCTAGTATGAACCTATGAACCTATGAAAATTCTGGCTAGCTGTGCTGGCAGTACCTTTTTTCATCACAGTGGCAAGTACATTTTGAAGTTTTAAAAAGAGTATTTTAAATGAATTGAAACATGAAACAGACAGAAAAAAATGAAACCAGAATAGTTATACCATACCAATATTCTGAAACTTGGCAATAGACTACATTTCCCATTTAAGTTGGAAAACTTGGAGTCTCTATAGTATATTTTGCAGGTAAAACATTATAAATTTTCAGAAAAAAAGGAGTTGAACATATTTGTACTCATGGTTTAGGACATATTCACAGAGATTCCAGGTAGAACCAGTTACTTCAGCACAGCATAGAAGTCATGCCTGATACAAAAGTATATTTTGAAACCATACTACATACAAATCCCAAAAGTCAGTCAGTTTGGAAAGGCATACAGAACATACTTTAACTTGGGGTAATAGAAGAATCTACAAGTAAGTAGAATAGACTCATAGCACTGCATTCCAAACCCAATGGGTACATACAGTTTGGCAATAATTTTGGAGAGTTGAATGGCTTGTTGAAATGTGATTCGTATTCCCTGTCCTAGGTGGCCAAACTAATTGAAAGTGTAGATAAGGCTTAATTTCCATCAAAATTGGACCTAACCAAATGCTGGTGGTAAATTCCACTCTTCCTATAAATTAAGGAAACATGGCATTTTATACACCAGCTGGACTCTTCCATTATACAGTATTGACTTTTGGTCTCCATGGAGCACCTACAATATTTTACAGGCTAGTTGAAAAATTTTTAAATCTCCTAACAGCCTACCCAGATGATGTGTTTATACTTTCCAGGGACTGGGAAAACCATCTCCATAAAATTCAAGCCATCTTACATTCTGCACATAAATCTGTGCTAACTACTAACCCAGCCAAATATGAGTTAGGCTTGTTTATAATATAATGTTTACTTCAGTGGCTTGAACTCCCACAGTTATTAACCTACCACCAACTAGTCATAGCTTATAACAACCTAAAATATCCTGAAAATACTCCAGCCCTTAGGGAACTACTGACTAACTACATTCTAAATTGACCACTCCGCTCTGCCAACAAATCACCCCTCTCTATCTCCACAGCCAACAACACAGCAGGTAAAGCTCTATTTTCTCACAGTATAGCAAAAGTTGGAATAATCTTCCTCCCTCCCTCGATGACTTCTGCACCTAATACCAAACAATTCAAAAACTCCCTTAAGGCTTATCTTATTAGCTCTTGGCTATGTCCATGTCTTACTTAATCCTAGTGTATGCTACCACCATCTTTCACTCTTCTGTCCAATTATTAGACCCTCGGTAAAAATGGAAGTAACAAATGGTATCCCTTGACATGTGGAAATGTTGTTGTGATCTCTGTCTGTATATTTTGATGACTAACAATGTTCACTTGTATATATTGCTGAAATGATCTTTCTTTGCGTACTGTTCTATTATGCACAAAATACTGCTCAATAACAACGTCTTTACTTTACATTATGTATTATTATCATTGTCTGTTGTATTAATTAAGTGGAGCTTTTCTCCCCGGGCCTCCGCTGTAAATGGACCTCGTCCAGTCGGACCATCCCGTTTAACAAATATAAAATAAAAATAAAATAAGTTTATGCTGTGTAATAGCAAAGAGGTAATAAAAGCACATACTGAAATTATTTAAGCAGTAAAGACTTAGCCAATGACAAACCATAAGAAACTTCTCCAAATAGGTCATTGTCTACATCAACTGCTCCATAGAATTCATCAGCTTTGTTTTCTCTCAGATAATAGTGGGAGAGAACAATGCCATATGTTATATTAGTTGTAAACTCAGCAATGTCATATACAATAATTTGCAATAGAACAGGATTGCTTGTCAATCAAACAGGTCCCTACTGCTCTCTAATATTATTTAATAGTCAGGAAATGTATGCTTGTTACAAAACATGCTTCACTTTAATGGTGTTGTATACAGAAGGACAGTAGCAATAAAATGTTTCATTTGGTATTGACTACCAGCCCTACAACTTTCAGATTAAATGTCATCTTGGCCACAGACATCTTAATACAGATGGGCTGTCTCAAGCATATATGCTATCTGCTGGAGCTTTATTTTTATTTTTATTTAACATTTGTTTACCAGAAAAGTCTGAATGGGACAGAACCCACTTTCAGCGGAGATCTGGGAGAAAGACTCCAGAAGCATGTCTTTGGAATGTGGGAGGAAACTGAAGAACCCAGAGGAAACCCCCTCATCACCATGGAGCAGGTTATTAATACCCTCTCAAAGGCAAAAAAATACAGCCTCCATTGGACCCAACGGCATCCCTGGCTGTGTCCTACATGAACTCAGGCAAAAGTTCTTATCACCACTAGGCATCCTATTCAGCCAAAGCCTGTGCACCAGCTTCATCTCAATAGAATGGAGGACAACCACTGTCATCCTTCTGCACAAAGGTGGAGCGTCCACTGATCCAGGCAATTATAGGCTCATCAGCCTAACTAGCCTGATCTGCAAGGCCATGGAACATATTTTCATGGACCTTATAAATAAGGGCATTGGCAACCTCCAATTGCTTGACCCACACAGTTTAATTTTGTCAAAGGGGGATCATGCCTGTTAAACTTGGTTGCCTTATTCAAAACAGTCACCAAAGCCATGGATGAGGGCAAGACAGTGCGCACCACCTACCTTGACCTAGCCAAAGTCTTCGACACTATTACCCACTTGGGCATAATAGATAAACTCTCCAGGTAGGCATCAACCCATATGTTACCAGATGGGTAACTAACTGGCTCACTGATAGAACCCACTCCACTCACTCAAAACAGGGGAAGCCACCTCTAGTAGTAGACCCGTAACAAGCGGCATACCCCAAGGATTGGTCTTGGGGCCTCTACTGTTTGGGATATACTTTTCTGAGGTGCAAGCCAAAACCAGTGTTCTGTGGCTGACCAAGTTTGCAGATGACTGCAAGCTGGGCACTGTCATAAAATCCCCTAGTGATGTGAACATTCTCCAAGAGGGCCTTAACCAAACTAATGACTGTTGCCAGAAGCATGGCCTCAAACTGTATGCCAAAAAATGCATCATTATCCCCTTTGGGGAAAATGGTGTCGCCACAAATTATCACATTAATAACAATGTACTAAGCATGAAATCAGTTGTGAGGGACTTGGGCACCCAGGTTGATAGCAACCTGACTTTTGACAACCATGTTGCCTACATTGTATGGAAGGCTTTCTACATGGTCCACCTCATAAGTAAGGGTATTTCATACAGGAATAAGGAGGTCATAACATCCCTGTACTCTTCCCTTATCAGACCCATTATTGAATACAATACCCCCTTCGGCATGTACCTTGCCAAGTGCATGCAGTAGTTGGAGAGACCACAAAGGTTCCTGACCAGGAAAGTCTAGGGTCTGAAACACCTATCCTATATGGATAGGTTAAGAGTCGTGTCCCTCTACTCAGTCTCATACAGACTGCTTAGCAGTAACCTGTGTCTGGCATACAAGGCCATCTCAGACTCAGCCTTGATGGAGTTGCTCCACATCTGTAAGTCAAATTCCACCCGTACAACCCACATGCAAAGTCTCAACCTGGTCTGTGACATTAATAGAACTTGTTGCCTGGATAGATTTGTGTCCCAATGATTCCCATTCTGTGGAATAGACTTCCTCTCCATGTCAAGCAGAGTACCTCACTAGTCCTCTAAGAGAAACCTGGATGGCTGGATGGGAAACAGAAAATATACCCCTGGGATCCCACCTGTGTCCCTGCTGGACAGGGAAAACAGTTGCCGACTTTGTGGGAACATGGGTTACATTCTTGGCTAGGCTTATAAGGGCCTCCATGCCAATAACCTAGTATCGCCCTATGAACCTATGAACACAGGGAGGACATGCTGACTCTACACAGAAGGAACCCAAGCCACAAATTGAATGGGAGAACCTCTTACTATGAGGCAACAACACTAACCACTGCAGGACTGCACCAAACAGTGATTCTAATTTATTGTGGATCATGTGTTATATAATGGTGGCTATAGAACAAAGGTCTAGGCCTCTTATGAGAAAGACATACTAAAGGCAGCAAATCTCAACATGAGAAATAAAATGGATATGCTCAGAGAGCTAGGCAGGTAAAGTCCAGGTTCCTAACCTGTAGATTGAAAAATGGCTGCAATGAGAGATGTGCTCTGAAGATGCAAGGTGTTCCAAGGACTTCAGCAAAATAGGAACTGAGATGTTCTACTGAGAGGTTTTGAATTGTATAGAATATATTTGTCTGTGTGGATTTAACCATTTTGAGGAGTAAAATGTAAAGCTGTTTGTACTGTTCTAACTCGATAACATTCAGGGTATGTTGCCAGAACAAAAATTTACAAAGACTGTTTGAATTGTTGTTTTTTCTGCCAGTTTAGGTTTGTATATAACCTGTAAAAAGTTTGGACATCTTTTATGAGCCAGTTTTGCTTTGGAACTAAGATTGACCATTTTGAGTTGTTTTTTGTTTCAACTGACTTCATACAAAGCCTTTTTAATAAATATAGCAAACTTCAGCTTGAAAATGTATTCCCGTAAATAATTATTCTTTTCTATTTGCTACCCCCCCCCCCCATACACACACACAAGTAAATCCACTATAATTGTATCAGTTATTTAGATGTGTTGTAGTAGTTCATGTTATATTAAACCAACTTGAACGTGCTGAGTTGCAGGGGTGGACTTGATTGCAGTATATGGATATAATATGGTACAGATGTTTATTCTTGTGAAATTAGCAATGAAATACAAATCCCACACAAAAGAGCTATGATATGTAAGAATGACTAAAGAATGCAATGCAGTAACAAAACTTTCTAAATCTTCTGAACTGTTCTGGGTAGTTAATTATGCCTATCACATTAGCCACAAAATTTAGTAACTGCTCTGTGTCTGTATATTGCAATGTAATGCTATTAGTTCATTCACTCATTCATGTATGAACTGGCAGGGACATGATTTATATTCTTCTAATCTGTGCAGTATCATTGTATAAAATGCACAGCTGTGTTACATAAGCAAACTATCTATCCCAAGTGTCAGATTAATTTCTAGTTAATACAGTGATGATTTATAATATTTCATGAGTAAGCCTTTCCAGTTATGTCTACTTTTCTGCTGTTCAGTAAGGCACACACAACTGCCATGCTACATGCCTTAATTGTGAACCTAAATATTCAAAAGCATCTACTGTGTTACTGTACTATTTCACAACACAGTCGGGTACCTTGCTACAGTTAGCCTAGCAGTTCTCTAGATGACAGATAATAATTTGTTTGTTGCTTTACTAATGTGGGATATGCCATATCTAATACTATGTGCTATACCAGTTTAGAATAACATACTGCAGCGCATTGTGTAAGTCTTTTATAAGGTAGAAAGCACAGTGCTAGCATTCTGTTCCTTATTTATTTAGGAAACTTTCTATGCTTGTGTACAACTTTTTAAACTTTGTAGTTAAAGTTATAAAGTTATCTACTTTTGTTAACTGATGGGTTGGCTGGTTGAAGAACTCTTTTCAGTCATGATCTGGGTGCTGAACCACAAAGCAATGTATACATACTGTATGTAGTACAAAGCACATGAAATGCACTGAAATACAAAGCAAAAAAAAAACATTTAAATAACTCTTGCAATGGAGTGAACGTAAGCAGCTTAAATTGAAAATGATCATATAACAGCAAAGCACTGATACTGCAGATAAGATAGACAATATATGCTCAATAGAAAGCATGCTTACAAGCTAGAAAGAATACTTATGAGGTATACACGATGTTATAATACATGTTGTGGTGGAACTTCTTTCCATTAAAAGAGGCAAACAGAAGAACACCACCAGATCTACTTCACTTGACCTAAAACTCATTTGATTGACTTTCATTTGACAGACACTCAAATTACCTAAATTTCAAATTACTGACAACTCATTTGACTGACTTTCATTTCACCGACAGGTTACACTGCTGAATTTCAACATACTAAATCTTAAACCATAAACATGCACACTTAAAACACCAATAACTAACTCTTTCTAGAACTTAAAAACTACTTACTTACTTACCCTCTTAGAAACTGGACAATGTACAACCAAACTAGGTGTGTGGCTATGCCCCCCACACCCCCTAAATATATATACTAACTCCAGGATCGCACTACAGTGGAGAAATGAACATATACCTTTAACTTGCCATATAGTACTCTACATACAGCCACTACTGCTGGGAATGCAAAAAAACATTTGCCAAATTACTTTAGATACTTCCCATAAAAATGTAAAAAGACAAACCCACATTTAGAAACACTACTTTCTACATGACTATCGGTATTCTGACAGTCAGCACTGTAAGTTGCAGTAATTCTTTTTATCACAAGCAAGTCATAGGTGAACCCACAACAAGTCTATGTCTTAAAAAGTGAAATGAGAGTCAGTCAAATGAACTGTCAGTAATTTGAAATTTAGGCCATTTGGGTGTTGGTCAAATGAAAGCGAGTCAAATGAGTTTTTGGTCAAGTGAAGTAGATCTACACCACCATATCTGTGGAATAATGCACAGCATGTTAAAGATAAACAACTTAAGTCCAACAGAAAGCATAGTTACAAGCTAAAAAGTACACTTACATACTATATGTACAACATTCTTCATATTATGGTGGAATTTGCTCTCATTATAGGTTCACAAATGTGTACTAGATTAACAACCACAAGAGCCATTTTCAGCCTAGCCATGCATCCCAAATCTCTGACAAGTTCTGGTACCCTTGATAAGTGTAAGCAGAGGCTTGGCAGAAGACACATTTACAAGCAGGGGCCTGGGAGATGAACCATTTACAGGTTGCCTGTATCCATTAGAGACATAGGTGCCAAGCCAGGGATGAATTTCCAGTTCCCCATCTAATTGAAATTCTTCATTTCACCTTTTCCTTAGATTCATGGTTTCATAGCTCATTCTATGCCTAGCCAGTTTCCTTCCAAAAGGTGGGAATCAAACGCTGCACTTTGTGTCTATGAGTCAGACACGTTAACCATTATACCAAGCCCACATCAATATAATTTGAAAAACAGAAGAGCACCATTGTGCTTGTAAAATTACACATAGTATGCTAATACATCCATGTCAACATAGTATACTACCTGTTTAAACAGGCATCACCACAAGTGCCATTGTAGGACACAGCATGTTTTTCAAGTCTGCAGTAAACAGACCTAAAGCTCTGTGCCCTTTCATTGCAGTAGGATAACACTGAACTCTACCTGAATGATGTACAATTCAGCTTTAGATTCACTTATCTGATGATGTTTGAATCACAATTTATCCTGTGATACTATACAATGCATTTGGTGATTGACTCAACCTCAGAACATTTATTGCAAATTTAACTGTGTTTTATACTATATCTGTGAATGCACTGTATCCATAGATTCATAAGTTGTTACTAGGCTAATGACCACTAGGCCCTTACAAGCCTAGTCATACATTCTAAACCATTTGGTTCCCGAGTATCATGGGTATCTATATGGGGAGGACATGTTATTAGGAAGGTAACTAATGATTTGCAGGGGTGGGGTGTTAGAATAATACTTTTCTTATTGATGGCCTCTGTCCATAAAGGACATGGGGGCCAGACCTGGGATAACTTTACAATTTCCTATCTAATTATCAAGGTTTTGTTTGAATAGGGTCAGGGATGAACTCTGCTTTACATGGATGGGGAGCCTATTCCATAGTACAGCGATCCTTTGGGACATATATCTGTCTCTCCAGCACATTCTGTTTATGTCACAAGCAAAGTACAGATCCCTGAATCTAGTGTTTCTGGTGCTGTTTGCTTAATGCATGTTCAATAGATCCACCAGGGCTTGGTCTGAGGAAGCCCTGTAAGCCAGACAAAGATCCCCCTCTTAACAGCCTGTAACAAACTGAATACAGAGACAGAGCCTTTAGGCAATCAGTGTAGGACATAATATTCATGCCCTGAATTCTTCTGGTGAGAAAACTTTGTGGGCATTCTAACTGTTGCAAGTATCAGGTGAGATACATGCCAAAGTGGGCATTATATTCAATGACAGATATGATGAGGTCCAAGTAAAGTGGTACTATATGTGTCTTGGGCAAAGATTCCATACCCTTACCTGCAAGGAGGGTGACATAGAATGATTTCCTTACTATCTTAGCTACATGTTGGTCAAAGGCCAGATTGCTGTCTACATATATTCTCAAATGCCTTACCACTGAGTTGACTCTTAAGGGTGATTTATCAATGGAGTAATTAACTTGGATTGACAGTTTCACAAAGGTCATTATAATACATTTTTGGCATTGAGTTTTAGGCCATTTGCCTGTGTTAAACCCTCTTGTAAGATGTTGGTGTCTTGGTGGAATCTATAATAGCTCCCAATTTACAATAATCCGTGAGCCTGGTGAGCCAAAGGCCTTGAATATTAGCCTTGAGTTCTGAGAAGTAGATGTCAAAAAAGAGTAGGCCCAGCACAGAGCCCTGGGGTAGTCCACTGGTGACCAGTCTCTTGGAAGAGGTGGACTCACTTATCCTGACTTCCTAGGTCCTGTCTGTGAGGCAGGCAGCAATCCAGGGAGTTTTGCTGAGATTTATACTTAGCTCAGAGAGCTTGTCAACACTACCTGAGTGGGGTATTATATTGAATGCCTTGGCTAGGTCAAGATACACAGTATGCACAGTTTTACCCTTATCCATTGCATTGGTGATCTTTTCCAAGATGTCTGCCAGGTTAAGTAGACACAAACTTCCCACAAAAAAGCCAAATTGGGATGGGTCCAGTATATGTAGTTTGCCAATGTCCTTGCTTATCATTTCATGATAATCTGTTCCATGGCTTTGCATATTAAACTTGTTAGACAGTTCCCTGGGTCAACTGATGGTCCACCCTTGTGGAGGGAAATTACTTTTTGTAGTCATCCATTCACTTGGGCATAGGTTGTTTCAAGACTGTAAATGAAGAGTGCCTCAAGTGGTCCTGCTACCAGACTGAATTTTGCAAAATGGTTTCCATTTATTTTTTGCTATCAGCAAAATCACTATATTGTTTTAATAAATATTCACTATCTAAAATGCTTTTAAATTGGCAAAACAACAAAACAATAACTTTTCTTATCCTTTACCTGAGCCTGTTGGTGGGTTCTTTTAACCAAGTACAGCTTTTGCTTGCTTGTTGCAAGTTTCCTCAGATCCCAGGTTGACCAGTGGTCAAGTTATGCAAAAGTATTAACTGTACCAAATTGAGTTCACAATACTGTACTGAAGACAGACATTAATAATACCATTATTTCAGGCTGTAGAAGGGAACATTAAACAATACTGAAGATGTAAAAAGTATGAGAATACTCCATGAAGTCATACTGACTTCTAATCTGATTTTCTAGAATGTTTAACTAGTGAGTATGAAGCTCTAACACAATCCCAGAAAAGTGTCCCAAGAAGTTATGAATCTCTAGCAGAATTCCAGAGAAGTGTCCCAAGCAGCTGTATGGATGATAAGATGCTTAAAAAAATGACTAGGAGAATTTTGGGGAAGTAACCCAAGCAGTTGTAAGGAAGAGGACCCACTGATATAAGGCTAAAAAGTAATATAAATCCACATATAGCAAACCTGACTCTGAGTGTTATTCTCTGGTGGAAATTTGACTTAAAAGTGTGGTTCACTAGCAGAGGCTATGGAGTATTTTTCTTTCTTTTCTTTTTAAATCAAAAGGTGCTTCAACAAAGTATTAGTTTAAGGGTGTGCACACGTATGCAACCAGCTTATTGCACGTTTTTTATATTTTATATTTTTTCCTCTAACAAATTTGTTTGTTTTTCAATTGAATTGTACAGGTTATAGGTCACATTAAAGGTGGGAAAAGTTTTGAAATGATTTATTGTGGTCTAATTTTTTTGATATCACAAAAATCTGGCATTTTAACAGGGGTGTGTACACTTTTTATATCCACTGTAGGTCCAAAGAGGTTATTATCCCACTGTACTCTGCCTTATCAGACCAGTCACAGAGTACAATGCTCCCTTTGGCATATACCTGACCAGGCATATGCAGCACTTAGAGTGATCTCAAAGGTTCCTTACAAGAAGAATACAGGCCGTGACAAACCTACATTATGAATACAGACTTAAACCTACATTATGAAGACAGACTTAAACCTACATTATGAAGACAGACTTAAAGCTCATTTTCTCCACTCAGTTTCTTATATATTGCTGAAGGGTGATCTATGCCAGGCTTAGAAGGCATCCACAAATCCACACTTATGAATCCAAGCTATAAACCAATTTGCTCTTCCTGTCCTAACTTACAGTTTTAGAGTGACTGATTGGCCCCAAAACATGTTGGATAGATTAAATAGGAAAACAAGAAGGATGCTTCATGCTCACCAAATGATTTTAAAACATCAGTGCATACCAAGATTATATATTCCCTGTTCTGAAGGAGGGATGGGCCTCCTTGAAATTGATTACATGTATAGATCTGCAATCATGGGACTCCACACATATCTGCTGACCTCACAAGACCCAAATGTAGTGAAAGTTTTGAAACATGAGGAGAATAAATCTAAGATGACTTCTCTGCTTAATTTAGCAGAAGCATATTGGCATCAAGCAGGAATGGAAACCAAACAAGAAGTAGATGAAAAGCAGGCAGCAAATGAATGTGACAAAAAACAAAAGAAAATATATAAAGTGAAGGACTAGATGAGAAGGCAAGAAATGTGAAAAATGCATAAATACAGTTGCAAGTATAGAAACCTTCTGGAAGAACCTCATGTTTATCAGGAATGAATGCAGGAATGGTTAAAGAGAGGTGAATTCAAACCAAGAGATGAAAGGTTAATATTGGTGGCCCAAGATAGTGGGCTGCATACACATTAGTTTACAACATCCATTGAACATGTGGGAGAAACAGACAAATGTAGATTTTGTAAAATTTAATTGCAGACAATCGCACACCTCATTGCTGGTTGTGACACACTAATGGCAGAAGGAATGTATACTGAAAGACATAATAATGTGGCAAAATTGTTGCACTGAGGATTATGTAAACATCATGGTATTGAAGTGTCTGAAAAACACTAGAAACGTGAGCCACAAAGCGTCATAGAAAATGATGAAGTTTACATCACATGGGATCATCCATTACCAACAGTTCAAAAAACAAATGCTAGAAAACCAGACATAGTGGTCCATAAAAAGAAGACAAAAGTAGCATTGCTCATTGAAATCACCACATCCATTGCCTACAGTGTCTTGTGTACAGAGAGACACAAAGTCATAAAATATCAGGATCTGGAGCCAGAAATGAGAGCAATGTGGAAGAAAGATACCCAGACAGTTCCAATAGTAGTAAGAGCAACGGGTCTTATAAAAAAGAATCTAGAATCGTATTTAGATATGTTGCCAATACATGTAACCCCATATGAATTGGGGAAGGAGTCACTACTGGGCACATTGTGGGTGCTGCAAAGAGCACTTTTGGCTGACATCAAAGACTGAAACAATACTTCTTCTTTCAGCTTTTCCCAGGGTCGCCACAGTGGATCACCTGTTTGCTCATGATTGGCAGAGGAGTTTTACGGTGTCGAGTTGCCAGCCCGACACCCAACCTTCCACGGAAGGCACACACACATACTCATGTCTAGGGCCAGTTTAGAGTATCCAATCCACCTACAACATGTCTTTGGGATGTGGGAGGAAATTGGAACACCCAGAGGAAACGTGACCACAGGGAGGACATGCAGACTCCACACAGAAAGCACCCCAGCCAAGGATCAAACCGGAGAACCTCTTGCTGTGAGGCGGCAACTCTAACCACTGCACCACTGCAGCCACTCAAAGGTTGAAACAATACTAATTTCATGAATTGTAATCATACTTTGACTTAGAAATGGGGTCCATTCCCATCATGGTATTAGAAACCCAAAATACTTGGAGAAATTAAAAAAGCATGAATTTCCTACCTATTCATACAAGTCAAAAAGTATCAAAAATAGAAAGTCTAAGGACATGCAGACTCCAGGGGTAATGCTGCTCAATGCCAGAAGTCTAAACCTCAAGATGCATGCCCTCGAAGCCCTTCTCAGTATGGAGAACATCGATGTCTGTGCAGTGACTGAAACCTGGTTCAAGGCTCCTGAGAGCACCCCAGCACTATCAGGTTTTACCTCATATCATGCTTTCCGGCCCCAAAACTTGGACAGAACCACAAAAGGAGGGGGAGTATCCATTTTCATCAAAGATACCCACACCTCCAAGTTAGTGGCAACGCACGAAGCATCGGAGACTATCCAGGTGCAACTAACCATAGGCAAAACCGCCTTACAGTTTGTAGCATGCTACAGACCACCCTCTCAAACTCAGGAACCCCACACAGCCTTCCTGAAGACACTGGAGAGTATGAATGTCTCTCCAAATACCATCATTTTGGGAGACTTTAACTACCCAAACATAGACTGGGAACATTACTCAAGCCCCAACACTCTAGCCCAAAGGTTCTTAGAATTCATAAACTCAAATGCAATGGAACAACTAGTCACCATTCCCACAAGAGGAGACAATATACTAGACCTGATCATCACAAACATGGGGACAAAATGCTCCACACCGAAGTACATCCCTCTTTGGTAAGATCAGACCATAAATTAATCTCACTGGAAATCCACATCCGCCCCACCCCTGCACAAAAGACCACAGTGAAGAACTTCTCAAAAGCAAACTTCACACTTCTTAAGACTGAAGTGGTATCTTTCAAGGCCCCTGGGCCAGTGGAAACCACAACCAACACTGCTGAATCCCTTGCAAATGCCTTCTATGGGCACCTTCAAGAATGCATGGATCATGCAATCCCAAATAAAACCAAGACCCATTCCCCCAAAGGCAGGCGACCGGTCTGGTGGACCCCAGCCATAAACAAACTTTACAACAGAAGGAGGAAGCTACTACATGACAGAGCAAAATCCCTAAAAGGAAAGGCATCTCTGATCAGTACTAGCAAAAAACTACGATCACTCATAAAATCATCCAAGGACAACTTTGAGAGAAAAATCGCAAATGACACAAAAGACAATCACAAGGCCTTCTTTAGCTATGTTAGAAACCTGGGTGGAAACTCCCAGATATGCTCAGAGTTAGTCCAAAATGACACAAAATACACTGAACCCACTGACATTGCCAACATTCTGGCAGACAGGTTCAGTGCATATTTCTCCTCCCCCCCCCAAAAGGAGAAATAACTATCCCAGCAGAGTGTAGCCTCCCTAACATCTCAGATGCCCAGGTGAGAGCCGCCCTCTCTAAAGCTAAAAACACAGCATCAATGGGACCGGATGGTGTCCCGGGCTGTGTGCTACATGAACTCCATGAGGAACTAAACCCACACATAAGGCTGCTGTTTAATCTTAGCCTTACCACAGGATACGTACCCAAAGAGTGGCGTACAGCAACAGTGGTCCCACTTCACAAAGGCGGCGCTTCTACGGACCCTGGAAATTACCGCCCCATAAGCCTGACGAGCCTGGTCTGCAAAG
Organism: Protopterus annectens; assembly: GCF_019279795.1. Taxonomy (NCBI): domain Eukaryota; kingdom Metazoa; phylum Chordata; order Ceratodontiformes; family Protopteridae; genus Protopterus; species Protopterus annectens. The sequence goes on from NC_056726.1 coordinate 1,663,232,518, forward strand.
CTATGGAGAGGATCATTATGGAACTCATAAACAAAGACATTGGGGACCTACAGACATTGGATCCTACCCAATTTGGCTTTGTCAAGGGCAGATCCTGCCTTCTGAACTTGGTCGACTTTTTTGAAACAGTCACTAAGGCCATTGATGAGGGTAAGGCAGTTCACACAGCCTACCTTGACCTTGCAAAAGCCTTTGACAAAATACCCCACTCGGGCATCATAGACAAACTCACCAGCTTAAATGTAAACCCATATGTCACAAGATGGGTTGCAAACTGGCTCAAGGACAGAACCCACAGGGTCAGAGTTGCTGGAGCTATGTCAGACTCTAAGCCAGTCACAAGTGGTGTCCCACAGGGCTCAGTCCTGGGACCCCTCTTGTTCGGCATTTATTTTTCTGAGGTACAGGCAAACATAGGAGGATTGTGGCTGACAAAGTTCGCAGATGACTGCAAACTGGGCGCCATAATTGATACTCCAGCGGACACAAACATCCTTCAGAGAGGCCTCATAGAAATGAATAATTGGTGCCAGAGCCATGGCCTTAAGCTAAACGCCAAAAAATGTATAGTCATACCCTTTTGTTAAAACAAGGTACCGACAAATTACCACATAGGCGGTAATCCATTAAGTACGGAAGAGGTAATCAGGGACCTAGGGACCCAGGTTGACAGTAACCTCTCATTTGACACTCACATTGCCAAAGTGGTTAGGAAGACCTTCTATATTGCCCACCTTATCATGAAGGGTTTCACATCTAGATCAAGAGAGGTCATTGTGCCCCTGTACTCTTCTCTTATCAGGCCAATGATTGAGTACAATGCCCCATTTGGGATGTATCTCACCCGACACCTGCAGCAGTTGGAAAGACCCCAAAAGTTCCTCACCAAGAGGATAAAGGGTCTTAAACATATGTCATATGCTGCCCAACTGAAAAAACTCCAGCTCTATTCAGTCGCATACCGCCTACTCAGAGGTGATCTGTGCCTGACGTACAAGGCCATGTCCAATCCTGAATTAATGGACATGCTCCACCTCAGAAAATCCAAATCCATCAGAGCCACGAGAACAAGTGACTTAAACCTCAACACAGAAATAAATAGAACGTGCTGGAGGGACAGATTCATAACCCAGAGGCTCCCTACACTCTGGAACAGAATCCCAGTCCATGTAAGGCAGAGCCCCTCACTGACTCTATTTAAGAGAAATCTCGACGAGTGGATGGGAGATCGTAGGTTTACCCCAGGGGTCATCTCTTTGTCACTACTAGACAGAGGCATAGTAAACTAAACCCTAAAAGGGCGTAGTATTCTCATCCTAAGGGGTGGTGTAAGCCACATACACTCTGGCTAGGCTTATAAATGCCCTAGGGCAGATAGCCTAGTATGAACCTATGAACCTATGAACCTATGAACCTGAATTTTGTCTGTGACTTAAACAGAACATGCTGAAGAGACAGATATATGTCCCAGAGACTGCTCATTCTATGGAACAGGCTTACTATCCATGTGAAATTGAGTTTGTCTATTACTCAGTTTAAGCACAACCTAGATAAATGGATGGGGAATAGGAAATTTATACCAAGCCTAGCACCCATGTCCCTTATGGACAGTGATAGCTTATAAATGCAGGGAGTCAACAAATATTGCGACCTTATCAGGAGGAGTCAATGGTGGTCCACCACCTGTGGAATCCCTCGAACTCCCATACCATAATAACCTGTTGGCTGTATGGAGGATCATGTCAGAGCAGCATTGTCAATAGGCCTCATGGGATCTGTTGTGACCTCCAACTACATTAATCATGTTGGTGAGGTTGACCCCCATTTCCTTTCTCCATACTGATTTCCCTGCACATCCAAGGAGTATCCTTCCATGTTGTTGCAGTGCATCTAGTACAATGTCATTTTTATGTGTGGGGAAATTGTCACCCCTGGGTCTGTTGGCCACCTGAAAGACAGCGATATGCACATCATCATATTCCTGTTGGTCCTCAGTTATGCAGATGATAATGTGGACAGCATGTATCACCATAGGCAGCATGCATTCCTGTGAAAATAAGAGTTTATGAAACACTGGCTGTGACAAATACTAATGTGAGATATAAAAAGTAACAACAATGCCTGCATACAGAACAGTTATTAAATCAACATAACTTGTGATATCTGTAGAGTCTGTCTGTGGGATTAGATCCCCTTACACTACAAACCTATAGAATGGAGGTGCAAAGACAACAGCATCATGTTACAGGAATCTGCATGCATTTTATGTTATAATACTACACAAACTAACAATTGAACAACTTATGTGAAGCAACAGAAAACCTCATAATCCATAAGTAGGCAACAGAAATTATGGAGAGTATACTGTGCCAGTAGTTCTCAGACTTTTGTTAAGTACCATCAATGAAGAAATATCTATAACAGCATAAGAATATAGTACATACGGATAATGCCAGAACCAGTATGTTTTCATACATACACCACAGAGTACACTGTTACCCATTAAATATATATAGATGATCCGTAAATCTTTCTATACAGCTGCATAAAGGAAATTACTGCATGTTCTTAATGAAGATGGCTACACTCGTATGCATAAAGATAAATCAGACATCATTCAAGTAAGTTACAAGCATTTCACTAAAAGCACACATCTAAACATGCACATTTGAGAATGAGTAAGATTACCAGAGGTAACAATCCCCAAAGCAGAAATGCTAGCAGGTGGCAATTTGCCTTATCAGCTACCTCTGACTCCGATATTACTGAAAGTAAAAGCACAATGTGCACCTGTACAATTTAAGATATACATAATTAATGGAGTTCATTAAAATTCAAGGTTTTGGAATCTCATTTGCCCATGTCTGTGTAAATTCTCTAAATTTGGCTTAACTTCCCGGAGCTCTATGCAAGTACCCAACAGGCACTGATAAACAGTACCATGTGTGGCATGTGCCCTTTATCTTCCAATGATCTGATAACATGCATATGTTCCTCTTTTAAATAGTGATTTTAGTACATTTACAGATCAGACCACTGCTACCCATAAACTGAGTTGGACCTCAGTGAGCAGTTTCCATTTTTCCATTTATAATACATTTTCTTTTGGAGTATAGAGATGGCTATTTCCAGAAGGCTGCAGCATGTCTGGCTGCCCAGACGTACTGAGGAGGAGACCAGCCAAATGTTGACCATCTGTGCTGGAGTAGAGCATCATATGAGAGGCAGGCCAAGGAACTTCATGATGAAGGACATTTGGAACTTGGTTGTGAGGGAGCACCAATGATTTATGGGGATCTTCCAGACTGGAGTTCAAGTTTGCCACCTCTATGATGACCTGCATTGAAGTGAAGTGGAGGAGCTTCATTGGAGGGTTGCCAAAGTGCAGTGACAGCCAGTGGATCCCTACAGTAAGTGTGACAATCCTATGTACAGCTGAGAATTCTTATAGAATTTAGAGATACAGCTGTGCCCTAAACATATCAGCTGGATGGCTTGTATAACCATGGAAGAGTTGTTCTGACAATTAGCTCATATGGATAATTAAGAAGACATGGTTACTGCTTTCTATATAGGTATGGGTTCTACTCTCATGCTGTTAATTTATTTACGAATGCTTATAATATACTCAAATCTGAACTTTGTAGATGTACATCTGTTTTCCTGTACATAACATTTTATTTTATTTATTTATTTTATTTTACATTTGTTGACCGGGTTAGTCCGACTGGAATCAAAGTCCATTTTCAGCGAAGGCCCGGGGAGATAAGCTCCAGACACAATACAAGAACAAAAAACAGTTGAGAAAGAAGAAAAAATTTGATTATATATAGTATTATAATTTTAGTTATAGGTGTAGTTAAGAAGGGAATACAGGTAGAAGTAGATTCAGACAGTCAATGTTACAAATTTCCATTTTAAAGTTAGTAGTAGATAAACAATATCAAATTAGCTAAGTAATTACATACATTATGTTGATTTAGTCAGGCTTGTCACAGTGGCATATTCATTTTAGTCAGGCTTGTCACAGTGGCATATCCATTTTAGTTCCAGATGTTGTTTAATTGAGGCTTTAAATAGGTCTGGGGAGTAGAGCATGGTAATGGCACCTGGTAGTTTGTTCCAAGTTCTGCTTACAGAATTTGAAAATAGGGCCATGCCAGCAGCATTGTTAATTCTAGTTGTTTGTATGTGTAACTTATTGGATGAACGTAGCAGTCTTGTGTTTTTATGGAAGATGATGTAGTTACTAAGGGCTGGAGTGTTATTTGGGTTCTTTAGGATTTTATTAGCCAATATTAGAAAGTTGTACTTGACGAGATTGGGAAATTCCAACCATCCGAGCTGTTTGAGGTTAATGCAGTGATGGGTTCTGAAAGGAGAGCCCGTAGCAAACCTGGCGATGTGATTATACCAGGTAGTAAGTCTATTTAGTTCAGATTTACTTATGTTTGCTAGAAGGGGGGAGGCATATAGGAGTGTTGAGAGTAGGTGCGAGCGTGCAATGGCTATTTTAGCTATGGGGGTAAGGAAGGTTTTAACTCTGTAGACTGAACCAACTTTTCTGTTGATGGTTTTGATTGTCTGGTTTACATGGAGGTCAAATTTTAAGTAATTGTCTATAGTGACACCTAGTAGTTTGGTATTGGGGTCCGGGGAAATGACTGTCCCATCATTAGCTTGTATGGTAAAGGAATAAGGTATAGACCTTTGGGTTGGTGGAAATATGAGCATTTTGTTTTTTTTGGGATTTAGTAGTAGGTGATGTTTGGATAGCCAGTTTTCTGTAACAGTAAAAGTAGCCTGAGTATCCATTTTTAGGTCATCTGGAGATGTGGCAGAGCAGATCAGGGTGGAGTCATCAGCATATTGGATACAGCTGATGTTCAGTATGATAGTAGGGAGATCATTAATAAAGACAGAAAACAGTAGTGGTCCTAGTATGGAGCCTTGAGGAACTCCGATAGTGTTGGGTAATAGATTTGAGAGCTTATTCTGCCAGAGGACTGCTTGTTGCCTATCATTGAGATAGGATTTAAACCAGAGAAGGGCATTGGGATGTAGACTGAGAGTTTGCAGGGTCTTAATCATTAGTTGATGGTTCACCATGTCAAAAGCCTTGTAAAGATCTAGGAAGAGGGCAGACGAGGTGCGGTTGTTGTTGCGGTTATTATTAATGGTGTTAGTAAAGGACAGTAGGGCAGTGGTTGTACTATGATGTGGCCGAAAGCCATGTTGGGTATTAGCCATCAGGTCATTCTGGAGTAAATGTTGCATAAGTTGTTTATGTATACATTTCTCCATGATCTTAGCAAGTGGGGAGAGTATGGCTATAGGCCTATAATTGGAGTATTCGGTAGAGGGACCTCCTTTATGTAATGGAATCACATAAGATGTTTTCCAGATATTGGGAATTTTGGCTTCTGATATGGTCCGGTTGATTAGGATAGAGACTGGAAATGTGATAGCATCTGCTGTGATTTGTAGATATTCAGCTGGGAGTTGGTCAGCAGATAGGGTGGTGGGTTTTAGTTTGGATTTCATACATCAACTATAGTCACGTATCACTCTCACCCATAGACCTTAGGCCGTTATCTGTAATAGTATGACAGAATTGCCTACTGTAGCAGTATATATCTGAATTGTAACTCATAAATAACTTCTTTCCTTCATTCCTCACAATATAATGAACATTCTTACTAAAGTCCCATTTGTTTAAGCCAAAAGGAATGCCTGTCTGTCTGATTACATATATGTTTTCAATTATGTGTTAATAGCTGTAGTTTTTTGAGAGTATAAAGGACAATATTCATCAGTTATCTGTAGGAATTTGGATTAACAGAAGCAGTACCTGTTTGTTAAGAAGAAATGTGTTGCCTGTTAGCTCAGCCATTAAGTAAACCAGCCAATATGCCTATATTTTGGAGTGCTTTGTGTTCAAATGCACATAGAGGAAACATATCATTAAACTGTTATTTTGGTTTATTTCACACATACTCTAATATAATTCTCTACATTACTGCTTATTGATATGTGCATGGTTAGGAATAACTCATTTATTCATTGAATTCCTACAAATATGCTCATAATCCATAATGGTCTTTTAACAGCAGCTCTTTAAGGGCAGGGTTAGTAAAGCTTGCTACAGACAGTTACATGTCTGACAAAGTTTTGTGCACTATGGTGCTATTTTCAAAAGTGCTATCAAGTATTGTTTTATCATTAATTATTACATCCACTTTAACAACCGCATCATCCTTATCTTTTGAAAAACTGAGATGTGCTGAGTTACAGCTGAAATGCAGAATAGGGAGATACAGTGAAATATGTATTGGTTTTGTGATTGCAAAAGAATATCTTTAAATGCAGTCTTCCCACATTCTTACTGTATCCCTGATGTGCAGCACCTTTTATGGTTCTGTTAACAGAAACTCTATGGACATGACACTGTTCCACTGTCTGAGGAATGTATGTTTTCCATTGCTGTTAATGTTTGTAACAACAGTGCTGACATGAATTAATATTTGCTAAGTATTTACCTACTAGCCCAGCACATGCTGATTTTTTGAAATCCTAAACCATGTTCCATATTAGTAGAGCATCCCTATTCAGGTGATGTCATAACACCACGCCTTTTCACTGCATTCACGGCACACACTTTCAGTCAAGGTGGATTAGCTAGGCAAGCAGAGGTCAAAGTCAGAGTTTGGATGTATGATACAGTTGAAGGTATGAATCTCATATCTTGTAATCTGTGATCAACTGTGTTCACACATGTAAAAGCCTGTGTCACATTACAAAATGTGAATGTTGATTGTCTGATGTTTTTCTGAAGTAAATTTTCTAGAATCTGATCTGAGAAATGTATATCCCTACTACTTGGGGAATGCATCATACTTAGTTCTCTTTTCTTTTTTCAGTAGAGGAAAACCGGATCCGGAATCATGCCCTGTACATCTAGTGTATACATAGGTTTGAGAAGCAGTGGACAGAGAGAGAGGTATAATGCTTCATTTCCTGTATTGCTAAATGAAATGTATCTGATCCTTGTTACAGGCCTGTGTTGTTCAAATTACCATGTATATTGCTTAGAATGCCTGAATACCCATCATGCATCATTAAGGTAAGGGCAATAATCAGACTATAGCAGCATACTGTTAGTACAAAATATATTGCATTCTAATGTGACAGGCTGTGACACCGCACTTTGTTCACATTTTAACAATGCCACTTAGTGACTGTTCATATGACTCATTACATGCAGAGACTACACTTTACACATTCCTAGATTCATAGATTATTAGACTAAGGACCTGGGGGTCCTTTCTAAGCCTAGCTAGGTTTACCTGAAATAATAATGAGGTCCGGTATCCAAATAGGACATTGAGGACCAGGTACATATGTCCATAAGGGGTGTGGGTGCCAGGCCAGGTGTAAATTTCCTATTCTGCATCCAGTGGTTTAGACTGTACTTAAACTGGGTAATAAACAAAATCTGCTTCACAGGTTAATAGGTTCATAGGATATTACTGGGCTAGCCCTTACATGCTTAGATAGTTTTACCCAGATTACATCCAATTTTCTATCCTTAGGGGAGTGATAAAATGGATTAGGAAGTAGGGTTCTGACTGTTTTTACAGACTGCCTCTCACAATAAGGGACATTGGCACCACCCCAAGAGTGAAATTGCAAATTCCTTTCCATTGGCCAAGTTTGTGCTTAAAGATGTTCAGGAAACAGCTTTGCTTCATGCAAATAGGGACCTATTCCAGAGGAGGAGTAATCTCTGGCATACATATCTGTGTCTCCAGCATGATCTATACATGTCAGAGATCAGGTTTGGAGAGGGTAGCCCTTGTGCAGTTAGTTTTGCAAATATGAAACATTTCCATCAGGGCTGGATCAGAGACTGTCTTGTAGGTGTGGTACAGATCACACCTCACCAACCGTTAGAAGAATGAATACAGTGATAGGGTTTTTAATTGGGTCCACATATAATGTGCTTGTTATACCCTGTATATATATATATATATATATATATATATATATATATATATATATATATATATATATATATATATATATTTTTTTTTTTTGGTGGGAAAAATCTGAGGACCCTCCAACTGTTGCAGGTGCCTGGCGAGGGACATGCCAAAGGATGTGTTGTACTTGACTATTAGTCTGATGAGGGCCAAGTACAAATGGCACTATGACATCTTTAAATCTGGATTCATGCCCTTACTTATAAGCTGAGACACACAGAAGGACTTCCTTACCACCATGGACACAAGTTGATCACAGTTCCAATTACTATCTGAGTACCAAAATCTCTCAACATTGGGTCTACTATTATGGCAGTGCTATCAGTGTTGTAAATTTGGGGGGGTGGTATTTGATTTCCCAAAGATTTTTATTATGCACTTCTTTGCATTTAGTTTTAGGCCATGCATCTGACACTAATTATTAGTCTGTATCTGACCTTTCAGTAGGATATGAACATTATTTGGGGGGGGGGGGTCAATGATTGCCCCCAACTTGCAGTCATCAGTCTTGGTCAACCAAAGGCCATCTACTTTTGCCTTAACATCTGAGAAGCATATCCAAAGCAGGAGGGGGCCCTGCATGGAGCCCTGTGGCACTCCATTGGTGACTGACCTCTTGCTGGATATGAATTCCCCCACTTTAACATGTGTTGTAACCATGAGATATTTGGCTATCCATCTTGTGATGTAGAGGTTTATGGCCAGATTTGTAAGTTAATACCCGAGTGGAGTATTATGACAAATGCCTTGTCCAGGTGAAGGTAGGTGGTATGCACTGTCTTACCCTCATCCATGGCCTTGGTGACCTTCTCAAAGCCCACCTGACTGAGAAGGCAGGACCTGGCCTAGAAGAAGCTAAACCGGGTTGGGTCAAGAGTCTGGAGAAATGTCTATGTCATGGTCAATAAGGTCCATGATTATCCTTTCCATAGCCTTGCATATGAGGCTAGTCCGACTTATGGTTCAATAGTTTATTTGGTCAGTTGATGGTCCACCCCCCCCCCCCCCCCGTGCATTGAGATGACTGCTGCTGTCCTTCACTCAACAGAAACAAAGCCTGTCTGGAGAATGTGGTTAAATAAAGGTCTGATTGGGTCAGCTAGGTCATGTTTCAAGTTTTTTTAGTAGGCATCCTTATTTTCCATCAGCTCCCATTGATGCTGTGTTTCTAGCTTCAGAGAGTTCAGTGACAACCTGCTGTTTTGTGATAACAGGCAAAAGAATATTAAGAGTATTTCATAGGGAGTGACCGGAGGTGATGAGGGGGTGAAATTTGTGCTGAATTTATAAGCCATCCGGTTTGCTATTTCTTCTGGCTGAGGATAGGTAGTGCCATCTATGGCCAACTCAGCACATTTTAGAGTATTTTCCTTAAGATTTCAGACTTAGCTAAAAATGCTTTGTGGTTATCCATTGCTTGGAAGGCTATTTTAGTCTAGTATTTAGCTTTTGAAGATTTGACTAGTTCCCTGATTTGCCTGTTGAGATTAATGTGGGATTTTTTTTCTGTTATGTTCCCTCCCACTTACTTCTAGACAGGAATTTCTTCCTTCTGTTGTATAGTCTGTTTATGCCAGAGGTCCACCAGGGTGGCTTGTTTTTCTGGCTAGACCTGAGTTTAGTTTGGTCAGGTATGCAGCTTTATTCCCTCCAGTACAACTCTTTTGAATGTGTACCTTTAACTCCTAGTGGGTGTGGCCTGTGCCTTTAAAAATGAAGTTATCACCTTACAAGTCTAACAAATACTCATTGACAGAGGTCAGATATAAATACAATTGTGTTTGCCATCATGTATGCTTCAAGATAAAATATTCTGATACCTTGTATGAAGCATGGTTTGGGAATTATTAATGCAAGTATGAACAAGTAATATTTGACGCCTAGAGGAGCAGTAGGGGGTAACTGCAGATGCACTTGGAGGCGTCACTCGGATGTAATGAGTTAAGTGGTTATACAGGACATCTGTGTATGCTTCGGCATAGGCCTCCATATTTTTGTGGTTGGGGGAGCTTTATAATTACCTGTGCTGTCATTTAATAGAAGATAATTTGCCTTGGAAAAATTCTTCAAGGTACTGAGGTTTGATGGGGGTTCTACTGTTACATTTATTTCAAAGGAGATAAATTTATGATCCAATGTTACCAATGAAGACATTATGTGGGGGGGGGGGTGAAACACTCCACCACATTTGTGAATACTTTGTCAAAGATATTTGAGTCCCTAGAGGGAGTGCAGGCCTGTTGTTCTGGAGCATTTGCATTGACAAAGTCAGGAATTTCTGAGTTAATGATCATATATGTTTCCCAGTTTATAGAGAGGTAGTAAAAATCACCCTTGAGTAGTGCTTGGGCTGAATGGTAAGTGATTCTAGTCACTTTAGGTATGTTAAGTGGTTTTCTCAGTTCATGGTTGGGTACCTTTAGCTAGCAATGACATGACAGAGGATTTTACCTATGGTCAGTTGGACATGCAGTAGTTCAAGCGAGTCATCCTGCTTGACCAATCTAGAGGTGTGATTGCTTTTTATGTAAATAGAAACACCTCCTACTTTCATTTTTTCCTTTTCAGAGGGTGGTCTGAATGTGTAATAGGCATAGTAACCTTGCACTGCTGGGATGCTTTCTGCAGCCTTGAGGATTCCAACTAGCATAATTATATTACAATTTTTATATATGATTGCTCAGATGGAAGATAATGTTGCTACTTATTTAATATGGACAACTGTCCTTGAATTCATTGAGTTTGTTTCACATACTTTTACTGTGTAAACAATATTCTTTAATATCAGCTTTATAGATGTTATATATATTTTTTCCCCCTAATGTTGTTTAACGTCATTCATCCAATTCAACTAATACCATTCTCTTAGGCTCTGACATATTATTAGTTCATTAACAATAATATATATTATATTATATATTTATTATATTTTTTCATAGAACAGGATTATAGCCTTGGTCCTTTGCATTTAGTCTCTTCATGTTTTATTTAAATACATTCATGTATTATTCATGAGCCTAGGTTTTTACCAATGCTCATTGGTGACTTTTGAGTATAAATTTGTTTATTCAATTAAACTATATATGTTTGTTACTCTTACACTGAAGAAGGCATGCTTATGCCGAAACCGGTCTGTTTATCTGGGAAATAAAGTCTGAATTTCCACCAGCGGTCTCTGGCTGGTTCAATTTCTACAACTACAACTTGCTGGCCAACTGTGTTGATTTCTGCAGCCTTGAACCATGTCTCTGTAGCTGCACAGATGTCAGCATTCTCCAGGGTGAGGAGAACTTCCAGGGAGTGCAGTTTCTTGTTAAGGCTCCTAGTATTGAGCAGAAGTGCCTTTAGCTTTGCATTAGAAGAATTTGTTACATTTGTACATCTGTTGGTTTAGCACTGCTTAAAAAAGACACTATGGGGTTGGATAATGCTCTGGTCAATATTCAAAAGCCTAGCGGTGACAGGTGTAAACCATCACTGGCAAAACATCCTGGTCTGTTTAGCATGTCATCCCAGACTGATGAGTACTAGATCCCCTTGGAATGACGCCAGTAGTTAAGCCAATTATTGAAGTCAATCATTTTTTTCTTTGTGTTGTGGTATCATTCTTGGTGACGGTAGAATGCTGGTCAATGTGAGGCTTATACCAGCCTGTGACATGTATTCAGAGAGGTCCGTCATGTTTCCCTCTTCATTTAGTCTAGGGAGGTAAATCTCAGGTTACTCATACCCACATGGACTATGACTGAATCATACTGGTACTTGTGGTCGAGTGGCCTGAGTATCTGTGTGGTGTGGTGAATCCTGGCCCTTGACAAGCAACTGACTGTAACCCTCTCTTTATCCAATCTGGTGAGGGGGGTACCAGTATGTCTCAGTATGGAGTATCCCATGACCAAGATGCTTGAATCTGTGGTATTTCACTTTAGGGGCTTGCTTGTGAAGACAGCATGATGTGCATTTTTATGTGTAGTGGTCGGTGTTGACTTGGTTTGGTTTGCATGTGGTTTCTGAGGGAAACGTACAGGAGGCCTCTGAAATTTTAGTAAGTTACTTGTGAGTACTTCCACACGTGATTTTATGTTTTGTGACCTTATTTAGTGATAGAAATGATATGTGTGGGCTGACAACCTTGTTTTCATTTGATTTCTCAGTATGTGAGAGCCATGTCTCAATTTTCATAGTGCAACTACATCTCTCATATATTGTGTTTGTTTCAGGATTAAATGGATGTCAGTATACATGAGACAATCATTACATGAGCATGTCCACAAAACTAGCAAAAATATAGCAGGAAAGTGCCTATCGATGGTTTTAGTTTTTTTTTTATTATGAATTTAACCAGGGAGAAGATTTGGGACATTCACCTGGACTAGGATGATAGCACATGGATGAAGAATGGATGCAATACTCAGTGTGAACTGCAGCTATCCAACAAGGTGATGTTGCTCTGCAGGCACTTCAGATGCTACTACAGCAGTAGTAAAAAGGGGAATTTTGCAGAGATAGTTATTCTATGAGAAATTTGAACTTGATAGCAATTGCATCTATGCAGTTTACTGCTAACTGCCGCTGTGGAAAGAACAGCCTAGCACAAACACTATGCTTATATCGAATCAGGAAAAACAAGTTTTACAATAACAAGACCTACAAACCAATCAAGAAACATACAATAAGCTTTCAGCCAACAGCACCCAACTCAGATAGGTTTGCTGCAGCATCATTCTGATAAAAGAGAGCAGTCAGAAAACCCTCTATGTAAAAAATGCTGGTTTTACAGTTCAAGTGCAGAGAAACCACACTATTTAGATATTACTCTCCTGTCAAACTAACAGACTCAGTATAATTATGTACTACAGCAACAGTGGAAATAGTTCAGCTTTGAAACTCTACTAAAGTCCGAGAAATGTAATAAATAATACCAGATTCTTATGAAATACAGGAAACATAATCAGCACAAGTGCAAAATGATAATTATTTTCATTCTTTTAGCAGTGGATGGCTTTAGATGCATCAGATTGTCTGTAAACTTCAGGCAAACTAGGAAAACCTAGAGCAGCTCTGAGGAACTAATAGGAAGACTGTTCATAGGAGGAGCAGTCTCTGGGACAAATATCTGTCTCTCCAGCATGTTTTGTTTAACTCTCAGACAAAATTCTGATCCTCAAACCATGTATTTCTGATACTGTTTTACTTATGATTATGAAGGAGATTCATAAGTGTGGGATTTGTGGATGCCTTGTAATCCAGGCATAGATCACCCCTCAATAATCTATATGAGACTGAGTTGAGGGAAAGAGCTATAAGGCACTCTGCATAAGGCAGGTTTGTTATGCCTTGCATTCTTTTTGTAATGAACCTCTGAGGTCATTGCAGTTGTTGTATATGCTTGGTCAGATACATACCAAAGGGTGCATTGTACTCTATAATTGCTCTGATAAAGGCAGAATGCAGTGGGATAATGACCTCTTTGGATATAGATGCCATGCCCTGACTTATAAGCTGCATAACATAAAAGGATTTCCTCACCACTATGGCCACATAGTGGATGAAGGTAAGGCTACTGTCTACATGTGAACCTAGTTCTCTGACATCTGGTTGACCCTTAGGGGTATAGTATCAACATGGTAATTAGCCAGGAGGGCTGGCTTCCCAAAGGGTAAAATTATGCATTTCTTAGCCCTGAATTTAAGACCATGGCTTTGGCACTGTTTGTTAGTCATCATAGGCCTTTTTGAAAAATTCCTGTGTCTGCATGGGAGTTGAAGATAATCCCCAGCTTGTAATCATCTGCAAACTTAGTCATTCATAAAATTTCAGCATTTGCTTCCACTTCAGAGAAAGAGATGCCAAGAAGGAGTGGGTCCAGTACCAAGCCCTGGGGGATTCTGCTAGTGACTGACATATTGATGGAAGTGGCCTCACCTATTTTGACCTCCTGGTTCCTATCATTGAGTTAGTTTTGCATCCAGGCATACCTAATTTAGTGAGCCTGTCTATAATGCCTGAGTGGGGTATTGTATCAAAAGCCTTGGCAAAGTTGAGGTAAGCTGTGTCTACAATCTTACCCTCATCCATTGTTTTCGTGACTCTCTCAAGAAGTCCACCAGATTTACGGAAAGACAGTGGGGTAAGAGTTATGAAACCTGATAAGGGAGTGGGGTGGTGTTTTATGAGACTGAGTCTTACAACAATGCCATGACCAACTTTTGACTAGTAATGAGACTTATACCCCAATTTCAAGGAATGAGATATCTATTTCTTACCAGAGAATTGATTCATACTTAGAAGATTACATAATAGATGGTAGGATTAGTGTTGCTTCTTATAATTTTCTGGCACAGGTTAACCCTATTATGCCTAACTTCTTCAGAATACCAAAAATTCACAAATCAGTTGAAAATCTTCCATTTAGGCCTATAGTTTTGGCTAGTGGTTCTAAAACCCGTCCACTAGCAGTATACATTTATCATAATGTGAAGAAAATAGTTTTTAATACCCCACACCTGATATGAGATTCATGAGATTTCTTGAGCAGATTAAAATCTTCCATTTGGAAGGAAGGTCTGATTTTTTTGACCATCGAAGTAAAAGATTTGTTCTCAATCATCCCCAAGAATGAGGGACTAAAATTTTTCCACAAATTCCTTACTTTTCAACCCATACTGTCGGACAAACTGGTTAACTTATTAGTTGAATTAATGGAACTTATTCTGGAGAACAACTACATCCACTTCCAGGGTGAATATTTTCAGCAAGTCACTGGAGTGGTGATGGGGGTAGCTTGTGCCCCTGCATATGCAAGTCTTGTTATGTCAGGATGGGAAAGGCAATTTGTCCTTAATAGTACCTTTTCAAAATTCCTGCACTTATATGTGAGGTATTTGGATGACATCTTTATTTTGTGGGATAGTGACCCTGAGTGAATACCTAGATTCATGGAGTACCTAAATGGTTGCACCACATATTTTAAATTTACACGTGAGTGGAACAAGAACAGAATTACTTACCTGGCTGTAACTGTGTCACACATCATTGGAAGATTTAAATCTAACATCTATAGGAAGGATTCCTGGTAAAACAGCTCTCTGCATTATGATAGTTGTAACCCCCAATTTCAAAAAAGAAACCTAGTGAAGGGTCAAGCTATTAGGATAGCTATGATGACATCTGACTGCAATGAACTAGAGATAGAATTAAATAAGCTTAAAGAAATGTTCAGTAACAGGGGCTACCCTAGTGAACTGGTCACCAACATTTTGGAGGATGTTCTCAAAGGTTGGGGTACTAAATACACCCACTGTTTTGAGGGTGGGGCCTTGATACAGAAAACACCCAGGATTCAGAAAAAGAGTTTGGGAAAGCATTTATTATGGAGATTACTCAAATCTTTTGGTGATATATTACAAGCTAACTGGAGTATTTTTAAAATCAGTAAAGATCTAAGTGAAAAAGTGGGCAACAAGCCAAGGTTCACCTACAGGATAGAAAAGAATGTTAAGGAACTCCTTGAGGGTGATCGACTCAAAAATGGGGAAGTGAGAAGGGGGACAACACCTTGTGG
Source organism: Protopterus annectens (assembly GCF_019279795.1). Lineage (NCBI taxonomy): Eukaryota > Metazoa > Chordata > Ceratodontiformes > Protopteridae > Protopterus > Protopterus annectens. Next base: position 1,663,248,124 of record NC_056726.1, read on the forward strand.
AGCATGCAGCTTTTGTTCCTACATCACTGGTACACAAAATCTAACCTTAGAAAATGGACTGCAGAGTAAAATCCATTGATAAAAAAGGTAATTGTGCAACCTCCAAACTGGTACATTTAGCATAACGTAGGGGCTGTCCAAGTTTTTACATAGGCAAAACTGAGAGGGTGCTCAAAAATAGAATTTATGAGCACCTTTATGACATAAGAACAAGAAAAGAAACTAGTGCCTTATATAAACACTCATGTGAGTATGTCAGATTTGGGGCCTTCAAGTTTGGTATCTTGGATGTAGTGAAAAAGAGCCCAAGAGGAGGTGATTGGAAATTAACATTAATAAAAAAAGAGTTGATATAGCAACTTACGTTAAAAGACACCCCCTCCCCGGTCTGAATGAATATGTATCTGTTAAACCCATTTTAAGGGAAAGGGCAGCTATTATAGGATGAATGGAGACTTAAATAATATGTTATTGCTCTGTAATTCTTGGTACTATATGTATAAATGAAAAATTAATTTATTATTTTAACTTTTTAAATTTGTGGAAAATGGTATGACACTAAAGCTTGGTAAACAGTTTTTTATTAACACTCTATAATGTGAAAGGATATTTCATATGACATGTACTGCAAGTGGTTAATTAAGGAGGGTATTTAAGGAAGTGATGTGGAAGGCATTCTTTGTCTGATGAAGTCTCTGTGGTGAGAAAACCGCTCACATTATTTGACTGGCTTTTTATATTTTAATAAATTCTTTAAGCTGTTTAGTTGCAACTGGAGTCCTTTCAACATTTATTTTCTGTCTCAGATGTCTGCCTTTAACGCTGCTCACCATATGTGACATGTCAATACATACTGTGAATCAGTAGATAGATGTGGCAGTATATGTTGACTTGCCATGTGTATTACAATCACATAGATATCAGTATTTTGAGAGTGACTTCCTTTACATGACCTTCATCATACTTCAGTAACATTTATTGTACATAGTTTGACCTGTAGTTTGTTACACAATAGTTATGCGTGTGACTGCTGTCGTGTTTTATAAGAGATGTACTATACAACACATTGTTCAGGGTCACATCATTATATGATGTCTGCTTATATACATACATACTTAATGGAAATGTATTTTAACGGATCTACCTGAGAACAACCAAAGCTCTAAAAGCCCACAATGAGAACACCGACACCGGAAGACCGACAACAGAAATAATCAACAGTTTGAAATCCCGACGCTGAAAACACTGACATGCGAAATGAGCACGACTGTGTAAGTATGAGATAGTGACGGACTTTAGGGTTAGGGTGCGGGTAAGGTAAGTGTGCATTAGTGACGAACATTAGGGTTAGGGTGCGAGTAAGGTAAGTGTGTGATAGTGACGGACTTTAGGGTTAGGGTGCGGGTAAGGTAAGTGTGCGATAGTGATGGACTTTAGGGTTAGGGTGCAGGTAAGGTAAGTGTGCGATAGTGACGGACCTTAGGGTTAGGGTTTGGGTTAATGTTAGTCCCTAGATAGTTGTGTATGTAAGGTTTAGTGTAGGTTTGTAAGGTTTTTGGTGTGCTTGTGTTGTGTGTGTGTTTTTCGGAAAAGGAATTTGTTTTGTTTTGTTGACTGTCAGGATTGTGGTTTGTCGGGCATGTGAAATTTTGTGTTTTTGAACTTTCGGTTTTGTGGTGTCGGTGATCTCATTGTCGGTGTTTTCGCTTGTCAGTGTTATCAGGTAGATCCATTTTAAGTGGTGTATGCATTTCTGTGCATGATTTATCACTGATTGGGTTTTATTTCAGACATGGTTTGATACGACTGTGATATACATTACACACCATGTTGTAATTTATTAGGATTGGGTAGATGCCTGACATCAATGTTAAACTTGGATAAAGTAAGACAGTAATGTAACATCACATACGTAATACTTACAACCTGTAGACTGTGTAACTTTTGTATGCCTTTTTATTTATTCATTAATTTTAGGTTGATACCTATTATTTGTGGAAAATGTTTTGTTCCCGTGTTCAGAAATGTTAGGACATGGAACCCATGCCAAATCAACAATTAGACAACAGTGACATGCCAAACTACTGCCAGCCAAGATAGATTCCAAAGACTAGGATGAGCCAAGATGGATTCCAAAGACTAGGATGATGACCTTAATGGGGAAAATGATAACGCTGACAGAGCATGACCTGCATGTGCCATAATTTCTGGGACTCAACAGAGAAAATATGTACTGCCACACTGGGCAGACAACTTTTCGGACCAGATCCAAGACTTAATGACAGATGTCCTCCAGCTGCAGATGAGTGACATGATGGGTGACTTCTCTTAAGACATGTTGTGGACCATGAATGACTCCTTCAGGGAGATCTTTTATGATGTTTGACCCCATCAGTGTGGTCCCTAGGAATATATGTCTTGTCTGTGTGATCCACTTTTGTAATGCTGCACCCATGGTGTTTTTCACATTCAAATCTGTATGGCATAGCCACACTTGTGCAGACATCCCTTATTGCTGTCATGCTTTTCTGTCATACATCATAATGTGCACTGCACATATGGTTATCATGTGTAGCTTTAGCTTGCTGTTACAGTACGGTACACATTACTAATGCCACTTGCTTTTCATCATTATTTACATAATCATTACATGTATAAATATTATATAAAGCTGTTTGTGGCCTCAGTACATTTACTTGCTAGGTCCAGTAGTCCAGTGTGGAGATTTGCCCATTGTCCTCATTGCCTCAGAGCAATGGGGCCTATATCAGAATCTCAAACTATCACAATGTCGAATCTGACATTGCCGACATGTAAACAACGAAACCGCAGAACATCGAAGAGGTAAACGGAAATCTCTGTAAGGGGAGATTTCTGTTTACTTCAATGTAGTGCGGTCTCAGAGTTGGAATATTTAAGTAGCAGGGGGTGGGGAGTGCAGGGGGGCTTGTCCCCCTGCTTAGAGCAAGTAGTTCTGTTTTTTTACTTTATTTCATGTTTTTATTAGGTATTTAATGTTACTGGACTTCGACGATATGGTGTCGATCATATTGTATTCGAAGTTCAGTAACTTTGAGTATCTACTATAGACCCGAGCAATGTCTAGATAAATGACTTGTTCAGAGTCACATAGTGGGAAAATGGAGACTGAAGATATCAATACATGAACTACTGGAAGCAGATCATTAACAGCTCATATCCTTAACCCTCCCCAGTAATAGTCAGACTAATAAAAAAAAAAATCAGAGCACCCTGATCCATATGTACTCACTAGGTAAAGAAGCTGGTACCTTGCTTAGTAGAAGCAAGATCCATACCATAATGTCCATCTACCTATGGGAGATGTGCAACTAGATTGATCAAAAGGCAAACTAATCCAAGTGTCTGGTGTTGGTATAGAATTCAAAACCTTCTGATCTTCTTAGCATAAAAGCAAGTGCATTACAATTTAAAACGCTGCCTTAAAAAGTGATGCTACTTAAATGGGCATGTTAATTGACAAACCTTAATTTAGGAAGTCAATGTTGTATCCATTATGGTGCTCTTTACCAAAATAAAGTGCAGGATGAAACTTCATTATATTCATATTGCTCATCACTACATTTGTAATTACTTGAGCTAAATCATGCATAGAATGAAATATATTGTAGTGTTCCTCTCACATAAAATATTTGTACTGGGACAGTATATGTTATTTGGACTTATATTACACTTTGACGTTCAATGTGGTACACATAAATTATCTAGCATAATTGTTGAAACACATTTAGGAACATATTTCCTAGAAAGCAGTTTAAGGAGAAAAATCAAAACTGAAATATCATGAATCATGTAGTGATGATTAACGTTATCATAGGGAATCATAATGCATAGATTTGTACAATTATGTTGTAATTTTCTTAATTTAGTACAGCATATGCAAACACATTCTCACTTTGTCTTCATTACTCTTATTCATTTAGAAAATTAAGTCTGATGGCAAACAATTTGGAGGGCACATTTGCACCTCTGCTACACATTGAGAAAGCGTGTTATCTAGTGACACAGCTCCACAGTCAATTGTTCCACAGAATGTTGTTGTTGTTTGTGAAAAAATCCTGGCTGGCAAAGTTATACAATTAGAAATGCAAACAAAATCTTTGCTATAGTTGTGTCTTTTTGAAATGAACAGAGTGGTTATGTTTATCCAGTATGCATGACATAAACCTGGCCTAGAGTAAATCCTGTATGGAGAGATAAGTCTATTATCTGCCATCAAGTGTAATTCTAAAGTTCTTTGGTTGAATGGCTTAAATCTCCACTTGTAAACTCTCCGATCTTAAGCAAGTCTTTGCAATAAAGAGGCATCCATGTCACAAATGACAAAAGGCATTTGCCAGTGATGGGGGCTAGTTTCTAAAAAAAAAAATCGTTGGTATTGCCAGTAATGTAGTATGCTACGTTGTTATCTTCTTTTTAAGCATTCCATAAAATTGTGCTTTAATCTTATGCCTTATGTTATTTATAGATAGATTTTGCTTTTGTTTTTGCTTTGGTATAGGTTATCAGGCATATTTTTATGAGACTTACCTTCCTTTTCCTAGAGTTACAGTTTCTCTCAGATTTTTTTTTAACAACTGTAATAATTCTTCAGTTCTAATACTTCAAGCTGCTAAAACAGTTTTCATCAGATTTTAATTGCTTTCTTCATTTTCTTGTATTTTTGATAGGTGGTGCAGCGGTAGCGTTGTTGCCTCACAGCAAGAGGTTCTCCCGTTCGATTCTTGGCTGGAGTGCACGGAGTGCCTTCTTTGTGGAGTTTGCATGTCCTCCCCGCGGGTCGAGTGGCATTCCAAAAGACATGCATGAATGGGTGTGCCTTCATTGAAGGTTGGGCATCGAGCTGGCAACTTGGCACCGTGGAAATCTACTGCCAATCATTAGCGGACCAGAGTTCCGCTGTGGCGACCCCTAACCGGAAAAGCCGAAATCAACAACAACAAGAGTGATTTCAACAAACTATAAAACTGAGGACAGTTTCCAGTTCTACAAAGAAAATCACACATTGGATTGCAATATATGTATATTATGTATATATATATATATATATATATATATATATATATATATATATATATATATATATATATATATTGGTAGCTCTAGCTATCTATTTTTAGACAGACAGAAAGACAAAGGTCTCTAAGAGGCATTTTATAGTTTAAGAATAACTTCTTCACTCAGTGATGTCCTGACCAAAGTGATGATTAGAAAGGAAATTCCAGTTTACTTTTTATTCTATTATTTGAATGCACCATAACTGACCAGGACAGCACTGTAATAACTGTGGAGGAAATAACTACATTAAGTGGGAGATGTCTTGATCGCTTGGCTCCTAGAAGCCATGGGGGTCCTAGATGCCCTGCAATGTGTTTTCCTTTCCTCCACATATTTTAGTTTTCCAAGTTTTTTTTTTTTTTTTTACATAACCTTTTCAGCCAGTAATGGCCTGAAAAAAAATCATGATTATTGAATAATGAAAGAAATTCTTAGTCTTCAACTTCGCATTTTCCTGAATCTTTTCAATACAATCAAATAACTTCTGTGTTCCAGACCAACATTATGCATTCTGGATATACACCTTCATAGGTTCATAGGTTCATAGGTTGAGACTAGGCTATTGGCCCTAGGGCCTTAACAAGCCTAGCCATAACAATCCCCTGACTATTTATTCTCAGAATATTTACTTTCCTGGCCCCCTGTCTAGCAGGGTGACTGACATGATCACCGGGGTGAATTTCCTATCTCCCATCCAATCATCAAGGTTCCTTTTGAAGAGGGCCAAAGAGGCGCTCTGCTTGATATGTATGGGCAGTTTATTCCAGAGAACGGGGAGTCTCTGGGTCAGGAAACCATCCCTCCAGCATGTTTTGTTCATTGTGATGACCAATTTTAGATCCCTGGAGTGTGTGCCTCTGAGGGATTGGGATTTCTTTTAGTGTAGCATGTCCAACAGCTCTGGGTTTGACACGGCTTTGTATGTTAAGCAGAGATCGCCTCTGAGTAGGCGATATGTGACAGAGAATAGTCTGGAGTTTTTTTAGATGGTCAGCGTAGGGCATCTGCTTTAGGCCTGTGATTCTTTTAGTGAGGTATTTCTGTGGCCTTTCCAGCTGTTGCAGGTGTCTTGTGCGGTACATACCCAACGGGCCCTGTACTCAATAATGGGTCTAATGAGGGATGAGTACAGTGGGACAATGACCTCCTTTTTTTCTGGATGAAAAGCCCTTAGTGATGAGGTGTGCCACATAGAAGTATTTCCTGACTGTTGTGGCGATGTGGTTATCATAGGTTCATAGGTTGATACTAGGCTATCTGCCCTAGGGCATTTATAAGCCTAGCCAGAGTGTGTTTGGCTTTCGCCACCCATTTTAAATTAATTTTGCTATGCCCTTTTTCGAGGTTAGTGTACTGTGCCTCTGTCTAACAGTGACACAGAAGTGATACCTGGGGTAAACCTACGATCTCCCATCCACTCATCAAGATTCCTCTTGAAGAGAGTCAATGAGGGACTCTGCCTAACCTGGACTGGGATTTTATTCCAGAGTGAAGAGAGCCTGTGGGTTATGAATCTGTCCCTCCAGCATGTCCTATTTATTTCAGTGCTGAGGTTCAAGTCTCTCAAGCGTGTAGCTCGATGGGATTTGGATTTTCTGAGGTGCAGCATGTCCATTAATGCCAGGTTGGACATGGCTTTATATGTCAGGCACAGATCGCCTCTGAGCAGGCGGTATGCCACTGAGTAGAGCTGGCGTTTCTTTAACCGGGCAGCATATGATATCTGTTTGAGCCCTTTGATCCTCTTGGTGAGGTACTTTTGGGGTCATTTCAGTTGCTGCAGGTGTCTGGTAAGGTACATCCCAAAAGGGGCATTGTACTCAATTATGGGCCTGATGAAGGATGAGTAAAGCGGCACGTTGACCTCCCCTGATCTAGATGTGAATCCCTTCATTATTAGGTGGGCTATATAAAATGTTTTTCTAACCACTTTGGCCACGTGGTTGTCAAATTAGAGATTGCTATCAACTTGGGTCCCCAGGTCCCAAATTACTTCTTCTGTACTTAATGGATTACCACCTATGTGGTAATTTGTGGGCACTTTGTTTTTGCCAAAGGGGATGACTATACACTTTTTGGCATTTAGCTTGAGGCCATGGCTCTGGCACCAGTTGTCTGTTTCTATGAGGCCCTTTTGGTGAATGCTTGTGTCGGCTGGAGAGTCAATTATGGCACCCAGTTTGCAGTCATCTGCGAACTTGGTCAGCCACAGTCCTTCCGTGTTGGCCTGTACCTCCGATAAATATATACTGAACAAGAGAGGTCCCAGGACTGAGCATTGTGGGACGCCACTTGTAACTGGTTTGGAGTCTGACATGGCTCCAGCAATTCTAACCATGTGGGTTCTGTCCTTGAGCCAGTTTTCAACCCATCTAGTGACATAGGTGTTTATATTTAAGCTGGTGAGCTTATCTATAATGCCAGAGGGGGGTATTGTATCGAAGGCTTTTGCGAGGTCCAGGTAGGCTGTGTGGACCACCTTCCCCTCGTCAATGGCCTTGGTGACTGTTTCAAAGAAATAGACCAGGTTTAAGAGGCAGGATCTGCCCTTAACAAAGCTGAACTGGGTAGGATCCAGTGTCTGTAGGTCCCCAATATCTTTATTTATGAGGTCCATGATGATCCTTTCCATAGCTTTGCAGACCAAGCTAGTCAGGCTTATGGGGCGATAGTTTCCAGGATCCATTGAGGCACCACCTTTGTGGAGAGGGAACACTGTTGCTGTACACCACTCTTTGGGTACATATCCTGTAGTAAGGCTGAGATTGAACAGTAGTTTTATGTTTGGGTTTAGATCTTCTTGGAGTTCATGTAGGACGCAGCCCGGGACACTGTCTGGTCCCATTGATGTTGTGTTTTTTGCTTTGGAGAGGGCGGCTCTTACCTGAGAATCTGAGATGTCAGGGGGGCAGCACTCTGCTGGGATAGATATTTGCCCTTTTGGCGGGGAGGGGGGGGGTGTTTGCGCTGAGCCTGTCAGCTAGGATGTTGGCAATGTCTGTGGGTTCGATGTATTTTTTGTCATTTTGGACTAATCCTGAGCATATCTGGGAATTCCCACCCAGGTTCCTAACATAACTAAAGAAAGCCTTGTGATTATCCTTAGTGTCCTGTGCAATTTTTCCTCTCGAAGCTGGCCTTAGATGATTTTATGAGTGCCCGTACTTTTTTAGTAATACTGATCAGAGATGCCTTCCCTTTTTGGGATTTTGCTCTATCATGTAGTAGCTTCCTCCTTCTATTGTATAGTTTGTTTATGGCTGGGGTCCACCAGACAGGACGTCTGCCTTTGGAGGATTGGGTCTTGGTTTTATTTGGGATTGCATGATCCATGCATTCCTGAAGGTGTTCATAGAATGCGTTTATAAAGGATTCTGCGGTCTGGGCCATATTTTCCACAGGCTCGGGGGCTTTGAAGGATTCCACCTGGGTTTTGAGGAGTGTGAAATTTGCTTTAGAGAAGTTTTTCACTGTGGTTTTCTGGGCAGGGGGTGGGGTCGGGATGTGAATATCCAGTGAGATTAGTTTATGGTCTGATCTTACCAGTGAGGGATACACTTCTGGTCTGGAGCATAGAGTCCCCATGTTGGTGATGATCAGGTCCAGTATGTTTTCCCCTCTTGTGGGAGTGGTAACAAGTTGTTCTATAGCATTTGAGTTTATAAATTCTAGGAACCTTTGGGCTAGGGTGTTGGAGCTAGAGTAATGCTCCCAGTCTATGTTTGGGTAGTTAAAGTTGCCCAATATAAAGGTGTTTGGAGAGACCTTCGTATTTTCCAGTGTTCTCAGGAAGGCTGAGTGGGGTTCCTGGGTTTGGGAGGGTGGTCTGTAGCAGGCTATAAACTGGAAGGCAGTTTTACCCACTGTTAGTTGCACATGGATAGTCTCTGATGCTTTGTGCTGTGCCACCAACCTGGAGGTGTGGGTATCTTTGACGAATATTGATACTCCCCCTCCTTTTGGGGTTCGGTCCAAGTTTTGGGGCCGAAAAGCATGGTATGAGGTATAACCTGGTAGTGCTGGGTTGCTCTCGGGATCCTTGAACCAGGTTTCTGTTACTGCACAGATATTGATGTTCTCCATGCTAAGGATAGTTTCAAGTACATGCATCTTGAGGTTTAGACTTCTGGCATTGAGTAGCATTACTCTTAGTTTCTTATCCCTTGTGATACCTATGGAGGTGGGTTCAGAAAGATGGGAAACAAGTATATCATTTATTTCAGAAAATAGAGCAGATACAATCAAAATTAGCCCAAAAAGGCCAATAAACTACCAACTTCTTTGCTGAAACCACTCCTCCAGGGACAGATAGCCTGCTCAAACCTCCCCTCTCTCACAGGTATGTAGTGAAGGTGTCCAATGCGGGTGTGTCCCTAGCGGTAGGTAGCACCCTGCCAGCATCCAGATCACCTGAGCAAGACTTTTAGGAGTTATTGGGATGAACACCTATCACACCTACCCTGTCACCCCAGGGAAATATACTGTATGGTGGTCTGGGACTGTAGGACTGAAAGAATGCAATGACATGCCACATCTAGCATGCAGCAACACCTAATGCCCCACAGGCATCTGCCAAAGGCCTGTGTCTCACATGTACTGCCAATGCATGTTATGTCATGGACACCCAAATAACAACATAGCACTCATCACATAAGCCATATGCAAGGCCATGTGGACAAACCAAAGTAAAATGTCCACCATGTCCCACTGCATGAACTGTGGACCATCACTAACACACACCTGTGATGGGGTGATACCCTTAGGGAAGGTATCAGAGAATGTATGCATAATGTATGGAAGAGGTTAGAATAACGGGGGGGGGTGGGAGCATGGGCAGCATGGAATGTGCAGGGTCTAACACCAAGCTGTGTGTACACACTATCCCTGGCTGAAAACACATACATGGGTGGCTACACACCTGCCCGTACACCACAATAGGGTAAATGTCCTGACCCATGGCCTCTGCCGCTGGCTGACCTGTGTGAATTTGTACAGCTGTGAGGCATTGCCACAGCAAGATAAGCCCATACTGTCATACTGATGGGCGTACAAGTATGGGATCCTCTGCTAGTACCGTACCAAGGTGCTGAAACGGATACAAAAACCCAGCACCAAGTGTCTGCAGGTCCCCCTCCAGCATGGCATAACTTACCATGAATACATATGTGTCTGCCCACAATACCGGACACAGCCGCCATCACCCTTGTCCTCCAAGACATCACTGTGAGCAAAAATGTCCACCTGACAGTACATGAGGACAGAAAACTTCACTGTGTATAACAGTGGGTTCACCACACATTACCAAAAATCCATGATCCTGATGCCCAGAATACTGAGCCCAGAATACCTAATGCCCACAAGCTCGAGATTTCACATTACTGACACCCACAATATCGAGTACCCAAAATATCAAAATCTACACTACAACAGCAATGACGAGCAGTGCATGTGATAAGCCAATACCAAATCACATTACTATGTGAGCAACAACACCCTAAGATGTAATACAATGGAAAACAGATAATTCCAACAAATCCACATCACCGTAATATCTGAACACCATCCCTTGACCCTAACATACTTTATTTCAACACTGACAGATTAATGGTTGGTACTACGTAACATAACAGCAGACTAACACAGTGGAATAACGTCACAAAATACAAACAGATACTGGAACAATGGCAGTATAGCGCCTAATATGCAGCTATGACATCTCACATTTTAAGTAGCCTTGCAATACATCTCACAAACTCTAGGGTCGAATAATCATCTTTATTGTCTAATAGCCGTTGAATCTTTTCCTGTCTTTCTACAACACGCCTATGTCTGGGAGAGGGTGGACATCCAGTTGCTAATTGCTCATGAATGCTATCCACTCCATTCTGTTCTCTACTAAGGTACATCATTAATACAGAGAGATCTGTCACCCTATCTCCAAGTAAACAGTTCAACCGCTGGTGCCATGCCTCCACCGAATTCTGGGTGCATGGCAGAAAAAGTCTATTTAACTCCGACACGTTCCAAAATGTCACAGGGAATAAGGGTGGTAACCTACTAATGGCAGTTGACCTAGTAGTAAATTTCCTGACCCGACCGAGTACATACCAGTCTGTAAAATACTTTATTAATTCTCTACCCTCTTCAGGAAATGACCCCTTCAACTCAGTGAATGTTGGTATTACTTCTGACTCATCAAGGAATGCGAGTCCAACCAAAGATTTAACAGATAACTGGAACCTATAGCATCTGTGATAAAGTGATCCTAACCCTAACTGTTGCACTTTTCGCCACACATTCATGCCGAAGTGAAAAAGGCAACCCTTTTCAGTAACATCAGTAAAGTTAAGCCTAATACTTTTAATGACTGCTACTTCATAATCACACAAGATATATTGTAGTGACAGGTTGAAATCCTGGCAAGCAAATAGATGTAATACACAGTGCCACAACATATTATATGCACAGAGTGACTTTTTGGACATTCGAGCGTATATAAGCGGAACAGACTTACTATAGCCACAACACTTAACTATCCCATGCATACTGTATAACTGATGACAAATATTGCCCTTACAGAAGTACGTTCTGTCCATCATCCAAATTGTTGCCACACTTAGATCGTTTAGATTGTTGACTGTACTAAAAAGAATGACATGTGTACCTGAGCCTGTGTCACTAGCACATTTGACAACAAATGTACCTGTTTGTAACGGGAATTTACTTACATCTAGTGTCTCCAGAGTCAAATTGGGTATGTGAACCACACCTGCAGTCTTACACCTAACTCGCTGTATTTGCTGAAGCATTGCCTTCCTATTTGGAAGGCTTGGAACACAAGCTAGCAAGGTGGATGCTACCGCATCCTCCACTAGTAAACAGGGAGTATCCCTGGATATAGCAGTCTTCTTGCGGAGTGATCCACGCATACTGTAGCCTTCTACTTCGAACGGATCACATGCATGATTGTACGGCATAGATTTCTTCAACAATTCACCCTCAGAGAGTGAATCAGTGGCCATTCAACCCTTGCAAGTGTTGTTTCTTTTCAATTTACAACACCAGTAATGCTTGCTACCGGTCTTGCATTCTAGGTGATAAATGCACCCATCTATAATGAGCACCTCCTTACATTTCTGTGATCTGAGGCATGGATAGAGCACACCAACAGTACCAGGAGCATCATAGGTTGGGTTTGCCATCCCTGCAACGTCAGCCATTGAACAGCTTACATGCTGTTACACCCGCTTTTATACTTGCGGGTCTGTTAACGTGGAAATACCATTGTTACAATATTTGTTAGTGCACTATTTTCCTGAATTACTAACGGAATATTTATGGTAGTGTTGTAATTCAGCAGTTGTAGTCAGTGTATCACCATTACAGTATTGTGGGCCTCGGTAATGTGACATCTCAAGCTTGTGGGCATTAGGTATTCTGGGCTCGGTATCCTGGACATTGGGATTATGGGTTTTTGGTAATGTGTTGTGAACCCATAACAGTACATGTCTGAATATCTCTGCTAACAGCAGTACCAGGCAGCTGAAGCAGCACAGACACAATCACCTACAGTACACAGTATTCCATGTATAGTTTGTCCCCATATTGCCAAAAGATCGGCGGATACCCTGCAGAAACAGTATGCTACCTGTAGGTGTACAACACAAAGGTCTGCACTGCAGTACAAATTACCTGGACTCAATCAACACATTCAATGCAGACGGGCATACTGGGCATGCTCACACATTTAGAGAAATTAAGGCAATGTCAGTCAACAACATACTGAAAGGTCATACTGGGCATGCTCACACACTTGAAGGCTATGTCTGCAAACACTAGTGGACCAGATATATCTGGCAGTCGCAGATGTTAGTGCAGACACTTCTCAGTATGCACCACTCATGTTTTGCACACACAGTGGGTAGGAATACAGACACATATCTAAGGACAGCACACTATAATAAGCCAAAGGTAAATGTACATAGATATGTGGAGGAGGGCGACTAAGACAAAGAGCCATCCAGACCTGTCCCACTCTGCACACAGCCAAAGCGCCACAACCACATGAGGTTCAGATGTCACTCACTGTAGATACTAGCCACCAGTATCTGTCAACATTACAGACCATGTGGTGCAAGCACTAGCTGTGCAACATGACTGTACAAGGAAGTAGTTATCTAGCACCTGTATACATGCACCTGCAAAATATGACCCTGTATGTGCCTGCATGTGATGTGTCAACCTCTAGATGAATGGGTTATGCATGCACACACACTGCCCTCCCCATAGGCCTATTATGACAAGCCTGCTGAGGTCATCCACTGTAAAATACATTTTTGGGAGAGTTGTAGCCCAGTAATCTCTGTGGCATGTCCTATAACTGTGTACTGCTGTAGTGTGCTGAACAAGGTAGGTAGGAGTTCCAATCCCAGACATGGCAACTGTGTGTGTGTGTGTGTGTGTGTGTGTGTGTGTGTGTGTGTGTGTGTGTGTGTGTGTGTGTGTGTGTGTGTGTGTCTGTCTGTGTAGAAAGCAATTCCTTTTAGGCTACTCACACTCCCTACAATTCGAATGCCCTACTTTTTCAAGGCTGCTGATGTCATCCACCTAGAAATACACCTCTGGGAAGGTTGTAGCCCAGTAATCTCCATAGCACGTCCCATAACTGCATACTGCTGTAGTGTGATAAAACAGTTAGGTAGGAGTTCTAAATCCCAGAATTGGCAAGTGTGTGTGTGTATTTCTCTGACTGTGTAGAGAGCAATTCCTTTTAGGCTACTCACATTCCCTACAATTCAAATCCCCTACTTTGGCAAGGCTGCTGTCATCCACCTAAAAATACACTTCTGGGAAAGTTGTAGCCCAGTAATCTCCTTAGCATGTTCCATAACTGTGTACAGCTGTAGTGTGATAAAATAGGTAGGAGTTTTAGTCCCAAACTTGGCAATTGTGTGTGTGTGTGTGTGTGTGTGTGTGTGTGTGTGTGTGTGTGTGTGTGTGTGTGTGTGTATAGAGAGAAATGCTTTTTAGGCTAGTCACACTCAGAACAATTAAAATGCCCTACTTTGGCAATCCTGCTGATGTCATTCACTGTGATATTCACCTTTGGGGAAGGGAAACTCCAGCAATCCCCACGGTGCGTCCTATAACAACATCATGCTGTAGTGTGATATAGAACTCTGGTAGGGGTTCTATTCCCACACATGGCATTTGTGGATGTTTTGTGTGTGTTTCTATGTCTGTGTAGGGAGCAATGCATTTTAGGCTAGTCACACTTAGTACAATTCAAATGCCCTCCTTTGGCAATCCTGCTGATGTCATTCACTGTGAAATATACCTTTGGGGAAGGAGTACTCCAGTGATATCCATGGCACATCCTATAACGGCGTAGTGCTATAGTGTAATATACTTGTTAGGTACGAGTTCTAATCCCAGACATGACAGGTGTGTGTGTGTGTGTGTGTGTGTGTGTGTGTGTGTGTGTGTGTGTGTGTGTGTGTGTTGGTATTTGTCATTCGTATCCTGTGTGAAGGTGGTTGTGAGTGTGTAACAACTGGACTCAATGTGGAGCGGGTTTTGCAAGCTTCTTATATGGTGGGCCAAGTATATATTACAATGTCCACCGTACAGGGATAACAGATGTGAAAAAGCCGAAAGGCTGGGGTGCAAATCCATACCCCTAAATGTGACATCAATGCCAGCTGAACAATGTTAGCAACCCTTGTATCACCCAGGGAACACTCTCAACCCATGTCTCTCTCACACACACACACACACACACACACACACACACACACACACTTGCCTAGGCAACAACCGCTATGTTGGTAGCACCCTGCATATTGCCCACTGATAGTAACCATGGTGTGATTGCAGTGGGTTACAGAGGGCATGGTACCCTGTCCATCAGTCCAATAGGCATGTACATGCCGATAGTGCACCTCCCCCATGTTCCCCACTGGGCACCTGCAACAACTGTGGTGCCATCAAATGTGACCCACAAAGGACATACCATGTCTGAAATACAAACCATGTATGGACAGATGCTACTGACACCAGGGAATACCGGTATCATGCTATCAATGTAGGTGCAGGGTCAACCTGCTGTCCATTAACAGTTCCCGCCACATGAGGCCAGGACAGGCACATCTGATGATAACAATCTGTGTACACAACATGGGTCAGACACCCCAGGTACAGTTACACATGTCACTGTACATGTATGTGGGAGGTGTGCACATCCCAGACACTGTCCATACCATGGACTATGGAACACATACATGGCAAGCAATGCACAGCATAGGCTACATGCAATAGTCACCCAGGTGACTGGATGGTGATTACAATACACACCTGTGAGGGCAACTCCAGACACTACACCCCTGAGCCACATTGCAAACCATTGTCATGTGGCCTGATGCCAAGGTATACCCATCACCTAGCCTTGTATAGCCATCTGGCACCATCGACCACAACACACCCATGAAGCAGTGCACCCATGCATGTCAGTACTGGCAACCGTGTCTGTGTGTGTGATGTATGATGCGTATGACCACATTCACAATCACTACAACCCCCATTGGCATACTGAAGCATGCTGCCTGATGTCAGACACCTCCACATACCCTTTGCACATATAACCTCTGTATGACCCCTGTGGTGCATGTGATACCTGCACAGTACTGTGTTGTGGCAATCCCATTAGTGATGAGTTGTATTCCTGGCCCTGCCAAGTGTGTCAATGTGTGTGCATCCTTGTGAGAGTGTGGCTGTGTTGATGCTGACACCTGTTCATGCGGACAGGCACATGTACTACACATTCCACATAGCTACCATATCCCTATTGCAGATGTCACTCACCATCACATATACATTCTGACCTCTCTCCAACATGCAACCTATATGGTGCATTCAATAACTGCATGGACGTGTGATAGCACTACATAGTCATCAGGGGTTTGATACCCTGTACTGGTAGGTGTGTGACATGCACATGCTTACATTTTACTCACCCACCCCTCTCTGGCATTTCTGTGCCTCTGTCTGCCTCTCTCTCTCTCTGGTGGATATGGAGACTTACACCTGCATTGCTTAGGCAGCAGCATGTGTATTTTAAGTGATGCTCAGGATCAGCTGATGGCCTCTGCACGAATTACAGCTCTCCTCTAGCTGAATACATGTGGAACAGCTCTGGTAGCATTCCCATAGCCAATTGCATGGAAACAAACACCAATATCTAGGAACATCATGTTGTTGTTGGGCCTTTCATTCACTGCCAATTGCATGGAAACAAACACCAATATCTAGGAACATTATGTTGTTGTTGGGCCTTTCATTCACTGTGAGCAGGAACTCGATCTGTTATTTGACAAACATCATCTCAGATGGATTGGGGATTTACCTCTAACAACATACACTGTGGAAACAGGTCAACACACGCAGGAAGGGGATGTGCCTGACCTGACTATATACTGTAAGTGCTGCTATACTGCATTTGGAGTAATGTTGGTTTAACAGGGTGTGTGTGGATATGGCTGTCCTACATGTTTTCATACCTGCCATTACAGTGCTATGTTTATGAGGGAACACCCATCTGTAGGGTCATCTGCAGACTGGCCAGTGTGTGGTGCCTTTTGTTTCAGGTGTTATCCACAGATCACCTCTCTGTGAACTGCAGGAGGTAGTGTGAGGATTGCAGTCTGTCAATGGTGACAGTCATGAGAGTTACTTACTTCATATCCCTCATAGGACATATGTTACAACAAATCCTGTTACAACAGTAAATGTATGAGGTTATCACAGCAACATGTCAATATTGGTCCTGTGTATGTGCCTCCAGCCACAACCCTGTCAACCTTTGTACATATGTCATGCAGTAAGGGGTGCATATGTGCTGTACACCATAATTAGTGACATCATATCTGATAAGAAGCCAGTGAGGTATCAGACTGCTACACATGTTATGTATAGTAGGGGTTATATTTGATGACATAACCTGGACATTCTGTGGTTGTGTGTACAGTACTGAGGTCTGTGCACTTATGGTGATTGTCAGCACAACAACACCCTAAGATGTAATATGATGGAAAACAGATAATTCCAACAAACCCACATCACCGTAATATCTGAACACCATCCCTTGACCCTAACATACTTTATTTCAACACTGACAGATTAACGGTTGGTACTACGTAACATAACAACAGACTAACATAGTGGAATAACATCACGAAATACAAACAGATACTGGAACAATGGCAGTATAACATCTAATATGCAGCTATGACATCTCACATTTTAAGTAGCCTTGCAATACATCTCACAAACTCTAGGGTTGAATAATCACCTTTATTGTCTAATAGTCGTTGAAACTTTTCCTGTCTTTCTACAACACACCTACGTTTTGGAGAGGGTTGACATCCAGTTTCTAATTGCTCACGAAGGCCATCCACTCTAGTCTGTTCTCTACTAAGGCACATCATTAATACAGAGAGATCTGTCACCCTATCTCCAAGTAAACAGTTCAACCGCCGGTGCCATGCCTCCACCAAATTCTGGGTGCATGCATATTGTTAATATGTACCTTGGCCTGTGTACAGACAGTGGTAGATGTCATTGTTCTTGGTCCAGTTCTATCTGATGTTACATGCTGCTCCACTGTATGTTACTCTATCAGCTGACATGTTTGTAGGGCCATACACACACATGTCCCATTCCACAGACAGGCATTGAAGCACACTGTGTAGTGGCCCAGTATATGTAGGGTTAGTGTATGAGTGCCACATATGAGGTTGGTTTTGAACAGATAGTTCATATACTGTAATAATATACTAGCATACCATATGTGTCTGTGGCTTGTTCACATTGGTTGTGGTTATGCACTTTCATACAGGTTTATATTACTCTGTGCTGTGGCATGCCTGTAGAGCCTGATATATATGCAGGTACATGTGCATTCCCCCATTAGAAATGTAGGCCAGTGTTGAGCTGGTCTGCCTATAGCCTGCATAGTGCTTTGTTACATGCCTAGCATCTTAGTGTACTTACCCAGTGAGATGTAATGTCCAAATACTTGCCAGATGTACTGCTGCTGGGCCACCATAACAGTCATGTATGTAAGACAGAGCAGTGGGATGCTGTACAGATGTATGTCAATATCTAGTGGGTAGTATGTGGCCATGGCCATGGAACCTCTGTACCAGCAGTTATTATTTGGCAGGACAGGCAGGGATGTGTGAATGCATAACCTATGGGGGCACATGTATACCAGTAGTTACATGTTATATCCATCTACATGGCTGTTAACATCCACATTGTCAGGACTGGTCCACATGTCTTGCACTAAGGGGTTATGTGTATACCTCTGGACTGTCCAGAGTGTGTTGGACTTTACACATATATTGACCATTATCTCTGCTGTAGTCCACAGGAGCATTACGTGCTCTGTTGTACTATGATGTCCTTAGGATGCCTGTCAGTAGCCAGTGGTGCAAATTTTAAAAGCAGATGTGACCTCCCACACACACCATGTCTGTGAAGACACTCCCTATTAGAGTAGCAATAGTCTACAAATATACCTGCTATACATATCTAACATCCCCTTGCACTACAAAGGTGGGACTATAGGGGCTGAGGTAGGGCTACACCCCATGTTCAGGACATATGGTGAAGATATATGTACATATAATTATCCAGATATCTATATAGATATACACATATACATACCGACATACATAGATGGATATGTATATGTACATAGCTATACAAATAAACACCCCGGTATGCACATATACAGAACAATATATGTCTACACATACAGATAGAGACACATACGCACATATATGTATGGATATCTACATATGTATTGATTTGGACACTCAAACCCCTGGGACGGGGTGAGGACAACAATAAGTTGTGATGCCAATTAGACCAGATTACATGTGTCCAGTGGACATGTGTGCAAAATGGACAGCTATGTATGGGGCGAGATTTGTTTTGGGGAACAGATTGCCCTTTTTTTTAGCTGAGAGTGGGATGTTGGGGGGGTAGTAGATATATTTGGAGAGGTAGGTTGGGTAGGTTGACAGACAAGACAAACAAGATGCATACAAGGGTGGTATATGACACATGTGGTGGCAAACACCTTGATGGGGAGGTGTGTTGGGAAATCAGAAGCCCATGAGCCCCCTAGTGGAAACAGTGAGACTGAGTTCCCCACCCATGGGCAGTCACCACTGCACCTTCACAGCCCCGATGGTGGCTGTGCTGGAGGCTGAGTCGCAGAGCCACACTGACACTCTAGTTGTGACACATGGCCCTCGAGCTGGCTTAGAAGATTACCAAGCTGCTTGTTGAGTTCTTTACGCACCATAACCCCTACCTGGCGATGGGTGACAGGTTCCTGTCCATGCCCACTCCCAGGGGGGACGAGCTCCATCCCCTGAAGTGGTTCCACCCGAAGGTGGTGCGGGACCAATGAACAGGAACATCCTGGGTTGGGCCCCAGACATGCTCATGCCCAGCGCCACGGCCAGCTGAGATGACAGGTGGGTCCGCTGGGACCAGCCTTCCCAAATGTGCTATAGTGTTTACATTTCATCATCATATGTGGATTAGTAATAATCAACACATTCCAGGGTTAGGTATAAAATCATGCATAGATATTCCCATTAACCCAGACACCAGATACGGAACAGTTGTATAGCAAAGAGAACACATGCATATATGGGACCACAGTGGTAATAAGAACAGCATGCAAGTACATAGATAGCACCATGCCACCAATGTTGGAATAATTCATTATAGCGCATGCATGGGAACAATTAAAATGTTTATCAAACAAGTGGATATTATCAGAACATAGGTGTCATTGCATACCAGTTGGGGTGGGTATGTTGATTATTGTTGGAGATATGGTGGGGGGGATGTCAATTAACAACAAGTATATTCCTGTAGTCCACATTTCTTTCCTAGTCAGTGCTGTTATCTGTACCTTACAAGTCTTACTACACTACCCTATAGCCTTAGTTTGGACAGTGATATGGTTGCTGTCATCGTTATACATGAACTGGCTTTACCTGCAGTATACACCTCTTACCTGGTATACTTGTGGAGGGAATGTTTGTTAACACTATCTAACTGTTTCTACACATACTCCCAGATTCCGGGTTGATGTTGTGCACATAGCTATCCAACTCTTTCGGCACACACTCTGGCCATGTGTTGACCACATGCCGGTGTGCCAGGACATATCTAGAATATTGCCCTCTTCAAACGTTAGTGACCTGACACACACATATGCATGCTTTCCTACACAGTTATATTATGTAGCACAGTTTGGGTGCCAGTGATAAGTGATACGTTATTATTCAGGGAAACTGCAACACTCACAATTCCCTACAATACCAGAGTGAACAGTACCAGTACAGGTTATAATGGTCTTTAATTCTCAGCACAGTGTTTGTATCCGACATACCTGTGGGAGCAATGTTTGTTAGCACTACCTGACTGTTGCCATACAAACTTCCAGATTACACAGTATTATGCACATACATCTCATTCTGTTACTGTACACACTCTGGTCACAGCTTGAAAAACATGGGGGCGTAGATAGGACATACTTAGCTTATTACTCTCCTAACAGTTTTGGGGGTTGCTACAGTGATAGGTTTGTTCTCAAAGATGTTTGACAATCACTTGTATTCCTTGTTTGCTGGCTAAACATCTGGAATCATCCCACAGACTTACCAGGAGGACAGGCAGCAGATATGGGCCCCTATACTGGACAATCTGGTCTCATCTGTACAGTTGTGGGGTATAATTCTGTATGCAGCCCACTTCCATTCCCAGGAATCAGACCATGGCTGTGTCTGCTACAACTTAAATGCACTGTCCATCACAGTTGTGTCTGCTATATAGATGTTGCTGTATATCTCCTATCTGCTTTCTGTCCTATTAATTCCCTGCACTTTTGCATTCTGACCTTGTATTACAACACTCTTATACAGATTTCCTAGACAGTTATATGTTGTAGGACAGTGTGGATGACAGTGATATGTGATACCTCATTATTCAGAGCAACTGCATCAGTCGCACTGCTGTATAATACCAATGTAAACAGTACCAGTACTGGGTATCATTCTTGTATTTCTGGGCACAGTGTTGGTATCTGACAGACCTGTTGGAGGAATGTTTATTAGCACTACCTGAATGTTCCCACACACAGTACCAGATTCTACATTACTATTATGCACATACATCTCACTCTGTTACTGTACACGCTCTGACTACAGCTTAACAAGTTGGGGTGTAAATGGGACATAAGTGGTGTCTTAGTCTCATAAGGTATTGGGGAGTTGCTAGTGTGCCAGCTTTGTTCTCATAGATGTGTGTCAATCAGTTTTATTCCCTGTTTGCTGCCTATACATCTGGGATCATCCCACTGATTTCCCAGAGGGACAGGTTGATAGGCAAAAGATATGGGCCACTTTACTGGACATTCTGGACATATCTGTACAGTTGTGGGGTATGATTCTGTATGCAGAGTACTACCACTGGCAGGATTTGAACCATGGCTGTGTGTGCTAAAAAAACAATAGCTCATATATCAGTTGCATGTGCTATTTGGGTTTTGTTGTCTACATTTTCCCTGTTTTCTGTATATGTGTCTCTCAGTTGTACTAAATGACCTCTGGGGAATACACCTGTCATATACAGGCATTCCTTCACATTCAATTTATGGTGCATGGTGTGGGTAACAGTGCTTAATACAACAGTACTATTACATGATTGCGAATCTACATTACCATATAATACCAGAGTATACACATGCAGTCCAGCAGTTAGACCTTTATTGTCAGGCTATTATACTTTTATATACATACAAACGATGAGACTCTTCCTGACATAATCTCTAGTGTATGTAGTACTAGCCTTGCACAATACAGGTTTTATACAGGCAATTAATTTACTACTACTTTTAGTTTTCTTTTCTATGACAGTAAATGCATGAGTATTACTGACCTGCCTCACATTGCAACCTTGCCAGGTGACTGACGTGGGCCTCCTGGTTTGCAGCCCACTCCATTGCAGCTGTGGGGGACATAAGAGGAATATTTAGCCATACCTATCCATGATATACCTGAGCTGGCAATTATTACACACATAGTGGGGTGATACTTACACACAACTGGAACATCCTCTGCTGCTCTAGCCTCTTGGATCCACTGCTCCAAGTGGTCCCCCTTACGCTGCTCCAGGTCGGCTTAGTGATGCCTGACCTGCTCACCAGTTCGGGGTGTGCCAGTGGCAGTGGTGAGGTCATGGGTGAGATGGTCCCAGGCCTCCGCCTTATGTTAAGAGCCTTGGTACTGGCCCTGCAGCAGTCTCTGATCATGGTCTTTGACAAGGAGTCCTGCCATGACTCTGGACTCCTGGATGCACCAGCGCTGCACCCGGAAGCGCACACCTTCTCTCCTTCCTGACATGATGCCTGCAAGGGGAAGCTACAACCAGTTATGAGATGTATTCCTGCCTGTTGGGTTTTAGTAGGGCCAACTTTATGCACTTTTACATGATTGGCCAGTTTTGAAAAGGCTAGGCTATGGGCAAACCTGCTTACCTAGGGTTGACATTGCTTAAAGGGGTATAACACTGAGCACAGTGAGTTAGCTGGCCTACACATTGCTTACACCTCCTAAGCTGGCCTGTGCAATGCTTAGCATTGCTTGCATTATACTTTGCATTATAATTCCTTTTTGGCATTGATTTATTATTCATTACACCTTATATGTATGCCTGGTATCCATGATTCATGTGTACATACACAGTATGGGGTCCTTGTGTTTTATTGGGTCTTCAACACTCTATTACAATTTCACCTGACTTCTGGGCTTACTGCTGTACTCCAGTTCACATATTTATATTATCTAGTGGGTTAAGGCACATATGTCTGTATACTGATTCCTTTCACAGGCTCAGTTTGGTTTTACTATGGTAAAGACTTGTCTGCTGATACCTCACTCCTCAGTATTTCTGTAATGGCTTGGTGGTTAACTACTGTGACTATGTTTATTTTGTTGATGGGCAGAACAAGGGCCATTGGATACAGTGTGATTAAGGCACTTTTGAGCATTTGTAAGAGGGTTTGCATGACGATAAGCACTGCTAACCTCCGGTTACATCTGCTTACAGAGAGTTATCTTAAGAATTACTAAACCTGTGTGCACATTGCTTACCCCCATGCAAACGGGCTTAAGCTCGCTTACTAGTGCTTAAATATGCTTACTACTGCTTATTGGTGTTTAAACCTGCTTACTAGTGCTTTATTCACTATGATACTAACATCTAACATGAGCATTTACTGCAGTACTCCAGTTCATAAATATATGTTATTTTAGTGGGTTATGCAACATAAATATTAGTCATAGCATGCTTTGCCAAGGAAAATGGAATGTGCTGCAGTGAGACTCAAACCAGGAATGCCTGCGCATAAGGCAAATGCTCTACCCACTAAACTACTGCAATGCTGCTTCATTTGCATATATCTTCCTTTTTATCCTCTTCAGCCGTTTAAGCTGCATTAACCGTAGCTTAGCGATGGGCACGCCCACGCACCTATGGTTAGCTTTAATCGGATTTAAAAAAAAATAAAGGGTTTGTTCATTTTATTTCTGTATACTTTTGTTATTGTATACAAGGGGGACTGATGGTGGGGATATGTGGACACCAATGAGCGGTCTCATTCATTTCTTACCCCCTTTCTGCTGTTCTTCATTGTGGGGGTGTGTATATTCTGAGAGCTCTGCTCTTTGACACACCCTCTACACTCTTACACGCTTTGTGTAAGGTAAGGAGCTCAGGCAGCATGCCTCATTACTATGCATGGCGCACTGCCGTCCTGCTCCTAAACAGCCACTGCCATGCAGGACTAAGCTAGTCTTGCATGGAGGAATAGTAAATCTGTGGGAATGTGTTGTTTGTCAGTTTCCCTGAGTAAAACATGTTTAAAAGGTAATTGTTGCAGCAGTAGTTGCAGGTTAACATTCACAATGCATGGATGGCTTAATGTGGAACATAAGTTTAATGTGTGTCATGCACACATTGAATCATAATTAAATGTTACACTATGATATATGCATGTTATCAAAACCAAAACCACTCAGAGACAATTCCAAAAATGTTGAGTGTTCCAATTACAAAGTCTTTAAGACGCCAAAAGTAGAAATATGCATTTATTCATAAAACCACCATGGTTTTGGTTTTGGTAGTCTGGATTTTTCCACTTGACACACTTTTAGCACATCTGCATGTTATGTTTGCACATGTAACACTTAAGTATGGCAATTACATGGTAAGCATGCACAGCAGTGCATATACCATCCAATAAATTATATGGCAAACAAAATGCTGGCAGCCTTACACAATTGGAACAAATAGACAATATTTATGGGCCTGAGGGACCGGTTTTATGGGGATGAGTATTGTGAACTATGTCTTAGGCTATCTCTCTAAATGAGTAGTGCGTAATCTTGCCATGTCCTGGAAAAATTTTCCCATCAGGTCTCTCATCTGTGTTGAAAAACATTGGTCACATGCTCCCAGATCTGCTCCCAGTAATCATCTCTATGTGGTTCCTGGAATCATCTCCTCTGGCGTACAGCAGGAATGATGGCTTGTCCAGGTCCAGCTTCCTCATTGTCATCTTCATCATCATTATGGTCATCATTGTGTGAGGACTCCAGTAGTAGCTTGGAATGCACTTATCATCTACATCTGATTGGTGATCATCCACAGGCCCCATGCTCTGTCAAGATGAATTGCAACACAGGAAAGAAATTACATATGCATACCTGATACTACCTGTCTACATAACATATCCTCTATGACACAAGGAACAGGCAGAAAATAGTTCTTGCGAAATAATACAATATGCTATGGCCATAGTCCAGTGTACCATCATATGTGATGCATGGCAGTAGTGAAAACCATAACAATGAAAAGCAAATGTCTATCACGCTGCACATTCTCATGGAAGTCATACCTGACCATAAAATGAAACTGATCTGCACATTTGCAAGCTAAGATATATTAATTACATCCCATCCACATGTGAGTTCTGCATCTACAAATATGAGACTAAAGGTGTATTAGCATACATTGAAGTTTGTATCAAGTTGAAATGGTGCAAACGTTACCAAGTATCACAATTATAATTTGCAGAATTGTTGCTAGTGAATGGGTCTTCATGCACAGAACACTTTCTCTATGTCACTTTATCTATTCTTATGGACATGCCCAATAACAAAACCATGTCAGGGAGAATGTATCCATCACACAATGTAAGCAGTTTAATCAAGGCTGTGCAATGACATGCATAGCACAGCTTATGAGTGGAAGTCATGCCAATACCTGAACAGTTGTTTATTGGCCAGCATTAAGCATGGCAAGCATATGCAAAGCAAGCACATGTAACATATCCTGACACTTCAGTGGAGGCAGAACCAACACTGCCTCATGCAACATTACCATACTGAAATTTGACAAAATAAAAGCACGTAAATGACAAGATAACATTATTATTGGGACCTGCATAATCTACCAAACACAATGTGAACAATACCACAGCAGACACCCATTCTGTATGCAAATAGACAGACGATACACAACAAATTACTTACAGAGAATTGCATCCTTCAATACAAGTGTGCCAATGTATACATTATATGCATCAATCAAAGCACTAGAGACCTTTACAAGAAACGTTCACCTCAAATATATGTGATAGTTATGCAAATCTGACTGTCATTTAGGTTGTGATTTATATTTCATTTCAAAAACTATCTTCAGAAAATATAGCTTGCTGCTAAATTATATTTAAATATATTTGTATTTCAGTCAGAACTGTAAGCAAAGGTATAGCGTGATTGTTGCACTTAACTTACTGATATATGATGGGTTGGTAATCATGACCAGACAGTCAGGTCACAGTCATGCTCCTTCACATCCACATGCTGGCATCACTCCATCAGTCTCCTCTGTGGAGCAACCTGGGCCAAGTGTTTCCATGCGTGATAGGGGCAGACCAGGCCATGGTATAAACATTTAGCATAGGTGTCCTAGAGTGCTTTAGAGTAACACAGGCAGGTGATCCACTCTGTCCAGTAGTTCCATTCTCACCCAGTGGTGATGTTGATTGCTGTGTAGAACAATGACAATGTCATACGTCTGTGTTTGTTGATAATTCTGATGCCACGGGATTCTGACAGTTTACTAAGCATAGCTGATTCCATTTATTACATTACTTAACCCATACTTTACAGTGTTATATTTGGCTTGTGATATTATTAACAGTTTTGCATTATGTCCTGAGTTGTTTACTTGTTTACACCTTTTTGTAGTAGACAGATAGGAATGTGTTACAGTGATGTTTGTCCCTTATTGTGCCATACACTAATACACCAATATGGGGCTGTATGCATACCTGTGTCAGTTGTGTCCTGGGTTGATGATCCCAGTGTGACAGACTTCTATACGTTCATAACGCAATATGTTATAATTATGTTGCTATGTCTGATATTCAGTATGTACATCTACTGGGTAATGTCCATTAGATGCAATCTGTGCTGCTGTGGTGGGGCAACCACTGAATATCAGTGTTTAATCTGTGTACTTTGATATATGTGACTTGTCATGACTCAAAGTTATATGTCAGATACTGCCATGTTTGCTGGGTTTGCACTTATGGTCAGACCCTCCATCACCCACACCTGTGTCTTCTGCCACCTTGTCCTACTGCAGGATGTCATCTTCAGACATCTGAGGTTCTTGGTGTAGTTCACCCACACCTGCTGCTGGAAGACCACCATGTGCTCTAGTTAGCAGGTTGTGCAGCATGGCACGTGCTGTTATCATCTGTGCTACCTTCTCAGGTGTGCATTGCAGTGCATGACCAGATGTGTACAGACATCTGAACCTAGCTTTCAGTACAATGAACACATAATCTATGGTATTTCTTGTTGAATGCTCTCTATTGTAGGCCTTTTTTGCAGGGTTTACTTGTTTTCAATATAGGGGTCATTAGCGTCGGCTCAAGTGGATAACCACAGTCACCTGTTGTGGGGAGAACACATATGCACTCAGCATGGATATTGTGGGTAGGATTTCCTCAGCTTACATTCTAGCTGTGTTCCTGTACTTATCCAGAAGCAGTCCTTCAGGGATTTCCCCTTGCTGGAATGCAGCTTGCAGACCATTTTCCCTCCATATGACAGCATTGTGGACACTTCCAGGGTGTGTTTCCATAAGGTTTGGTATGCTATCATCTACTGCACAGATGAACTGGCAGTTCAGCAATGGCCAGCCCTTTCTGTTAATGTATCTGTCTGCTTTTGGATGAACTGGGGTTTTGATAGGGATGTGGTACAATCTATTAGACCAAGTACATGTGGTAAGTTTACAAGGTAATATAACTGGTACATTACAGTTCTACACTCCATGGGGGTGAATGGAAAGTATATGCAGTTATCTACCTTGTTGCATAACGCTACCAGGAATTTTGCCAGAATATGACCGGCAGCTGTCTATGACAGTCCCACATCCCCTATGTGTCTTTGAAATGTCCCAGATGCAAGAACACCCAGACAGAGACACACTTTGGTTTCAAATGGAATGTCATTGCCTCCTAAGGTTCACCCAGACATGTGGGGAAACATGTTGCAGACATCCTGCACCAGCTGTTTGTCTAGATGTTATCTGTCAATTATTTTTGGTCTGCCAACTGCTTTAGTTGTAGTCTTGCACTCACTCTAGCTGACTGCCTTCTAGGGTGCACAGCCACATCCTCATCCATGGCTTGTAAGATTACTGTAGCATGTTATAGTTCATTCACTGCAGGTTGCATTTTTCTTTTTCTTTCTATCTTTATTTGTGGCATTATTATATAAGATAATGGAATCTATAGTAGTAGCTTCCATTTCTTATGATACCTTATAGCATACACCAAGGATTTTGGAAACAGAGTCAGCGTTGCAATTTTTTATTTAACGGGAAAATCCAACTTGGAACAAAGCCAGTTTTCAGCAGAGGCCCAAGAAGAAATTAACCAGATGCATGTCTTTGCAAAGTGGGAGGAAACAAGAAGTACATGCAGACTCTACTCCAGCCAAGAATCAAACTGGAGAACTTTTTGTTGAGAGGCGACAACGCTACTGCTGCACCACTGCGCTATGACATTCAAGTTGCATTAAAGTTATGTTGACTACATATTATGTGTTCTGGAATTTGACAAGCATGTGCAGAATCCATAATTACCTTACACTGAATAGCTAAGTACTCGGAGTGCTTTCAGTATGTCTTCTGAAATCACGTCGACAGCTTGTGCACTGAAGTCTTACTTTGTTGAGCTGCACCGTCTGCAAATAGCTTTTGTAATCCTGCTCCTCGTGTTTCAATTAGACAAAGCACTTACCTCTTGGCATAAACACCTAAAATTAAAAAAGGAAACTTTATTAGGTATGCAATGTTAATTTCGTCTAATCACAAATGACACTTGAATCTGAATGAAAGGAAAGTGTCAACCTGATAAAGTTCGGTTTGTTTTTATCTGGATGGTGCATTTTTTTTCATCTTAGGATGACATATGTGGAATGTGGAAAACAGATGGTAAAGGGAGTGGGTGAAAGCAAGCTTTAAATAAAACAATTTACCCATACCTCATACTGTTTGGTTACCTGTTACAGTCACACTTTCTGTTACTGTTACTGTTTACATCCCTATTTCTGCTCCTACATCTTTGCTACTCAGCTAATATGGTGCCTTTCCTTCGGCATGGCCCAATAAACCAAAAATTATAGGTATAAGAGGGAGCCCATTTCCAAAAAGAAGCAGCTCAGCAATGTTGCAGCAGAAGAGTAAGGAAGATGTCTCTTTGAAGAGATCTGTGCATCATGAACTACAACGTCTGTTTTTCTTACAGTTCAAAGTTACAATTTCATAGAAAATCCAATGCAAATGGATCTTGTGATCTTTTAGAACATGCCATTACCCAACCTTAAACTATACGTTTTTGTTCAAGGAGGACTATGGCAGTCATGCCCAATACCCACCTAATCATCTAGGTCACATTTGAAAGGCGATAGTGTATCACACTGCTTATTTTGCAGAGGGAGTATATTCTGGGGGCTGGGGATGATGACTGTGTAATGAACCTGTCCCTCTATTTCTCCAGTGTTTTTTTTTTTTAAATCTACTGATGAAGATTCAGATCCCTGGTTCTGGGATTTGTGGTATGATTTCATTTGTGGAAAAAAACAATAGCCTAGACCAGTGGATTCCTTAATGACATGAAGAGGAAGGCAAAGATCTCCCATCAGGAGTCGGTAAGATACTGAACAAAGAGTGAGCACCTGCAGTCTTTTCTGGTAGCTTAGGGCTTTTAAGTAAGTGGTGATATTAGTTAAGAACTTATGGGGTCTAATTGTTCAACATGTCTAGAAATGTACATCCCAAAGGGTGCATTGCTTTCAATTATTTGTCTAATCAATATTGAATATGAATGGGCAATGACCTCTTTAGATCTGGGTGATATTCTTTTGACAATCTGCTGCACTAGGTAGATGGAATTTTTGACTATGTCATTAAATGATGATGTTTTTTTTTTTCTTCAGTTAAGTTAAACAACAGTGTTGGGATAATGGTTATGGTGCTTACCTTAAAGAGAGAAAGTACAGGGTTTGGTTATCATCTTTGGGAAGCACAAATCTGCTTAGAAGGGCCCCTTGGTGTTATTAGCTGAGTAATCCCCTATGAAGTTCTTACAGCTATTAACTTTTATGGTAGGGCCATTATAGGTCATGCTGCATATTGTACTGAAAAAAATAAATAGCACTCATTAATCAAAGACGCATCATAAGTCAAGCTTTAGCAATTGCACCCTTTGGCACCAGTGGATCCTACAATGTTGCATAGATGCTATCATGCTTCTGCTGTTATAAACTGTTTCAGTACAATAAACATGTCAATGGGAGGTCCACCCCCAACAATAATGAAACTTATGTGTCCGTGATCATAAAAATGTGATCCTACTTGTTAATGTCTGGCAAACATCAGACACAAACATCTTTCATTTACTTTAAAAAATAAACTAATAAAATAAGATACACTTAAAACAACATTGCAGATGTCTGTTTTCTCTTATACTGCACATTTCAGACATCAACAATCTATGCAACTCCCAAGTTACGTTACCACCCCTCCGCAAGTTTGGAAAAGGTTAATCTGCACTTCACATTTCCTGTCAAACTTTAGTTCTTCTCCAGAACCTTTGAAACTGCACAAAGTACTCTGGATGCGGCTTAACCATTTCCCTAATACAGCACAAGTTGACACCATCAGTAAGCTTGGAATCCCCCAACCATGCCATGTACTTCAACATCCCAAATTACTTCTCCAAATTGTTTTCACACTGCAGAGCGTGAATTAATATAAAAATGATTATCACCAGATTTTTCTGTTGTGCTGCTGCCATTAAGCAGTCTTGTTTTTCCTTGAGTTCTCCAACTTCACATCTTTCTACTAACCATATACCAACATACTCGGTTACCAGTCAATCCAAATCTATCAAAGCAAACAGAAGTAGCTTAACAATCACCAAGTCTGCAGTTATCCTACCCAAGGTCAGATCCAGACCTTAAGCAGCTCAGAGTTCCCATTACAAACAACTGTGATACAAAATTGCGCATGTCCCCGTAAATGTATTTGTCAAACAGTTTCATTACATGCAGGACTTTTGTATGAAATCACATATACTACTCATTTGTTGGGGAAAAAAGTACACATAGTGCAAGATTGCAATCTGGCTGGTGTAGAGGGCAACAATAAAAATCACAAGTCACACTATAGGTATCAACAACTTTATTAACAGAACAGTAGGTTTTGCATTTAAAAGCCCAGAACCCCAAAGCCTGGCTTTTTGACTGATTGCAGTCCTCAGTGCTCAGTGGTTTAGGAGCACTCTGTTAAATCAGGGGCTGGTGAGCCAAGATATCTGATTTCTGCTAATAACACTATGTAAAAAACAAAAAAAAAATACCTTATTTGACATTAGCACATTTCTCCTTCTGCCATTCTCAGTTCCAGATTTGTTGATGTCTCACTCCATCCTACCTAAAAGTTACCCGATTTGCTGAGTGAGAAAACTGTGGGCAGGATGGAGAAGTTTGTCAACAAATTGAATGGGCAAGCACAAAACTTCCTTCCTAGGGTACTGTGGTTGCTGTATCGTGGAACAGTGGCGCTGTGCACCATTTATTTCAGAATTTTATGAAAATAAATAAATCAATAAATAAATGCAAAACACACCCCTAACACAGTAGTGGTAGCAGTGCCCTAGGCAACCACCTAGCTTACCTAACCATAACGCTTACCATTCTGCACACACACACACACACACACACACACACACACACGTATATATATATATATATATATATATATATATATATATATATATATATATGTGTGTGTGTGTATATATTTTTGCCTTTCGGCTTTTCCCGGTTAGGGGTCACCACAGCAGAACTTCAGTCTGCTAATGATTGGTAGTTGATTTTTACGTGCCGAGTTACAAGCCCTGATGCACAACCTTCAATGAAGGTACGCCCATTCACACATGTCTCCACGCAGAAGACGCTCTAGCTGAGAAGATACATAGATAGATATCTTAGGCCATATACATCTTTGTTTTCATTGCTAGCATGTATAGGTTCATAGGCTCATAGGTAGGTACTAGGCTATTTGCCCTAGGGCCTATATAAGCCTAGCCAAAAAGGTAACCTGGCTTTTGCCACCCAAGAAAATTATTTTCCTGTGCCCCTGTTGAGCAGAGTGACAGAGGTGATCCCCGGAGTGAATTTCCCATCCAGTCATCAAGATCTTTCTTGAAGAGTGCTAATGAGGAACTTTGTTTGATATAGATAGGTAGTTTGTTCCAGAGTATGGGAAGTCTCTGGGACAGGAATCAATCCCTCCAGCATGTTCTGTTTATTGTGGTGACAAGGTATTGGTCCCTAGAGCATGTAACTCAGAGGAATAGGGGTTTCTTTAAGTGGAGCATGTCCAACAGCTCTAGGTTTGACATAGCTTTGTATGTTAGGCAGAGATCGCCTCTGAGTAGGCGATATGAGATGGAGTAAAGCTGGAATTTTTTGAGAAGGTCTGCGTAGGTCATCTGTTTGAGGCCGGTAATCCTCTTTGTGAGGTATTTCTGCAGCTTTTCCAGTTGTTTTAGATGTCTTGTGAGGTACATACCAAAAGGTGCATTGTACTCTATAATGGGTCTAATGAGTGATGAGTAGAGGGGAACAATGACCTCTTTTTTCCTGGATGAGAAACCTTTTGTGATGAGGTGTGCCACGTAGAAGTATTTCCTGACTACTGTGGCGATGTTATTATCAAAGGAGAGACTACTGTCCACCTGTGTCCCAAGGTCTCTTATCACACTTTCGGTGTTAAGTAGACTACCACCTATGTGCAGAGTTTTTACCAAAGGGGATGATAGTGCACATTCTGGCATTGAGCTTGAGGCCATGGATTTGACACCAGGCATCTGTCTCAGTGAGGTCCTTTGTAGTTAGGAGTTTTGATTGTGGCTCCTAGTTTGGAGTCATCTGCGAACTTCATTAGCCAAAGGCCTTCTGTGTTAGCCTGTACTTCAGAAAAATAGATACCAAACAGGAGTGGACCCAGGACTGAACCCTCTGGTACTCCACTTGTCACTGGTCTGAAGTCGGATTTGGAGTCTGCTACTTTCACAGTGTGGGTTCTGTCAGTGAGCCAGTTGGCAACCCATCTTGTGACATGGGGATTTATACTTAGTTTAGTGAGTTTATCTATAATTCCAGAGTGGGGGATGGTGTCAAATGCCTTGGCGAGATCTAGATAGGCTGTGTGAACCACCTTACCCTCATCTATGTCTTTGGTGACTGCTTCAAAGAAGTCTATCAGGTTTAGGAGACATGATCTGCCTTTTACAAACCTGAACTGAGTGGGGTCCAGAGTTTAGAGATGACCAATGTCTTTGTTTATAAGTTCCATGATGATACGTTCCATGGCATTGCAGAACAGGCTTGCCAGGCTAATGGGGCAGTAGTTCCTGTGGTCCGTGGTGGCTCCCCCTTTGTGGAGTGGGATAACCATCTCTGTGTGCCATTTAATGGGCACAAAGCCTGAGGTGAGGCTATGACTGAAAATGGTGCTTAAATGGGGTGCCAATTTATTCTGTAGTTTGTGTAGAACGCAGCCTGGGATGTTGTCAAGTCTCATGGATGCTGTGTTCTTGGCTTTGGAGAGTGTGGTTTTTACCTGTGCAGCCGTGATTATAGGAACTTTGCATTCTTCTGGTATAGAGATGGGTCCTTTAGGAGGTGAGAGGTGGGGTAAAGTTAGAACTGAACCTATCTGCCAGGATGTTGGCAATATCAGTTGGTTCTGTATATTTAGTGCCATTGTGCTGTAACTCAGAGCCGATCTGAGTGTTGCCATTGAGATTCTTGACATAGCTATAGAATGCTTTGTGGTTTTCTTTAGAATCAGTGGCGATTTTGTTTTCGTAACTAGCTTTGGAGGATTTTATGAGGGATCTCAGCTTCTTACTGAGGCTGACCAAAGAGTTCCTCCAATCATGGGATTTTACTCTTTGTTGCAACAGTTTCTTTCTTCTGTTGTAGAGTTTGTTTATGACAGGGGACCACCAGATTGGCTTCCTTTTTTTGGAGGATAGCATCTTGGTTCTGTTAGGGATAGCACAATCCACACTCGTGCAAGTGCTTATAGAGTGCATTTGTGTAGGATTCAGCAGTTGTACCTCTATTGTCTGTCTGCATGGGTGTCGTGAAGTTTGCCACTTCTGCCTTAAGAAGCATGAAGTTGGCTTTGGAGAAATTTTTATGGTGGTTTCCCTAATGGGGGGTTGGGGCGGGATGTGGATGTCTAGGGTGATTAGCTTGTTGTCGGATCTGACCAATGAGGAATTGACCTCTGGTGTGGAACACTGGTCACCCATGTTGGTATTGACCAGGTCTAGGATATTGCTGCCCCTGGTGGGGGTGTGGATAAGTTGATGAAAGGCACTGGAATTTATGAATTCCAGAAAACAAGCAAAAGAGTTGGTACATGGGTAGTTTTCCAGGTTAATGGTGGGGTAGTTGAAATTGCTCAATATTAGGGTGTTGGGTTGTAGCCTAATATTTTCCAGTGTATCAACAAATGAGGAGTGGAAATCCTGGGGCATGATGGGGGATCTGTATCACATTACAATTTGGATTGTGGTCTTGCCCAGAGTTTGTTGCACTTGGATAATATCAGATGCATTATGCTGAGCAACTATCCTGGAGGTGTGGATATCCTTAATGAATATGGACACGCCTCCACCTTTAGTGTTTCAGTCCAGGTTAGGTGGCCGAAAGGTGTGTTATGAATTATAGCCTGGTAATGCTCTCTGGAGCCTTGAATCAGGTCTCTGTCACTGCACAGATGTCAATGTTCTCCATTTTAAGGAATGCCTCGGATGAATGCATTTTGAGGTATAGACTTCTAGCATTGAGTAGCATTACCCTCAGATTTTGCTTGCTTGTACCTGTTACATGGTGAAAGGCACTATAGGGGTGGCAAGAGCCTTAGCCTGTATCTGGAATCCCAAGGGAGACAGGTGCAGGCCATCTCTGGCAAAGTATCGTGGTCTGTCGAGCATGTCATCCCAGGCAGACAGATACTGGATCCCCTTAGAATGACACCAGAAACTTAGTCAATTGTTGAAGTCAATCATTTTGTCCTTGTACTGTGGTATCATTCTGTGTGATGGCAGGAAGCTACTCGGGGCTAGGGTCATACCTGCCTAGGCTACAAGATCAGAGAGCTCCTCCATGTCTCTTTTCATGTATTCCGTCTTTCCCACTGCATGCTACCCATAATTAAAAAAGGATAGGTATAGATAATAAGCCACTATTTACTCCATTAGTTTTGCAAATGTACATAACATTTAACTGGGGTTGGCACTGTTTCTTAGCCATATCCTGGAATAAAATAGTTTATCACAATTGAAATGTGCATTTTGATTTATTTTCACACTGTCCTTTTAAATGACATTGCTTTATTGCAGGTAGGTAAATACTAGGCTAACTGCTCTCATGAGTCATTTTAAGTCTTACCAATTTCCCTTTTGTTTCTTGAATTAACCTATCTTACTTGGTGTTAGATTGACCTTAGTCACTCCATGGTTAAGTTTTATCTCTCCCTGATGACACTTGACTCCAGAATCCCTGGCTTGGGAGACCAATGCCTTATCTACTAAGCCATTAGGACTTGATAAATGATGACTGGGAGAAATCAAACCCTGTATCACGGGAACTACAGCTTGCAGCCTTAATCCTCTGGGCCGACTGCCAAACTCAAAGATTCAAACTCTGTACCTTTAGCATACACACAGAGTGTGTTCCTCCTCTGCACAAGGATTTCACTTCCATTTATGTTTTTATTTGTTAAAAAAATAAATAAAAAAACTCCCACCACTTTGTA
The DNA here is from genome assembly GCF_019279795.1 of Protopterus annectens. Classification (NCBI taxonomy): domain Eukaryota; kingdom Metazoa; phylum Chordata; order Ceratodontiformes; family Protopteridae; genus Protopterus; species Protopterus annectens. The sequence goes on from NC_056726.1 coordinate 1,663,283,791, forward strand.
AATCTAACCTTCAAGGGAGTCTACTGAAATTCAGAGCAGTAACTTGGATAGGCCCTTTAAGAGTATTTCCTAATGAGATGATCATGCAGAAGTATCTATATCACTCAGTCTTGCTGCTTGATTTTAATTGTCTCTTCCTTTGTGTTAAAAGATCTTGTCTGCTATCTTTCTACAAATGCATCACTGTTTAAACATTTTGTTTTACGCTTTAAAATGGTCTACCATCCCTCTTGAGAGATGAAGCTTCAACAGCTACCCTTTCACAACCAAACATCAGTACTCCAAAAGTTTCACTGCAACCAGTCTCCATTACTCATATTTAAAAACTTTTGCATAAACTTAAACCTGTCTCAACCTCAGCAGACAACCTTCCCTTGAATATAGTCTATCTAGTCAGCATCCTCATCAGTCGATCCATCATTGAGTCATATGTTCCAGTATTAATGAGTCATACATTATCCCATAAGATAAAAGATGTAACTCCAGTTGTTGTGATTTTCGGCTATTCCCGGTTAGGGGTTGCCACAGCGGACCTCCAGTCTGCTAATGATTGGCAGTAGATTTTATGTGCCAAGTTGACTGCCCTGATGCACAACCTTCAACGAAGGTAAGCCCATTCACGCATGTCTCCACGCAGAGCATGCTTTAGCTGAGAATTGAACAGGACAACATCTTACTGTGAGGCGACAATGCTACTGCAGCACCACCACCGCAGTTTGGTTACTAATTTTTGATCTATTGCTATCTTATCTCATCGGTCTAAAATATTAGAGAAATGCATGTATCAACATCTCACCCAGTACTTTCTGCAGAATGCTCTCTTAACTTTGACTCAGCATGTTTCAGGCCAGCCCATAGTACAACAACCCTACGTTCATCCACAGTCCATTTAAATAAAGCTAGAGACTCTGGTAAGTTTATCTCTTCATTATTTACTGATTTCTCCAAAGCCTTTGATACTGTTGCCTTTTCCAAACTTCTAAATCACCTGTCCAATCTTGTTCTCTCTTTCTCTTCAATCAGTTGGTTGTTCACCTTTCTAACAAACTGGCAACAATCTTTAAAATGGCAGGGCTTGCTATCATAATGCCTTCCAACCATCACTAGTGTTTTTTTTTCCAAAGTTCCATGCTTGGGTCATTGCATTTGAATATCTTCATAAATGACCTTCACACTGTAACCTGCAAAAGCTCTTTAAATCAATATACAGCAATATGCTCCTCACAGAACCTGCTACATTTACAACAAATAACCCAAGAGGCCTTCTCCTCTTTGGAATCATGGCTAAACAATGTTCAACTATTACTCAAACCCCCCCCCCCCAAAAAAAAAAAAAACAAAAAATAAAAACAAAAAAACTCCTATTCACATCCAAATCTTGTCATAAATATAAATCTGGCTTTAAAATCCAATTCCGCAATAATACAGTAATGTTAGTTGTCCCATCCACCAAACTCCTTGGAGTAACAATATATGGCAATCTCAAATTTGATCTCTCTCCAGGACAGTATATAAAAAAAAGACACTAAATTAGGCATGTTATATAGGCCAACACCTACCTGTTACCTTCACGGAAGGTACTGACTTGAATCCTACTATAACAAAATAGTCAAATGTGCTGCCAGTTCTACACACTTCACCTATCATCGTATTCCTCTACAGTTCCTAATTGGATACATCAGCATCTAACCTATTTACAACATTTAACTGCTTACAAACTAGTTTATAACCTTACTGTCTGCCCTACTATACTTCCTCTTCTCTAATCTTCTCCACATGATCTTTGCAATCTGAAGACAATTTCTTATACTGCATAAACCCAAAAATTCAGCAGGCAAAAGTATTTTCTTATTTTCAGTAGCAAAAGCTTGGAACAACCTTCCTGCTATTGTTAGGCTAATCTCTAAACAGCTTGCTTTTAAATATGCAGTGAAAGAATTTCTAAGTACAACATGCATCTGCGCATTCCACAAAGTACATTTAAAATATTGAAATTACCGTTTTTTCCCCTCTCCACTGCATCTTTAATTACTGTATATGTTATATGTAAGTATCTGGAGTTTTACTGACTTGTCTTTGTATCTGTAATGACTCTTGTATGTATATTGTAAATATCAACAACTTTTCTCCCTGGTTCTCCCCTGAAAGTGGATTCTTTAGACCCAGTCAGACTTTCCCAGTACAGAATGTCAATAAACACCAATAAGTAAATAGATAAAGAAATGTACCATGATCAGTGGCTCACACAGAGAGCATTGTGCTGCAATGCACAGTCTCCATCCATGTCTCATTTTTTTTAAACATAGTGAATGGGAGATGGGGTAGGGTGGGGATCGAACACTGGATAATTGATACCAGATTGAAGATGATTATGTCGAACACACAATGGTTGTGCTTTCTTGGACACAGATAAGTGTGGGCTGCTGACACGGAGATTGGCATAGCACAGTCCATCTTCATGCTTCCCTACTGGACCACCATGGAGAACTGTTCTGTGATACTGGAGTATGGTAGGCACAGTTCTTTATGGTGGTACACCTGCTGCATGGGTGTGTGAGCATTACAAGTGGTGCAGCTCATATTTTGTGCCAGCTCACTGACCGTAAAGTGTATGCCCACATGGTATCTGTAGAGCAGAAGTTAGAGTAGAAGCTAACTGCCCTACAACATAATAACAACTGCTTTTTTTTTCTCATCCTAGCTACAGTCCAATCATGACTGTATGAAATGAAATGATTTACTCTCTAGTTGAGATGGCAATATCAACTACATTTCCAACAAGTCTAATAACCAATATATGGATTCTATCTATAGCTTGTCTTATTTTGGAATGTATTATGGAATGTCCTACCTTGCGCTGTTCATATTTAATTTGAGTGTTGTGCAATTTGCTATCACTTTATTATAATCTTGTCTGCCTGATATGTAAGTTAATTCTATATCTTTGAAATGTTGTGAATGTATATACTTGGAGCTTTTCTCCCCAGGCCACAACTGAAAATGTACCTGTGTCCAGTCAGACTTTCACGGTAAACAAATGTAAAATAAATAATGTAACTCAAGATTTTTTTCCACGCAGAGACTGGTGTGTGCTGCATGCACTCCATGACCATGGCAGGGAGATACTAAGTACATACAAGAGTGACTGGGCTTTCATTTAATGTGTGTGGCATGAGCAGGTGACAGATGTCAGTGCAGTCATTGGCAACAGCAGGGCAGCCCATTAGTTCCAACACAGGATTTCTGGAAAAATCTTGCATGGCCCCAACAAGGAACATGCTATTGCATGGGAGATGATGTCTATGGGTGAGGTTCATTATCACTGACCACCTACACCACCACAGAGAAATTCCTGGTATCATTGTCTAGGAGATAGAATGAGGGATCAGAACAGAATATGCTATACTGTGAACCTGATATCAGTGCTGCATTGGACAGTGATACTGATGGCAAGATTCTACCCTAGTTTGAGGCACAGTGTCACTATTAGTAATGATGACTTTGAAGAGCACAGCAATAACAAGTCCAGTGACACAACTCTCTTGCCTTCAAAATTTGATGGCAAGCCTTATGGAAGAACAGGTCATGCCTGACATCCCTGTTCAAGGAGCCGCCTCAGTCACTGTCTGTGCCTTAGCAGTGGGAATGGATGCCACCACACAGCATGGGAACAAGGAAAAGGAACAGTAGACCACCATCCTTCAAAGCTAAGACTCCCAAAATGCGTGTCACAATAGGCATTATTCACTGGATGTGCAAAGCTGCTATCTAGACACAGGAAAATACCAACACCACCAGGACAAAGGGGATAGGTATACCAAGTAGTCTGCATGATAACATGCATAAGTGTATCACCCGAATGGCCTACATGTTTGATAGCCACATGGGGACCTCGTTGTGGTCACAGTGCCAGTGGCCTTAAAACACCATCACTAATGCTGTTCTCATGCCAACGACTCTTCTGTTTGTGCTACAGGCACACACTCACAGTGCAGGTAGGTCAAAGTCACATACTGTTTCTTCTTCCACCCTATCACAGGTGGTGTGCCTGTCTATACATGGTGTTTCTATCTGCACAGAGGTAGTCAATGTGGTAGTCAGTTGAACATCAAGGCTAGATGACTGCAGTCTCACATTTTGCCTTAATTGTTGACAGTTGATAATGGTGCCAGTGTCATTCCACAGATGGAATGCAACCCTGGGGGGAACATTCATGATCTTCACTACTCTCACTCCATGTCCCATCATGCCTCTCATCTACACATATATACACGTAGTGCAATGACACATCAGCAAGAGATATTTTACCTGAAGCCCATTCTATGCAAGTACATTTGCCATCTAAGCATCTATCTCTTCAGAATCACCAAAACCCCAGATGCACCTTATATAACTCCCCTAGTTTCTTGCCATATCACATACTTATTTTGCATCTTCAGTCTCTTTTCCACTGCTGTTCCCATTGCTGATGTTTGTCACTGTGGTCCGCTCCACCTGTGCATTTCATTTGCTCTTGAGTTGAATTTTTGCCATTCACATTTTAAACAAATGAGAAGTTTGAGATATATTCACAATCCCTTATATTATCATAGGATCATAGGAAGTTACTAGGCTATTGGCCCTGAGGCCCTTATATGCCTAGCCAAGAATTTAGCCCATGTTCCAACAAGTCAGCACCCTATGCCACTGTCCAGCAGGGACACAGGTGGAATCCCAGGGGTGCATTTTCTGTTCCCCATCCAGTTATTTAGGTTGCGCTTAAAAAGATTTAATGAGGTACTCTGCTATACGTGGAGAGGGAGTCTATTCTTTGAGCTTGGCACTTGTTCAGAACTCATTGTAAGCACTAAATAAGCTACTAATTACTACAACACTCAACTTTTCTCACTTATCTAGAGGAAAACAGTTTTTAGTACTTAATAAATAGCACCTATCCAGGTATGTCTAAGGGTCAGCTCCCGGTGTTTTCTCCTGTCTACCTGATGAATCTGGGCATCTTGAGGCAATGCAGCATTTGCCTCATGTACACAGACAACCCTCTCCTCCTACCACCAAACACTACAACCTGTGAGAGATGCACTTATATAGCCAAACTGGAAGCAAAGCTCTCTTCACCCAAGACTGGACTAGACAATCAAGAGGAGAAGGTAAACAATTGCACCACGCCACACTCATCACATAGTTCCTCAAAACCTACACCACCAAAACACACACATAGAAACACAAAACACACAGCTACATTTGCTGAGGCTCTCAATAAAAACCTGCTCAAGCGACAGAGCCCTTCAATGCAGAAACGCAAGAACCTCAACCCCCCAACACAACCCATATGACACATAGCCCACAAACTCAGTGAACCACTCAACCACAGCCTATAAGGCATAACAACGTACCCAATATTCTAGTAATAGGTGACTCCATAGTCAGGCCCACTGATGTTCCACTCACCAGGCTAAACAAGTAGAAAGTTACTGTCAGCTGGCTGTCAGGTGCCAGGATTCGCCACATAATGCATGCACTCAGGTCACTCCGCAACGAGTACAAATATGACTCTGTCATTGTCCATGTTGGTGTGAATGACCTGAGAAGTACCTCCCTGGACTGCATGTAAAGAGACATGGAGGAGCTCTCTGATCTTGTAGCCCAGGCAGGTATGACCCTAGCCCTGAGTAGCATCCTGTCATCACCCAGAATGATACCACAGTACAAGGACAAAATGATTGACTTCAACAATTGGCTAAGCTTCTGTTGTCATTCTAAAGGGATCCAGTATCTGTCTGCCTGGGATGTCATGATCTACAGACCATGAGGCTTTGCCAGAGATGGCCTGCACCTGTCGCCCTTGGGATTCTGGATACTGGAAAAGGCTCTTGCCACCCCTATAGTGTCTTTTTTAGGCGAGGTTCAAATGACAAATTCACCACCATAACAAGTACCAGCAAGCAAAATTTGAGGGTATTGCTACTCAATGCTAGAAGTCTAAACCTCAAAATGCACTCACTCAAAGAACTCCTTAAAATGGAGAACATTGACATCACTACACTGGTTCAGGGCTCCGGAGAACACCCCTGCATTACCAGGCTATAATTCATACCACACCTTTCAGCCGTATAACCTGGACCGAAACACTAAAGGCAGAGGTGTGTCCATATTCATTAAGGATATCCACACCTCCAGGCTAGTTGCTCTTCATAATGCATCCGAGATTATCCAAGTGCAACTAACTCTGGGCAAGACCGCAATCCAAATTGTAGCTTGAAACAGATCCCCACCATGCCCCACGATTCCCACTCCTCATTTCTTGATACACTGGAAAATATTAGGGTACAACCCAAAACCCTAATAATGGGCAATTTTAACTACCCCACCATTAACTGGGAAAACTGCTCATGTTCCAACTCTTTTGCTCAATGTTTTTTGGAATTCATAAATTCCAATGCCTTGGATCAACTTATCCACACTCCCACCAGGGGCAGCATTATAGCATTATCCTAGACCTGGTCATTACCAACATGGGTGACCGATGTTCCACACCAAAGGTCAATTCCTCATTGGTCAGATCTGACCAGAAGCTAATCACCCTAGACATCCACATCCCACCCCCACCCCCTACTAGGGAAACTACCATAAAAAATTTCTCCAAAGCCATCTTCACGCTTCTTAAGACAGAAGTGGCAAACTTCGTAACATCCATGCAGATGGACAATAGAGGTATGACTGCTGAATCCTACACAAATGTACTTTATAAGAACTTACATGAGTTCATGGATCGTGCTATCCCTAACAGAACCAAGATGCTATTCTCCAAAAAAATGAAGCCAATTTGGTGGTCTCCTGCCATAAACAAATTCTACAAGAGAAGAAAGAAATTGTTGCAAAAAAGAGTAAAATCCCATGACTGGAGGAACTCAGTAAGAAGCTGAGATCCCTCATAAAATCCTGCAAAGCTAGTTACGAAAACAAAATTGCCACTGATTCTAAAGACAACCATAAAGAATTCTACAGCTATCTCAAGCATCTCAATGGCAACACTCAGATCTGCTCTGAGTTACAGCACAATGGCACTAAATATACAGAACCAACTGATATTGATAACATCCTGGCAGATAGGTTCAGTTCTAACTTTACCCCCCCCCCCCTTCACCCCATAAAGGACCCATGTCTATACCGGAAGAATGCAAAGTTCCTGTAATCATGGCTGCACAGGTAAAAATCACACTCTCCAAAGCCAAGGACACAGCATCCGTGGGACCTTACAACATCCCAGGCTGCGTTCTACATGAACTACAGAACGGACTGGCACCCCTCCTAAGTACCATGTTCAATCATAGCCTCACCTCAGGCTTTATGCCCACTGAAGGGTGCACAGATATGGTTATCTCACTCCACTCAGGGGGAGCCACCACGGACCCCGCAAACTACCGCCCCATTAGCCTGACAAGCCTTGTCTGCAAGACCATGGAATGTATCATCATGGAACTTATAAACAATGACATTGGTAATCTCCAAACTCCGTACCCTACCCAGTTTAGGTTTGTAAAAGGCAGATCATGTCTCCTAAACTTGACAGACTTCTTTGAAGCAGTCACCAAAGCTGTAGACGAGGGTAAGGTAGTTCACACAGTCTATCTAGATCTCGCCAAGGCTTTTCACACCCTCTCCCACTCTGGAATTATAGATAATCTCACTAAACTAGGTATAAATCCCTATGTCACAAGATGGTTTGCCAACTGGCTCACTGACAGAACCCACACTGTGAAAGTAGCAGACTCCAAATATGACTTCAGACCAGTAACAAGTGGAGTACCACAGGGATCAGTCCTGGGTCTTCCTCCTGTTTGTTATCTAGTTCTCTGAAGTACAGGCTAACACAGAAAGTCTTTGGATAACAAAGTTTGCAGATGGCTGCAAACTAGGAGCCATAATCAAAACTCCTAATGATGTGACATCCTACAAAAGGTCCTCACTGAGACAGATACCTGGTGTCAAAGGCATGGCCTCAAGCTCAATGCCAAAATGTGCATTGTCATCCCCTTTGGTAAAAAGTCTGTAGCCATGAACTACCACACAGGCAGCAGCCTACTTAACACCGAATGCGTGATAAGAGACCTTGGGACCCAGGTGGACAGTAGTCTCTCCTTTGATAGTCACATCGCTACAGTAGTCAGGAAGTCCTTCTACGTGGCACACCTCATCATAAAAGGGTTCTCATCCAGGGAAAAAAGAGGTCATTGTTCCCCTCTACTTGACGCTCATTAGACCCATTATAGAGTATAATGCCCCTTTTGGAATGTACCTCGCAAGACATCTCCAGCAGCTGGAAAGGCCACAGAAGTACCTCACAAAGAGGATTACTGGCCTCAAACAAATGCTCTACACTGACCACCTCAAAAAACTCCAGCTTTACTCTGTAGCATATCGCCTACTTCGAGGTGATCTCTGCCTAACATTTAAAGCTATGTTAAACTCAGAGCTGCTGGACATGCTACACCTAAAGAAATCCCAATCTGTCCGAGCTACATGCTTTAGGGACCTAAACCTTGTCACCACAATAAACAGGACATGCTGCAGGGATAGATTCCTGTCCCAGAGACTTCCTATACTCTGGAACAAGCTACCCATCTATGTCAAGCAAAGTTCTTCATTAGCACTCTTCAAGAAAAATCTTGATGAATGGATGGGAAATAGGAAATACACCCCGGGGATCACTTCTGTGCCTCTGCTCGACAGTGGCACAGGAAAATAACTTTCTTGGGTGGCGTAAACCATGGAACCTTGTTTGCTTGGCTTAAGTAGTCCCTTGGGTCAATAACCTAGTACCTAACTATGAACCTATGAACCTGTTTTTATATATATATATATATATATATATATATATATATATATATATATATATACACACACATATACATGTATCTATGGGTCTACTTCATAATGTTGTAGAACCACATACTCAAATTAAAAAAAAAAAATTCTAAGCTTTTTTTCTGCCTTTCATGTAAGTAGTCTAGTCCAGATACAGATTTGCTGTATCCAGGACTGTTTGTAAGCTTCTGAGCCCCCAGGCCTTTCTGTGTTAGAAGGAAGCCTTCTAGCTTAATTTTGTTTCTTAGAACTAGCCAGTTTTTTAGTTTCAGCACTCAAATTTGGTTCTTGGAGCTCAGCACTTGTTCAGAACTCATTGTAAGCAGTAAATAAGCTACAAATTACTACAGCACTCAACTTTCCTCACTTGTCTAAAGGAAAACTGTTTTTAGTACCTAATAAATAAGCACCTCTACAGGCATGTCTAAGAGTCAGCTCTTGGTGTTTTCTCCTGTCTACCTGATGAATCTGGGCATCTTGGGGCAATGCAGCAATTGCCTCATGTACACAGACAACCCGCTCCTCCTACCAGCCAACACTACAACATGTGAGAGATGCACTTATATAGCCAAACTGGAAGCAAAGCTCTCTTCACACAACACTGGACTAGACAGTCAAGAGGAGAAGGTAAACACTTGCACCACACCACACTCATCACATATTCCCTCAAAACCTACACTTCCAAAACACACACACAGAAAAACAAAACACAAACCTACATTAGTGGAGGCTCTCAATAAAAATGTGCCAAGCAACAAGGGCATCCAAAGCAGAAACGCAAGCAACCTCCACCCCCCCCAACACAACCCAGATGGCACATAGCCCACAAACTAAGTGTGCCACTCAGCCACAGCCCATAAGTCATAACAACGTACCCAGCACTCTAGTCAAAGGTGACTCAATAGTCACCACACTGATGTTCCACTCACCAGGCTAAACAAGGAGAATGTTACTGTCAGCTGCCTGTCAGGTGCCAGGATCCACCACATAACGCACGCACTCAGGTCACTCTACAACAAGTACAAATATGACTCAGTCATTGTCCATATTGGTGTGAATGACCTGAGATGTACCTCCCTGGACTACATGAAAAGAGACATGGAGCAGCTCTTCGATCTTATAGCCCAGGCAGGTATGACCCTAGCCCTGAGTCCTGCCATCACCCAAAATGATACCACAGTACAAGGGCAAAATGATTGACTTCAACAATTGGATAAGCTTCTGGTGTAATTTTAGAGGGATCCAGTATTGGTCTGCATGGGATGACATGATCGACAGACCACGATGCTTTGCCAGCGATGGCCTGCACCTGTTGCCCTTGTGATTCTGGATACTGGCTAAGGCTCTTGCCACCCCTATAGTGCCTTTTTTAGGCAAGGTTAGAAAGAAAAATTCACCACCATAACAGGTACAAGCAAGCAAAATCTGAGGGTATTGCTACTCAATGCTAGAAGTCTAAACCTCAAAATGCACTCACTCGAGACACTCCTTAAACTTGAGAACATCAACATCTTTGGAGTGTCAGAGACCGGGTTCAGTGCTCTAGATAGTACCCCTGCATTACCAGGCTATAATTCATATCACATCTTTCAGCCATATAACCTGGACCGAAACACTAAAGCCAGAGGTGTGTCCATATTCATTAAAGATATCCACACCTCCATGCTAGTTGCTCAGCATAATGCGTCCGAGATTATCCAAGTCCAACTAACTCTGGACAAGACCACAATCCAAATTGTAGCTTGCTATAGATCCCCCACCATGCCCCAGGATTCACACAACTCATTTCTTGATACACTGGAAAATATTAGGGTACAACCCAACACCCTAATAATGGGCGATATCAACTACCCCACCATTAACTGGGAAAACTACTCATGTTCCAACACTTTTGCTCACCGTTTTCTGGAATTCATAAATTCCAGTGTTTGGATCAACTTATCCACACCCCCACCAGGGGCAGCAATATCCTAGACCTGGTCATTACATGGGTGACTGGTGTCCCACAAGAAAAGGTCAATCCCTCATTGGTCAGAACCAAACACAAGGTAATCACCTTAAACATCCACATCTCACCCCACCCCACACTAGGGAAACTACTGTAAAACATGTCTCCAAACCCACCTTCATGCCTCTTAAGACAGAAGTGGCAAACTTTGCGGCACCCGTGCAGATGAACAATAGAGGTACGACTACTGAATCCTTACACAAATGCACTTTATTAGCACTTATACAAGTGCATTGATCATTCTATCCCTAACAGAACCAAGATGATATTCTCCAAAAAATTAAGCCAATTTGGTGGTCCCCTGCCATAAACAAACTCTACAACAGAAGAAAGAAACTGTTGCAAAAAAAGTAAAATCCCATGACTGGAGGAACTCCTGTTCAGCCTCAGTAAGAAGCTGTGATCCCTGATAAAATCCTCCAAAGCTAGTTATGAAAACAAAATCGCCACTGATTCTAAAGACAGCCACAAAGCATTCTATAGCTATGTCAAGCATCTCAATGGCAACACTCAGATCTGCTCTGAGTTACAGCACAATGACACTAAATATACAGACCCAACTGATATTGATAACATCCTGGCAGATAGGTTCAGTGCTAACTTTATCCCCCTCTCACCCTCTAAAGGACCCATCTCTATACCATAAGAATACAAAGTTCCTGTAATCAAGGCTGCACAGGTGAAAAACACACTCTCCAAAGCCAAGAACACAGAATCCATGGAACCTGACAACATGACAGGCTGCGTTTTACACAAACTAAAGAACGGACTGACACCCCACCTAAGAACCATGTTCAATCATAGCCTCACCTCAGGCTTTATGCCAACTGAATGGCACACAGCGATGGTTATCCCACTCCAAATAGGAGGAGCCACCATGGACCCCGGGAACAACCGCCCCATTAGCCAGACGAGCCTGGTCTGCAAAGCCATGGAATGTATCATCATGGAACTTATAAACATAGACATTGGTAATCTCCAAACTCTGGACCCTACCCAGTTCAGGTTTGTAAAAAGTAGATCATGTCTCATAACCTGATTTGGGGAGTGGGTTGGCATAATGGTTAAGGTGTTCGCCTTACAGACACAAAGTGCAGGGTTCAATTCTCACATGGGGCAATTGGCTAGGCATAAAAAATGGCCCACAGGGGCAGTTAGCCTGGTACTAATCTATGAATCTATGACTTCTTTGAAGCAGTCATCAAAGCTGTAGACAAGGATAAGGTGGTTCACAAAGCTTATCTAGCTCTCGCCAAGGCTTTTGACACCATCCCCCACTCTGGAATTATATATAAACTCACTAAACTAGTTATGTTTCCCTATGTCACAAGATATGTTGCCAGCTGGCTCACTGACAGACCCCACACTATGAAAGTCGCAGACTCCAAATCCGACTTCAGACCAGTGACAAGTGGAGTACCACAGGGTTCAGTCCTGGGTCCTCTCCTGTTTGGTATCTATTTCTATGAAGTACATGCTAAGGCAGAAGGTCTTTGGATAACAAAGTTTGCAGATGACTGCAAACTAGGAGCCGTCATCAAAACTCCTAATGATGTGGACATCCTACAAAAGGGCCTCACTGAGACAGATGCCTGGTGCCAAAGCCATGGTCCCAAGCTCAATGCCAAAAAGTGCATTGTCATCCCTTTTGGTAAAAACTCTGCACCCAAGAACTACCACATAGGTGGTAGTCTACTTAACACTGAAAGTGTAATAAGAGACCTTGGGAAACAGGTGGACAGTAGTCTCTCCTTTGATAATCACATCACCATAGTAGGCAGGAAATCCTTCTACGTGGCACACCTCATCAAAAAAGGTTTCTCATCCAGGAAAAAAGAGGTCATTGTTCCCCTCTACTCGTCACTCATTAGAACCATTATAGAGTACAATGCCCCTTTTGGTATGTACCTCACAAGACATCTACAACAACTGGAAAGGCCACAGAAATACCTCACAAAGATGATTACCGGCCTCAAACAGATGCCCTATGCTGACCGTCTCAAAAAACTCCAGCTTTACTCCGTCACATATCGGCTATTCAGAGGTGATCTCTGCCTAAAATACAAAGCTATGTCAAACCAAGAGCTGTTGGACATGCTCCACTTAAAAAAATCCCAATCCCTCCGAGCTACACACTCTAGTGATCTAAACCTGGTCACCACAATAAACAGAACATGATGGAGGGATAGATTCCTGTCGCAGAGACTCCCCATACTCTGGAACAAACTACCTATCTATATCAAACAAAGCTCCTCATTAGCACTCTTCAAGAAAAATCTTGATAACTGGATGGGAAATAGGAAATTCACCCTTTTGATCAATTCTGTGGCTCTGCTCAACAGTGGCACAGGAAAATAATCATGATCGACAGACCACAATGCTTTGCCAGCGATGGCCTGCACCTGTCACCCTTGGGATTCCGGATACTGGCTAAGGCTCTTGCCACCCCTATAGTGCTTTTTTTAGGCAAGGTTCAAAAGAAAAATTCACCACCATAACAGGTACAAGCAAGCAAAATCTGAGGGTATTGCTACTCAATGCTAGAAGTCTAAACCTCAAAATGCACTCACTCGAGACACTCCATAAAATGGAGAACATCAACATCTGTGCAGTGTCAGAGACCGGGTTCAAGGCTCCAGAGAGCACCCCTGCATTAGCAGGCTATAATTCATACCACACCTTTCAGCCATAAAACCTGAACCGAAACACTAAAGCCAGAGGTGTGTCCATATTCATTAAAGATATCCACACCTCAAGGCTAGTTGCTCAGCATAATGCATCCAAGATTATCCAAGTGCAACTAACTTTGGACAAGACCACAATCCAAATTGTAGCTTGCTACAGATCCCCCACCATGCCCCAGGCTTCACACTCCTCATTTCTTGATACACTGGAAAATATTAGGGTATAACCCAACACCCTAATAATGGGCGATTTCAACTACCCCACCATTAACTGGGAAAACTACTCATGTTCCAACACTTTTGCTCACTGTTTTCTGGAATTCATAAATTCCAACATTTGGATCAACTTATCCACACCCCCACCCAGGGCAGCAATATCCTAGACCTGGCCATTAACATGGGTGATCGGTGTTCCACACCAAAGGTCAATTCCTCATTGGTCAGATCCGAACACAAGCTAATCACCCTAGACATCCACATCCCACCCCACCCCACACTAGGGAAACTACCGTAAAAAATGTCTCCAAACCCAACTTCACGCTTCTTAAGACAGAAGTGGCAATAGAGGTATGACTGCTGAATCCTTACACAAATGCACTTTATAAGCACTTACACGAGTGCATGGATCGTGCTATCCCTAACAGAACCAAGATGCTATTCTCCAAAATAATGAAACCAATTTGGTGGTCCTCTGCCATAAACAAACTCTACAACAGAAGAAAGAAACTGTTGCAAAAAAGTAAAATCCCATGATTTGAGAAACTCCTGGTCAGCCTCAGTAAGAAGCTGAGATCCCTCATAAAATCCTTCAAAGCTAGTTATGAAAACAAAGTCACCACTGATTCTAAAGACACCCACAAAGCATTCTATAGCTATGTCAAGCATCTCAATGGCAACACCCAGATCTGCTCTGAGTTACAGCACAATGACACTAAATATACAGAACCAACTGATATTGCTAACATCCTGGCAGATAGGTTCAGTGCTAACTTTACCCCCCCTCTCACCCTCTAAAGGACCCATCTCTATACCAGAAGAATGCAAAGTTCCTGTAATCAAGGCTGCACAGGTGAAAAACACACTCTCCAAAGCCAAGAACACAGAATCCATGGAACCTGACAACATGACAGGCTGCGTTTTACACAAACTACAGAATGGACTGGCACCCCACCTAAGAGCTATGTTCAATCATAGCCTCACCTCAGGCTTTGTGCCCACTGAATGGCACACAGGGCGGTTATCCCACTACATATAGGAGGAGCCACCATGGACCCCGGGAACAACTGCCCCATTAGCCTGACAAGCCTGGTCTGCAAAGCCATGGAATGTATCATCATGGAACTTATAAACATAGACATTGGTAATCTCCAAATTCTGGACCCTACCCAGATCAGGTTTGTAAAAAGCAGATCATGTCTCATAACCTGATAGACTTCTTTGAAGCAGTCACCAAAGCTGTAGACAAGGGTAAGGTGGTTTACAAAGCTTATCTAGATCTCGCCAAGGCTTTCAACACCATCCCCCACTCTGGAATTATAAATAAACTCACAAAACTAGTTATCTATCCCTATGTCACAAGATTGGTTGTCAACTGGCTCACTGACAGACCCCACACTGTGAAAGTAGCAGACTCCAAATCCGACTTCAGACCAGTGACAAGTGGAGTACCACATTGTTCAGTCCTGGGTCCTCTCCTGTTTGGAATCTACTTCTCTGAAGTACAGGCTAACACAGAAGGTCTTTGGCTAACAAAGTCTGCAGATGACTGCAAACTAGGAGCCATAATCAAAACTCCTAATGATGTGGACATCCTACAAAAGGGCCTCACTGAGACAGATGCCTGGTGTCAAAACCATGGTCTCAAGCTCAATGCCAAAAAGGGCGTTGTCATCCCTTTTGGTAAAAACTCTGTACCCATGAACTACCACATAGGCAGTAGTCTACTTAACACTGAAAGTGTAATAAGAGACCTTGGGACACAGGTGGACAGTAGTCTCTCCTTTGATAATCACATTGCCACAGTAGGCAGGAAATCCTTCTACATGGCACACCTCATCACAAAAGGTTTCTCATCCCGGAAAAAACAAGTCATTGTTCCCCTCTACTCATCACTCATTAGACCCATTATAGAGTACAATGCCCCTTTTGGTATGTACCTCACAAGACATCTACAACAACTGGAAAGGCCACAGAAATACCTCACAAAGATGATTACCAGCCTCAAACAGATGCCCTATGCTGACCGCCTCAAAACACTCCAGCTTTACTCTGTTGCAGATCACCTACTCGGTGGAGATCTCTGCCTAACATACAAAGGTATGTCAAACCAAGAGCTGTTGGACATGCTCCACTTAAAGAAATCCCAATCCCTCCGAGCTACACACTCTAGGGACCTAAACCTGGTCACCACAATAAACAGAACATGCTGGAGGGAAAGATTCCTGTCCCAGAGACTCCCCATACTCTGGAACAAACTACCTATCTATATCAAACAAAGCTCCTCATTAGCACTCTTCAAGAAAAATCTTGATAACTGGTTGGGAAATAGGAAATTCACCCTTGGGATCAATTCTGTGGCTCTGCTCGACATTGGCACAGGAAAATAATTTTCTTGGATGGCAAAAGCCAGGGTACCTTTTTGGCTAGGCTTATATTGGCCATAGGGCCAATAGCCTAGTACCTACCTATGATCCTATTTACCTATGAAAAGAGAGATTCTCTGGAACACAAATCTGTCCTGCTGATGATTTCTATTGATGTCACAGACCAGGTTGAGGTTGCATGTGCGGGTTACTCGAGTGGAGCTTGACTTGTGGATATGCAGCAGTTCCATCAGGGCATGGTCTGAGATTGCTTTGTATGTCAGACAGAGGTCACCTCTGAGGAGTCTGCAGGAGACTGAGTAGAGGGACAGGGCTTTTAGCCTGTTGGTTTAATGGAGATGTCTGAGACCCTGGATTCTCCAGGTGAGGAACCTCTGTGGTCTCTGCAGGTGCTGCATGTGCTTTGTGAATTACATTCCTAAAGGGGCCTTGTATTCAATATACTCAGTGTACTCATATTATACATATGGTGATTGTATAACCTGATATTAAAGTCATAAGCCACTCATCTAAATTTAAATTGTAGAACTGTAAACAGAACAAGCAACCCAAAATACTTCACCACTTTTAGAAATACCACTGTTGATTTTTAGCATTTTTTCTTGAAAATTGTTAGAGTTGATGAAAGTGTATGAAATTATAAAAGCGTACTGAATTACAAGAACAAATAAAAAATATAAATAATACAGAATACCAAGTTTATCCAGAAGAAACTAGCAAAACAATGGAGGCAGTTAGGATGTAGAGCATGCACTATGGTTTGTTGATAGTTTCATTAGTAAAGAATGCAGACAGTAAACATTAATATATTCCAAAGTCAACCATATGAAACATACCTGCAGTCTGGAAGTTTAGCATCTTAAGGAAAAAGAATGGGGGTATGTAATGTGTCCTATGTAAGTCCTATTCTATCAAAAAAGTAATGACAGGAGCTGCATCTTTATACAGATAGTACAGTCCTTAACCAAGCAGGTAATCAAGCTTTTGAGATCCCTAGTCAGTCACATAACCTCCTTTTAATATTTCTCCTTTGAACAAATTTCCACAGATACCATCAAAAATACCTCAAAAAATTAAAGTCTACTTGAACTGATCCTGTCAATCTACCAGATGAATAATTTAAAATTAAAGCAGAGGTTATTGCACATCCAGGTTCAATTCTGATAAATCAATCTGCATCAGAAAAATAAGTCCCCTTGCAATGGAAAAAAAGTCATTCATTATTTAGCTGCTCAAGGTTGGAATCAATACAGGTCTTTCAAACTATAGGCTGACTGTAATTTTATCTCCGCTATCAAAAGTATTGGAAAAATATATTCATATGCAGTACCTGAACTATCTAAAAGATAACCGGCTTATGTAGCACTCCACCACCTTCCAAGACTCGGTGGTTGATGTAATGGCTAAGGTGTTTATCTTGCAAGCACAAGGTTTGATTCTCACCTTTGAAGAGTAAATTGACTAAGCTTAAAATGGCTCACAAAGACAGCTACTCTAGTATGAACCTATGATCTCTTATTAGAAGCTTTGGATGCTGTCTCCAATTAAAAACTTTTACATAAACTCTCATCCTTAGGGCTCACCAACTCTTCATTGTAAAAGTTCTGTATCTACCTCTTAAACATAGCACAAGTAGTGAAATGAAAAAATGATTTCACCATCTTCTTGCCAATAAGTATAGGTGTCCCTCAAGGATCTCTATTAGGACCCATACTTTTCAACATATTCATCAGTGAGCTCTACACTGCATAAAAATGCTAGCATGGTTCAATACACTGATGAATCAACCCTAACTTGTTCTGCCAAACCTCTCTGCAAACTCCAGTACCTTTCACAACAATCTTTGATATCAATTGAAACATGGATAAATAACTCACAATGATTTCTAAACCCTACATAAAACAAAATTACTGCTCTTCACCCCAAAACACATCTCTAACAAAACAACACTGTTCAATATAGGGCAACACAGTGATGCAGTGGTTAGTGCTGTCACCTCACAGCAAGAGGTTCTCTGGTTTGATTCTCAGCTGGGATGCCTTCGGTGTGGAGTCTGCATGTTCTCCGTGCACTCCTGTGGATTTCCTCCGGGTGCTCTAGTTCCTTCCTGCATTCTAAAGACATGCATCTTGAGTGTTTCTCCCCAAGCCTTCACAGAAAATGGGCTCTGTCCCAGTTGGACTTTCCCACTAAAGAAATGTTAAATAAATATTGTCTCTACCAATAATACCATGATAGAACTAATAAATCACAGTGGGTATCATCATAGATGATCAGTTAAAATTTGACCACCATGTATCACCCATGGTTAAAAAGCTCATCCAAAACTAGATATATTATACAGAGTAAAAATCTACCTTGTGGTCATAACCAGAAGACGATCTGTACTTTTGTACTGCCATCTCTTCTGATTGCTACTAACCTTCATGTTTCACAACTGTCCAAACATGAGCAATTTTATAATAAAACAAGCAAAATTGTAGAAATGATAACAATAGAACACACCACTGCCTAGTCCTTAGTGAATTAAACTATTTAGAATGACATAATCACCTAGGTCTGTCTCATCTAACTACAATACACAGAATTCTTTATAAGCCAGAAAGTTTTCCAGCCCTTAACAACTTAATACAACAGTACTACTGCAACAGAATTTTATGCTCTAGAGAAAAAAATCACTGATCACTATAACTTGATCTACTATTATAAGTGACTATATATATTGAAACACTGAAGCTAAACTACAGAATCACATCCCACTACCACTGAAGTCTACTTGGAATACAAACTCATTTAAAACACAACTAAAACTTCACCTATGAAATAAATGAATATCCCTCCTTTACATCTCCAGTATAAATGCCATTGTTAAATTTAGCCTGCCATATCAGGTCCCAGTGGGTTAATTAATAAAACATTGGCCTCTTAACCTAGGGATTGTTGTTTCAAGTCCCAGCTGGTTTAATGCTATCTTTATAGAAGAAAAACTTTTTGGTGGAGGGGTTGGCATAATGGATAAGATCTTTAGCTCACAGATGCAAGATAGTGTGTTTGATTCTGACCTCTGCCTATTTGCTGTACTTATAATAGTCCAGAGACTAATATTTACCTCTGAACATATAAAAGCCTCGTCAAGCCATTTCTGTTCATTCAGAATCCCATGATCCTCAACCAGCTTTCACTAATACATAAAAAAGCTTGATTTTTATATATATATATATATATATATATATCTATATATATATATATATATATATTTTTTTTTTTTTTTTTTTTTTCTGGAATTACAGCTAAACTCACTAAACTAGATATAAATCCCTACGTCACAAGATGGGTTGTCAACTGGCTCACTGACAGAACCCACAACGTAAAAGTTGCAGACTACAAATCTGACCTCAAGGCAGTGACAAGTGGAATACCACAGGGTTCATTCCTGGGACCTCTACTGTCTGGTATCTACTTCTCTGAAGTACAGGCTAACACAGAAGGCCTCTGGCTAATGAATTTCACAGATGACTGCAACTAGGAGCCATAGTCAAGTCCCCAAATGATGTGGACATCCTAGAGAAGGGCCTCACTGAGACAGATGCCTGGTGTCAGAGCCATGGCTTCAAGCTCAATGCCAAAAATTGCAGTGTCATCCCCTTTGATAAAAACTCTATACCCATGAACTACGACATAGGCAGCAATCTACTTAATACTGAATGCATGATAAGAGACCTTGGGACCCAGGTGGACAGTAGTCTCTCCTTTGATAGTCACATCGCCACAGTAATCAGAAAGTCCTTCTACATGGCGCACCTCATCATAAAAGGGTTCTCATCCAGGAAAAAAGAGGTCATTGTTCCCCTCTACTCCACACTCATTAGACGCATTATAGAGTACAATTCCCCTTTTGGAATGTACCTCACAAAACATCTGCAGCAGCTGAAAAGGCCACAGAAGTACCCCACAAAGAGGATTACTGGCCTCAAACAAATGCCCTACACTGACCGCCTCAAAAAACTCCAGCTTTACTCGGTAGCATATCGCCTACTCCAAGGTGATCTCTGCCTAACATATAAAGCTATGTCAAACCCAGAGCTGTTGGACATGCTACATTTAAAGAAATCCCAATCCCTCTGAGCTACACGCACTAGGGACCTAAACCTTGTCACCACAATAAACAGGACACGCTGGAGGGATAGATTCCTGTCCTATAGACTTGCTATACTCTGGTACAAGCTACTCATCTATCTCAAGCAAAGTTCTTCATTAGCACTCTTCAAGAAAAATCTTGATGACTGGATGGGAAATAGGAAATACACCCCGGGGATCACTTCTGTGTCTCTGCTCGATAGTGGCACAGGAAAATAACTTTCTTGGGTGGCGTAAGCCATGGAACCTTGTTGGCTAGGCTTATGTAGGCCCTTGGGACGATAGCCTAGTACCTACCTATGAACCTATATACATATATATATTTTTATATATATATATATATATATATATATATATATATATATATATATACATGTATCTATGTGTCTACTTCATAATGTTGAAGAACCACATACTCAAATAAAAAAAAAAAATTCTAAGCTTTTTTTCTGCCTTTCATGTAAGTAGTCTAGTCCAGATACAGATTTGCTGTATCCAGGACTGTTTGTAAGCTTCTGAGCCCCCAAGCCTTTGTGTGTTAGAAGAAAGACTTTTAGCTTAATTTTGTTTCTTAGAACTAGCCAGTTTTTTAGTTTCAGCACTCAATTTTGTTTCTTTGAGCTCAGCACTTGTTCAGAACTCATTGTAAGCACTAAATAAGCTACAAATTACTACAGCACTCAACTTTCCTCACTTGTCTAAAGGAAAGCAGTTTTTAGTACTTAATAAATAAGCACCTCTCCAGGCATGTCTAAGAGTCACCTCCTGGTGATTTCTCCTGTCTACCTGATGAATCTGGGCATCTTTTGGGCAATGCAGCAATTGCCTCATGTACACAGACAACCCTCTCCTCCTACCACCCAACACTACAACCTGTGAAAGATGCATGTATATAGCCATACTGGAAGCAAAGCTCTCTTCACACAAGACTGGACTATACAGTCAAGAGGAGAAGGTAAACACTTGCACCACACCACGCTCATCACATAGTCCCTCAAAACCTACACCACCAAAACACACACACAGAAACACAAAACACAAACCTACATTAGTGGAGGCTCTCAATAAAAATGTGCCCAAGCAACAAAGGCCTCCAAAGCAGAAACACAAGCATCCTCCACCTCCCAACACAACCCAAATGACGCATAGCCCACAAACTCAGTGTGCCACTCAGCCACAGCACTTAAGTCATAACAACGTACCCAACACTCTAGTCAAAGGTGACTCAATAGTCATGCACACTGATGATCCACTCACCAGGCTAAACAAGGAGAAAATTACTGTCAGCTGCCTGTCAGGTGCCAGGATCCACCACATAATGCATGCACTCAGGTTACTCTACAACAAGTACAAATATGACTCTGTCATTGTCCATGTTGGTGTGAGTGACCTGAGACGTACCTCCCTGGACTACATGAAATGAGACATGGAGCAGCTCTCCGATCTTGTAGCCCAGGCAGGTATGACCCTAGCCCTGAGTCCTGCCATCACCCAAAATGATACCACAGTACAAGGGCAAAATGATTGACTTCAACAATTGGCTAAGCTTCTGGTGTCATTTTAAGGGGATCCAGTATCTGTCTGCCTGGGATGACATGATCGACAGACCACGATGCTTTGCCAGCGATGGCCTGCACCTGTCACCCTTGGGATTCCGGATACTGGCTAAGGCTCTTGCCACCCCTATAGTGCCTTTTTTAGACAAGGTTCAGAAGAAAAATTCACCACCATAACAGGTAAAAGCAAGCAAAATCTGAGGGTATTGCTACTCAATGCTAGAAGTCTAAACCTCAAAATGCACTCACTCGAGACACTCCTTAAAATGGAGAACATCGACATCTGTGCAGTGTCAGAGACTGGGTTAAAGGCTCCAGAAAGCACCCCTGCATTAGCAGGCTATAATTCATACCACACCTTTCAGCCATATAACCTGAACCGAAACACTAAAGCCAGACGTGTGTCCATATTCATTAAAGATATCCACACCTCAAGGCTTGTTGCTCAGCATAATGCATCCAAGATTATCCAAGTGCAACTAACTTTGGACAAGACCACAATCCAAATTGTAGCTTGCTATAGATCCCCCACCATGCCCCAGGATTCACACTCCTCATTTCTTGATACACTGGAAAATATTAGGGTACAACCCAACACCCTAATAATGGGCGATTTCAACTACCCCACCATTAACTGGGAAAACTACTCATGTTCCAACACTTTTGCTCACCGTTTTCTGGAATTCATAAATTCCAACATTTGGGTCAAATTATCCACACCCCCACCCAGGGCAGCAATATCCTAGACCTGGTCATTAACATGGGTGATCGGTGTTCTACACCAAAGGTCAATTCCTCATTGGTCAGATCTGAACACAAGCTAATCACCCTAGACATCCACATCCCACCCCACCCCACACTAGGAAAACTACCTTAAAAAATGTCTCCAAACCCAACTTCACACTTCTTAAGACAGAAGTGGCAATAGAGGTAAGACTGCTGAATCCTTACACAAATGCACTTTATAAGCACTTACACGAGTGCATGGATCATGCTATCCGTAACAGAGCCAAGATGCTATTCTCCAAAAAAATGAAACCAATTTGGTGGTCCTCTGCCATAAATAAACTCTACAACAGAAGAAAGAAACTGTTGCAAAAAAGTAAAATCCCATGATTGGAGGAACTCCTGGTCAGCCTCAGTAAGAAGCTGACATCCCTCATAAAATCCTCCAAAGCTAGTTACGAAAACAAAATCGCTACTAATTCTAAAGACAACCACAAAGCATTCTATAGCTATGTCAAGCATCTCAATGGCAACACTCAGGTCTGCTCTGAGTTACAGCACAATGGCACTAAATATACAGAACCAACTGATATTGATAACATCCTGGCAGATAGGTTCAGTGCTAACTTTACCCCCCCTCTCACCCTCTAAAGGACCCATCTCTATACCATAAGAATACAAAGTTCCTGTAATCAAGGCTGCACAGGTGAAAAACACACTCTCCAAAGCCAAGAACGCAGCATCCATGGGACCTGACAACATGCCAGGCTGCATTTTACATGAACTATAGAATGGACTGGCACCCCACCTAAGAGCCATGTTCAATCATAGCCTCACCTCAGGCTTTGTGCCCACTGAATGCCACACAGGCGGTTATCCCACTACATATAGGAGGAGCCACCATGGACCCAGGGAACAACTGAGCCATTAGCCTGACAAGCCTGGTCTGCAAAGCCATGGAATGTATCATCATGGAACTTATAAACATAGACATTGGTAATCTCCAAATTCTGGACCCTACCCAGATCAGGTTTGTAAAAAGCAGATCATGTCTCATAACCTGATAGAATTCTTTGAAGCAGTCACTAAAGCTGTAGACAAGGGTAAGGTGGTTTACAAAGCTTATCTAGATCTCGCCAAGGCTTTCAACACCATCCCCCACTCTGGAATTATAAATAAACTCACAAAACTTTTTGGTGGAGGTGTTGGCATAATGGATCAGATCTTTAGCTCACAGATGCAAGATAGTGGGTTTGATTCTGACCTCTGCATATTTGCTGTACTCATAATAGTCCAGAGACTAATATTTACCTCTGAACATATAAAAGCCTTGTCAAGCCATTTCTATTCATTCAGAATCCCATGACCCTCAACCAGCCTTCACTAATACATAAAAAAGCTTGATTTTATATATATATTTCTATATTTATTTATTTATTTATTCCAGTTTGATGACCGGGGAGGTCCACTGGGCTTGAGAGCCCGTTTTCATTGGAGGCCCGGGGAGAAAAGCTCTACAATACAAAGTTACATAATGAATTACAAACAAAAATATTTGCATTACAGTCAATAGGTAGTATTACAATCAACAGGTAGTATTGCAGTCAAACAGGTATCATTCACTAAAAACAACAAAAATATTAATGAATTGTCCAGGAGAACGGGAGGCATAGAGCATAATGGCTGGGTGTTACTATTTAGTTACATTTATAATCTAGGTCTATGAGAGAAGTTAGAAAGGTATGAAGGTTAGCCAGGAGAGAAGGAGGAGGAGAGCTTGGGAGGTATGGGATGAAGAGTACAGTTACATTTTCTGTGAAGAAACAGCTAAGAATGAAGTTGTGTTTTGAAGGTGTTTGGGTTTTCACAGGTCCTCAGTGTAGAGGGCAGGTCATTCCATTTTTTAGCTAGGGAAAAGGAGAGTAGAAGCTGACCAGCTGGGCGCTTGGGTTTTTGGTGAGTAGATCTAAGGGGTCTGAGGGGGGTATATGGTTGTAGAGTATTAGATAGTGCAGGGCAGCTAGTAGGTTGAAATAATAATTTGTGGGCAGTGACAATTTAGAGGAAGTCAAGTTGACTGGGGAGTTCAAGCCAATTTAAAGACTGAAGGGAGGTGCAGTGATGAGAGAAGGATTTTGCCTTGGTAACGAATCTGGAGATTTTATTGTAGCATACTTCCAGTTTGGAGGTGAGGGTGGAAGATAAATTAGTAAGCAGAGGAGCGCCATACAAAAGAGAGGGGAGGAGATATGTAGTGGCCAAAGTATGTCTAGTAGAGGAAGAGAGAAAGTGGTTGTTTCTGTACAGCAGGCCGAGTTTTATGTGAGTTTTCTTGATGTTAAGTTGGATGTGGGTATTGAATTTTAAGTGTTCATCGATGGTGACCCCCAGGAGTTTGGCGGAGGGAACAACATTGATAATAGAGTTGTTAAGGCTGGTAATTTGAAGTGAGTTTTTATCAATGGGAGTGGATTTTGAGGTAGTGAATAGCAGAATCTTAGTTTTGTTAGCGTTAAGTGAGAGGTGGTTTTGGTGCATCCAGTTTTCAGTGGTTGAGAAGGCAGTTTGAGTTAGAGACTGGAGATCTGTTAGGTTAGAGGCACAGCAGATCAAAGTGGAATCGTCTGTGTATTGGACAATTTTGGTATTAGGAATGGCTTTGTGGAAATCATTAATAAAGATGTTAAATAGCAAAGGGCCAAGTATGGAACCTTGGGGTACTCCTGTGGGGGTGGGAAGGAAAGTAGAGGAGGCTTGGCCCCATTTCACGGCTTGGGACCTGTCTGAAAGATAGCTGGAGAACCAGGAAAGAGTTTTTTGGGAGATGTTGAGATTAGATAGATGGTTTAGTAGATGGGTGTGGGAGATGGTATCAAAAGCTTTAGATAAGTCTAGCAGAACAGACAAAACTATGTTACCAGAGTCTTGAGCTAAATTGACAGAGTGTAAGAAGGAGAGAAGGGCTGTGTTGGTATTGTGTCCAGGGTGGAAGCCGTGTTGGATAGGAGAGAGTAACTAGTGTTTGGTCAGGAATGGCATGAGCTGCAGGTGTACGTATTTTTCAAAAAGTTTAGAGATTGGTGAGATGATGGCTATAGGGTGGAAATTGGAGACATTACAGTTTTTGCCACCCTTGTGGAGTGGAAGAATAAATGCAGAATGCCATAGTTTGGGTACATAGGACTCGAGTAGTGATCTATTTATCAGGATGCTGATAGGGAGAGCACTACTGTCTGAGGCAATTTTTAAGAAGGAGGAAGGAATGCTGTCAGGGGCATTGGTTCAAGGTTTAAGTGTGGAGAGAAGTTGTTTTATAAGGTAGGTGGATACAGGTTTAAGTTCAAAAGTAGGGGGTGTGGGAAAAGAGGAGGAGGAAGCTTGGGCAGAGGGGGGTAGGGGGTTGTTGTTGGGGAAGGTTTTGGTTAGCTCAGCAATAGAAGAGGTGAAGAAAGTGTTGAATAGTTTGGCAATTTCTTGGTCAGATTTGCTAGTATCAGGACACGGGTTGTTTTTTGTACCAGGCTTGAGAAGGAAATTTAATAGAGTTCCAGAATTGTTTGCATTTTTTTGCATGATTTATTTGGAGATGGATGTAGTAGGATTTTTTTTATCTTTAATGACTTGTTTTTTGGCTAGGTTTCACAGCTGTTTGTATTTAAGTAAAAATACAGGCTGTTTATGTTGGAGATAGCTTTTCCAGGTTTTGTCTCTTTGTTGCATAATTTTCTTGGTTTCTTTGGTTAGCCATGGGGCAGTCTTGGCTTTAACTCTTTTTGTTCTTATTGGAGCTAGGGAGTTTAGGACAGTTAAGAATGTTGAGTTGAAATAGTCAACGGCTTCGTCTAGAGGTAGGGTTTGTAGTGGGTTCCAGTTAGTGAACTTAAGGAGTGTAAAATATCTGCCATTATTAGGTAGGACTGTGGCAAGTGGCCCTGTGGTGGTGACAGAAGGCCGGAACAACTTTAGGAGATCTATGGTAGTGGAATATAATTGTGGTTCTAAAGAGGTTAAAGGTTTGATTGAATCTAATTGGAAGATGCTAAAATTTAATAAGGACATTGCTCACAAGATAGGTGAGCAGCCCAACTTTGTTTTTAAAACAGGAGCCGATTTAAAGAGGATGTTTGAAAGGAAAAACTATCATGACAGATTGGGGTGTGAGCAAGGAACAAGAAAATGTGGAAGATGTGGGAACTGTAAGCATATATCAGAACGTACCAGTGTCACCTTGGAAAACTATGAGGGAACTACTGTTTACTTTAGGAAGGGGACCTGTGCAACCAAGGGCATAGTATATATGGCCTACTGTAGGGACTGTATGAGTTTCTATGTGGGTAAATCAGAAAGGGCGCTTGGTAAACGTATCTATGAACATGTTTACAGTATTAGAAAAGGGAATTTTAATACTGCATTATGTAAGCACTTGCAAATAGGCCTGCACATTCCGGTTTTTCATTTGGAATCTTGGAACAAGTCTCTCTGGACCCAAGGGGTGGTGACTGGGAGAATTGGTTATGTTGTAGGGAGACTTTTTGGTAACTGAAACTAAATTCATCCCAGCCACCAGGTTTGAATGAACATGTGTCAGTCAAACCGTATTTAGTGAATATAGCTGAGATGTTATAAATACCCACAGATGATGTTAGGTGCTAACATTATTTGTTACCTATTTTTAATACATATTTACCCTACACTCATGTTTAAACATTGTTTAAATATAGCATAAATATATTTTAAATATTTTAATTATTTCCTGACTTTAAGTTGTTTTGGATTTTACATTCAACCTCAAAATTGTTCAACTTGTCACTTTGTCACTCTTTGGAGTGATTTTTATATGTGTGTAGTACTTTAAATATTTTGGCACCTTTTTTGAAAGGATTTTACTTAAATAGGGTTTACTACAATGTATTCTATTTTTTCACTTGGAAAAGCCCTGCATTTGAGTCAGGGTGAAAGCGCTTGTGTCATTTAAATAAATAAGTTGACAGCCATCCTTGTTTTCACCTGGACCGTTTTTCTTGATTGTACCATTTTTCTTGATTGTGGTGTTTTAGTAATGGCCTTCTGCTCTTTCATTATAAGGTTACGAATATGTAGGAGTTGGTGGGAATGTGAGGAAGAGGATGTAGCTCTATGGGTGAAGGCAGGGAGGTGGTCTCCTAATGGGTCGGGAGTGACACCAGATTTTGTGAGTTTGTTAGGGTGAGATACTAGGATCCAGTCTAGGATGGAGACTGGGTGGTTGGTTTTGTTGGGCCTAGTAATGGAATTAATGAGTTGAGTGAAGTTGAAGAGATTGATTCACATGGTGGGATTAGGGTCAATGATTTTTTCCAGTCAATATTTGCATCTCCCATAATGTAGGTTTCATGTTTAATATTAGTGAAAGTCCAGGAGAGGATGTCTTCCAAGGTATTGGTGTTGTTATCAGGAGGAATATAGAGGGAGATGATGCAAATACTTTTATGGTCATTTAATTTTAGAAGGCCAGTTACAAGTTCAGCATTATTAAAGGAAGGGACAGGATTAGGGTAGGGAGCGATGGACAAGTGGTTGGAGTAGATTAGAGGTACACCACCACCTCTTTTACTTAGGTGGTCAGATCGGAGAGATTGATATCCAGGGGAAAGGAATTCTGAGTTGGTTATGTGTGGTTTTAGCCAGGTTTCAGCGATGGCTACTATGTCAGGTAAATTATGGTTGAGCCAGGCATGAAAGAGGGTAAGCTTATTTGCTAAGCTTTGGGCGTTGATGGTGAGGAATTTGAGGCATTTACTGATGGGTTTGTTGTTGGAGCTAAGGTTTTTTGCTAGAGAAATGCTTGGTCCGGGGTTGGGATTAATGTCATCTGCAGAGGTAAGAGAGAAGGAGAATAAGTTTGTTAGGATTGTATTTGGTTAGGAATGGATGGTAGGGAGTGAGTTTAGGTTTGTAGAATTTAGTAGGGATTTGGAAGAGTTTTAATTTTAATAGAAGGATGGGGTGAGGGGGAGATAAAGAGGCATATATATTGTGGAAGTGATTTTTAAGGTAGGGGTGTGGAGGTAGAGGTGGAGGGTGTAGGTGGAGGTTGGTATAAGAGGTGGCATCATACAGAGGAAGTAGAATGAGGAATAGGAGTGATGTAGGGGTAAGGATTGTAGTAGGAAAAGTGAGCATGGTAGATGTAGTCTGATTTGAAGTGAAAAGATTTTTAGGTCAGAGAGAGTTAGATAGGGCTGGTGGGTGGGGAGGAGGAGTACTGTCTAAGGTTTGGTTGGTGGAGAGGGAGGGAGGGAGTTTAGGCGGAATGGGAAGAAGAATGTTGTGTGAGGATTGGTTGGTGTAAGAGGGAGGGAGTTTGGTATGACAATAAATGTAGGAGTCCTGGGGGGCGGGTGTGAATTGGGGGCAGGTTAGGGGAGCAGAGTGAGCCCGCAGGGTGAACAGAGCAGGATAGAGCAACACGGCAGAAGAGTCCAACTGAAAAAGTATCAGCCACTGCAGTTTAGAGTAGAGGTAAGTAGGTAAAATTACTGTAAGACTGAGTGGAAACAAATTAGAGCTTGTGCAAACACGGGAAAAGAAAAATATATGGGGAGTTCTGTGCCTTAGTTAGTTTAGAAAAGATGGGGAGGTTACCAAGTGTAGGGAAAGTAGAGTGGAGTTAGGGGAAGGTTGTGGCTTTAGAAGTATTTAGAGGTAAAGTTGGATTTAAAAAGATTAAAAGAATTAAAATGGCAAAAGGTGGAATGTTGCTTCCACCTAGTGGAGAAAGGAGAAATGGCAGGCAGAGAAGGATAGCGAGAAAAAATAAAGTAAATGGGCAAGTCTCTTAAGGTAATGAAAGATAGAAGTAAAAAATTAAAATAATAAGAGGGTAAGTCTCCAATGGGATACAATAGATAGGGATAAGAGGCTGGAGGTCAGCAAGTACCAGTGTGAGAGGGGAGTTATAGCAGTCTGCGGTAGGCTGCTGAGTCACACACACTGAGGGACAGGCTAACAAATAAGGATGTTTTAGATATATGATTCTGGTGTAAGGCTACATACATTTACTTAGAAAATAGTTAAGGGAGTCCACAGTGAGGTTCTTTTCTGGTAAGCCCAGGCTAGTGTGCAGGAAACATCCAGGTAAACCAACGGAGGTTTTTCAGGAGGAATTCTGTATTTTCAGGAGGTTGAGAGGGACCTTCAGGAGTGGAGTACTGTAAAGAGAGAGGGGAAAAAACACACAAAATGTAAGTATTAAGGGAGAAGAGAGGAAGAGGAGGAATTTACGTAATAGTCAGTATAGGAGTTAGTGTAGATATGGAGGGATGTATGAAAGAAAAAGGGATAGATCTAGAAGAAGGGTATTCTTGAGATAGTAGATGCAGTAGATATGGAGGGATGTATGAAAGATGTAGGGATAGATCTAGAAAAAGGGTATACTTGAGGGAGAGTTAAACTGAAGGGAAAATATAGAGAAAACAGCTGTTGAAGGAGAATGCAGGAGAAGGCAGGGAGAGATGCAGCATACAAAGTCTTATGTTACTACTATCATCTAGTACAAGCCCAAGTCAAATGCAGTTATACAATTCAGATGTTTGGTAAAGGGAGCAGAGAATGCAGTTGTACAATATCAATTACAGGCAGACAGATACATTTAAAAGTATTTATTGTACTTCTTCAAAATTTAAAAGGATGTCTAGGCAATTCTATTTGTGAGGTATATTATGAACTGTATGTGTATACAGAATTAATTCAGTCAGAGCAAAGATATACCATAAACTGAAAGTATGAACAATCATTAATTCAGGCAGACAAAGTCAGAAAATTCATAGCAAAACCTATCAGCCGTGTAGATAAAATGACTAGGCACTATATAACTATCAGCTGTGTAATAAATAACTAGGCAATATATAACTATTAGCTAAATAAAATGACTAGGCTCCATATAAAAAGATACCTCAAATGTAGAATGTATCATGAACTGTAAGAGAAACACATAATTTCAGACACAGCATATAAAATGTATATACTGCAAATAACTATTAGCTGTGTAAGAAAAAGGACCAGGCACTATGACAAAGATATGACAGTAGAATCAGGTAGAGCCAGTGTAGAAGTATGCAGTCAATTGTTTAGTATTTAATTGCAAATGTTTGTATGGTGTTCTGTGCTAAAATGTAAGTAAAATAACAAAAATGGAAATACTAGCTTTGAATGCGTTACTCTGAGTGCCTGAGGGGGCGTTCTTGGTAAAAAAGAAATCAAAGCAGGCTCTGGTGTAGTTACAGACAACGCCTTTTCGGGTGGCGTTCTTAGTTAAAAAATAAAAATAACATCAGGCTATGAAAATTGTTTCAAATATGCGCTTGGGGAGGCATTCTTAGTAGCAGAAAGAAAATAAAATAAAGTATGCTTTGGTGGAAGGTGTTATATATGTATCTATGGGTCTACTTCATAATGTTAAAGAACCACATACTCTAATTAAAAAAAAAAAAATTCTAAGCTTGTTTTCTGCCTTTTCTGTGAGTAGTCTAGTCCAGATACAGATTTGCTGTATCCAGGACTGTTTGTAAGCTTCTGAGCCCCCAAGCCTTTCTGTGTTGGAGGGAAGCCTTCTAGCTTAATTTTGTTTCTTAGAACTAGCCAGTTTTTCCGTTTCAGCACTCAAATTTGTTTCTTTGAGCTCACCACTTGTCCAGAACTCATTGTAAGCACTAAATAAGCTACAAATTATTACAATACTCAACTTTCTTCACTTGTCTAGAGGAAAACAATTTTTAGTACTTAATAAATAAGCACCTCTCCAGGCATGTCTAAGAGTCACCTCCTGGTGATTTCTCCTGTCTACCTGATGAATCTGGGCATCTTGGGGCAATGCAGCAATTGCCTCATGTACACAGACAACCCTCTCCTCCTACCACCCAACACTACAACCTGTTAGAAATGCACTTATATAGCCAAACTAGAAGCAAAGATCTCTTCACCCAAGACTGGACTAGACAGTCAAGAGGAGAAGGTAAACACTTGCACCACACCACACTCATCACATAGTCCCTCAAAACCTACACCAGCAAAACAGACACATAGAAACATAACAGACACACCTACATTTGTGGAGGATCTCAATAAAAATCTGCCCAAGCAACAAGGACCTCCAAAGCAGAAACGCAAGCAACCTCCATCCGCAAACACAACCCAAATGACACATAGCCCACAAACTCACTGTGCCACTCAGCCACAGCCCATAAGGCATAACACCATACCCAACACTCTAGTCATAGGTGAGTCTATAGTCAGGCACACTGATGTTCCACTCACCAGGCTAAACAAGAAGAAAGTTACTGTCAGCTGCCTGTAGGGTGCCAGGATCCACCACATAACACACGCACTCAAGTCACTCCACAAGTACAAATATGACTCTGTCATTGTCCATGTTGGTGTGAATGACCTGAGACATACCACTCTGGACTAAATGAAAAGAGACATGGAGGAGCTGTCTGATCTTGTAGCCCAGGCAGGTATGACCCTAGCCCTGAGTAGCATCCTCCCATCACCCAGAATGACACCACAGTACAAGGACAAAATGATTGACTTCAACAATAGGCTAAGCTTCTGGTGTCATTCTAAGGGGATCCAGTATCTGTCTGCCTGGGATGACATGATCAACAGACCACAATGTTTTTTCCAGAGATGGCCTGCACCTGTCACCCTTGGGATTCCCGATACTGGCTAAGGTTCTTGCCACCCCTATAGTGCCTTTTTTATGCAAGATTCAAATGACAAATTCACCACAGTAACAGGTACAAGCAAGCAAAATCTGAGGGTAATGCTACTCAATGCTAGAAGTTTAAACCTCAAAATGCACTCACTAGAGACACTCCTTAAAATGGAGAACATTGACATCTGTGCAGTGACAGAGACCTGGTCCGAGGCTCCAGAGAGGACCCCTGCATTACCTGGTTATAATTCATACCACACCTTTCGGCCACGTAACCTGGACCGAAACACTAAAGGCGGAGGCGTGTCCATATTCATTAAGGATATCCACACCTCCAGGCTGGTTGCTCAGCATAATGCATCTGAGATTATCCAAGTGCAACTAACTCTGGGCAAGACTGCAATCCAAATTGTAGCTTGCTACAGATCCCCCACCATGCCCTCATTTCGTGATACACTGGAAAATATTAGGGTACAACTTAACACCCTAATAATGGGCGATTTCAACTACCCTACCATTAACTGGGAAAACTACTAATGTACCAACTCTTGTGCTCAACGTTTTCTGGAATTCATAAATTCCAACGCCTTGGATCAACTTATCCACACCCCCACTAGGGGCAGCAATATCCTAGACCTGGTCATTACCAACATGAGCAACCAGTGTTCCACACCAGAGGTCAACTCCTCATTGGTCAGGTCTGACCACAAGCTAATCACCCTAGACATCCATATTCAGCCCCCACCCCCCATTAGGGAAACCACCGTAAATAAAAAATTTCTCCAAAGCCAACTTCACGCTTCTTAAGACAGAAGTGGCAAACTTCACGACACCCATGCTGACAGACAATAGAGGTATGACTGCTGAATACTACACAAATACACTTTATTAGCACTTACACGAGTGCATGGATCGTGCAATCCCTAACAGAACCAAGGTGCTATCCTCCAAAAAAGGAAGCCAATCTGGTGGTCCCTGCCATAAACAAACTCTACAACAGAAGTAAGAAACTGTTGTAAAAGAGAGTAACATCTCATGACTGGAGGAAATCCTTGGTCAGCCTCAGTAAGAAGCTTAGATCCCTCATAAATTCCTCCAAAGCTAGTTATGAAAACAAAATTGCCACTGATTCTAAAGACAACCACAAAGCATTCTATAACTATGTCAAGAATCTCAATGGCAACACTCAGATCTGCTCTGAGTTACAGCACAATGGCACTAAATATACAAAACCAACTGATATTGCCAACATTCTGGCAGATAGGTTCAGTGCTAACTTCACCCCCTTTCATACCTTAAAGGGCCCATCTCTATACCAGAAGAATGCAAAGTTCCTGTAATCATGGCTGCACAGGTAAAAAACACACACTCCAAAGCCAAGAACACAGCATCCATGGGACCTGACAACATCCCAGGCTGCATTCTAAATGAACTACAGAATGAACTGGCACCCCACCTAAGTACCATGTTCAATCATAACCTCACCTCAGGCTTTGTGCCCACTGAATGGCACACAATGATGGTTATCCCACTCCACAAAGGGGGAGCCACCACAGACCCCGGGAGCATCCATCCCATTAGCCTGATGAGCCTGGTCTGCAAGGCTATGGAATGTATCATCATGGAACTTATAAACAATGATATTGGTAATCTCCAAACTCTGGACCCTACCCATTTCTGGTTTGTAAAAGGTAGATCATGTCTCCTAAACCTGATATACTTCTTTGAAGTGGTCACCAAGGCCGTAGATGAGGGTAAAGTGGTTCACACAGCCTTTCTAGTTCTCGCCAAGGCTTTCAACACCATGCCCCACTCTGGAATTATAGCTAAACTCACTAAACTTGGTATAAATTGCTATGTCACAAGATGGCTTGCCAACTGGCTCACTGACAGAACCCACACTGTGAAAGTAGCAAACTCTAAATCCAACTTCAGACCAGTGACAAGTGGAGTACCACAGGGTTCAGTCCTGGGTCCTCTCCTATTTGGTATCTACTTATCTGAAGTACAGGCTAACACAGAAGGTCTTTGGCTAATGAAGTTCGCACATGACTGCAAACTAGGAGCCATAATCAAAACTCCTAACGATGTGGACATCCTACAAAAGGGCCTCACTGAGACAGATGCCTGGTGTCAAAGCCATGGCCTCAAGCTCAATGCCAGAAAGTGCACTGTCATCCCCTTTGGTAAAAACTCTGTACCCATGAAATACCACATAAGCGGTAGTCTACTTAACACTAAAAGTGTGATAAGAGACCTTGGGACACAGATGGTCAGTAGTCTCTCCTTTGATAATCACATCACCACAGTAGTCAGGAAATCCTTCTATGTGGCACACCTCATCACAAAAGGTTTCTCATCCAGGAAAAAGAGGTCATTGTTCCCCTCTACCCATCACTCATTAGACCCATTATAGAGTACAACACCCCTTTTGGTATGTACCTCACAAGACATCTACAACAACTGGAAAGACCACAGAAATACTTCACAAAGAGGATTACTGGCCTCAAGCAGATGCCCTATGCAGACCATAGCATATCACCTACTCAGAGGTGATCTCCATCTAACATACAAAGCTATGTCAAACCCAAAGCTGTTGGACATGCTCCACTTAAAGAAACCCCATTCCTCCGAGCTACACGCTCTAGGGTCCTAAACCTTGTCACCACAATAAACAGAACATGCTGGAGGGATAGATTCCTGTCTCAGAGACTTCCCATACTACCTATCTATATCAAACAAAGCTCCTCATTAGCACTCTTCAAGAAAAATCTTGATGATTGGATGGGAGATAGGAAATTCACCCCGGGGATCACTTCCGTGGATCTGCTCGACAGGGGTACAGGAAAATAATTTTCTTTGGTGGTGAAAGCCAAGATACCTTTTGGCTAGGCTTATATTGCCCCTAGGGCCAATAGTCTAGCACCTACTTATGAACCTATGAACATTGAGATGATAAAACTGAAAATCCATTTACTAGAAACCTTAAAATAACAAAACCCGTAACACTGAACTATACAAGTTACTAGATGTCTGGTCTTCACTTAAAGGAACACTTCTTTTAAACACAGCCTACACTAAATAAGTATCAGTGGTTCTGCAGGGGGCCAAGCCCCCATGCATCCCCCCATGTGGGGGCCTGCACTTCCCACACCCCCTCTACATTATATATACCAACTCCGACATCGCACTGCATTAAGAAAAAAGTAAATTTCCTGATCTTCACTGTACCACGCTCTCCATTTCAAACCACTGATACTTATATAATGTAGGCTGTCTTCAAACGGTGAAGTTTTCCTTTAAAGACACTAAGGATAATCACAAGGCTTTCTTTAGTTATGTTAGGAACCTGGGTGGTAATTCCCAGATATGCTCAGAATTAGTCCAAAATGACAAAAAATACACCGAACCCACAGACATTGCCAACATCCTAGCTGACAGGTTCAGCGCAAACTTCTCCCCCCCCTCCCCACCAAAAGGGCAAATATCTATCCCAGCAGAGTGCTGCCCCCCTGACATCTCAGATGCTCAGGTAAGAGCCCTCTCCAAAGCAAAAAACACAGCATCAATGGGACCAGATGGTGTCCCGGGCTGTGTCCTACATGAACTCAAAGAAGAGCTAAACCCAAACATAAAACTACTGTTCAATCTCAGCCTTACTACAGGATATGTGCCCAAAGAGTGGCGTACAGCAACAGTGGTCCTCTCCATAAAGGTGGTGCCTCAACGGATCCTGAAACTATCGCCCATAAGCCTGACTAGCTTGGTCTGCAAAGCTATGGAAAGGATCATCATGGACCTCATAAATAAAGATATTGGGGACCTACAAACACTGGATCCTACCCAGTTCGGCTTTGTTAAGGGCAGATCCTGCCTCTTAAACCTGGTTGATTTCTTTGAAACAGTCACCAAGGCCATTGACGAAGGGAAGGTGGTCCACACAGCCTACCTGGACCTCGCAAAAGCCTTCGATACAATACCCCACTGGCATCATAGATAAGCTCACCAGCTTAAATATAAACCCCTATCTCACTAGATGGATTGCAAACTGGCTCAAGGACAGAACCCACATGGTTAGAATTGCTGGAGCCATGTCAGACTCCAAACCAGTTACAAGTGGTGTCCCACAAGGCTCAGTCCTGGGACCTCTCTTGTTCGGTATATATTTTCGGAGGTACAGGCCAACACGGAAGGACTGTGGCTGACCAAGTTCGCAGATGACTGCAAACTGGGTGCCATAATCGCCTCTCCAGCCACACAAGCATCCTCCAAACGGCCCTCATAGAAACAGACAACTGGTGCCAGAGCCATGGCCTCAAGCTAAATGCCAAAAATGTATAGTCATCCCTTTGGCAAAACAAAGTGCCCACAAATTACCACATAGGTGGAAATCCATTAAGTACAGAAGAAGTAATTAGGGACCTGGGGACCCAAGTTGATAGCAATCTCTCATTTGACAACCACGTGGCCAAAGTGGTTAGAAAAACATGTTATATAGCCCACCTAATCATGAAGGGATTCACATCTAGATCAGGGGAGGTCATCGTGCCTCTTTACTCATCCCTCATCAGCCCATAATTGAGTACAATGCCCTTTGGGATGTACCTTACCAGACACCTGCAGCAACTGGAAAGACCCCAAAAGTACCTCACCAAGAGGATCAAAGGGCTCAAACAGATGCCATATGCTGCCCGGTTAAAGAAACTCCAGCTCTACTCAGTGGCATACCACCTGTTCAGAGGAGATCTGTGCCTGACGTATAAAGCCATGTCCAACCCGGAATTAATGGACATGCTGCACCTCAGAAAATCCAATCCCATCGAGCTACGCTCGAGAGACTTGAACCTCAGCACTGAAATAAATAGGACATGCTGGAGGGACAGATTCATAACCCAGAGGCTCCCTTCACTCTGGAATAAAATCTCAGTCCAGGTTAGGCAGAGTCCCTCATTGACTCTCTTCAAGAGGAATCTTGATGAGTGGATGGGAGATCGTAGGTTTACCCCGGGTATCACTTCTGTGTCACTGTTAGATAGAGGCATAGTATACTAACCTCGAAAAAGGGCATAGCAAAATAACTTTAAAATGGGTGGCGAAAGCCAAACACATTCTGGCTAGGCTTATAAATGCCCTAGGGCAGATAGCCTAGTATGAACCTATGAACCTATGAACCTATGAACCTAAGTGCAGACTGGATATCTGGTAACTTGTATAGTTCAATGTTCCGGGTTTCATTATTTTATGGTTTCGAGTTAACGGATTCTCGCTTTCATTGTCATGATATTGTATAATTCGAGTATATGGATCTTCTATATTATGAAGTAGATCCATCTGTATATATATATATATATATATATATATATATATATATATATATATATATATATATATATATATATATATATATATATATATATATATATATATATTTATTTAACTTTGTTGACCGGGAGTGTCTGACTGGACGTAGGTCCATTTTCAGCCGAGGACCAGGGAGAAAAGCTCCACAGTAAAATAAACAGACAGTGGTTACATTGGATTACATAGTGATTAACAATTTAACATAGCAATTACTTACAACATATTTACAGATGAAGGACAAAGTACATCAGTAGACAACTTGAATCTTTATCTGTGAAGTACATAACAGACATTAACAAATGTTACAATGAGAAGTTCCTGCTGTATAATAAGTACTAGGCTTATGAGCATCTGAGCTTGCTATAATCAAGGTAGTTAGTGGAGTGGAAAGAAAGGTAGTGGTTGGATGGGGTGGATGATATTAGAGTGGGAGTTGCAAGGGCATAGCCAGCATGTTTTTAGGTGTGCTTTTAGTAAAGTTTTGAAGTGGGTGCATGATGGTATGGAGGTAATTGTGGGTGGGAGTGAGTTCCATAATTTGGCTATGGCGCAAGAGAATAGTGCTTCACCAGCATAATTATTGGCTTTAGTGATCTGCAAGTGATTTTTGTTGCTGGATCTTAGTGCTCTGGTGGTGCGATA
Source organism: Protopterus annectens (assembly GCF_019279795.1). Lineage (NCBI taxonomy): Eukaryota > Metazoa > Chordata > Ceratodontiformes > Protopteridae > Protopterus > Protopterus annectens. The sequence goes on from NC_056726.1 coordinate 1,663,322,067, forward strand.
GGGTTGGAGTAGATTCTGGAGGGATGGCACATTTAGTGTATGGTTTACTAGTTTGTGGGTGAGTGAGAGTTGATACCACTGAAGGAGGTGAGGGAGTTCAAGCCAGCCCAGTTATTAAATATTTAATTAATTGATTTAATAATTAAAAATCAACCCCAAAAAACACATTAACATCATTGATGGTTACATCCCACCAGGAAACAATATTCCTGTACTAGAAGACATACTTCACTGGGCCTCTAATTCTTCCCCTCTCAAGAAACAGTCCTGAAGGGTGATTTCAATACTTGACTGGCTAGACTGCTTCTCTTAGAATCCAACATTTCATCTTAACCTGCATGGGTTCACTCAACTCATCACATTCCCCACAAGAACTGACACATTTTCCAAATGTCAGTCTATACTCAACTGGATTCCGGTCAAAAATACCTCCCTATCATCTCAGGCAGGTTGTCTTCCTGATGGTCTGAGTGACTGCCTTCCAACTTTCCTTGTATGTACCTGTACTTATCAAAATAACCAATCCACCTTCCGCACAATTAGAAAAAAAAAAAGCTTCAACCCGCATAGATTCATCACTGCTCTAAAAAGCTGTAACTGGGATTCTCTTAAACAACTACCCCTTGATGAGGTTGTGAATGCCTTTAATACTACTTTTTTAGCTATATTTTACTGTTATGCTCCCTTCTGAACCATTAGAGTGAAAGCCAACTATGCACCCTGGCTAAGTAAAGAATGCAGATCCTTACTCCAAGCTAGTGACAAGGCCTGGGACAATATCACAAAAACAAAACTTAAATTATAAAACAAGCATTCTTATAACTGCGAAATAAAGTTAAGAAACTTATGAAACAAGAAAAAATCAACTGCTACGGTAATATTCAGAAAAAACATTAGAATAGCCCTTAAAAGTTCTGGACTGCAGTTAATAATATACTTCAGCCAGGAATAGTAACTACTCCCACTTCAACTTCAAATAGCAACTCTGATAATATGAAGACCCGATTTAATAAATACTTTACAGAAACCAACTTAGCCCTTGCTAATTCTCATAACATCTCCAACAACTCTGCTCCTGTAGCCTCCCAGCACATCAACCTTCCAAAATAGTCCCAACCAATTTAAATTACAGCCAGTGTCTGTAGATTGCATAAAAAACTACTGCCAAAACTAAAACCAACCACCATAGCTGCTGATAGCCTCCCAGCTGAATTTCTGCAAATTGCAGCAGAAGGAATAGCATATCCAGTAGCAATACTCATTAACAGATCAATATCTGAGAGCATAGTACCTGCTATCTGGAAGCTTTCCCATATACCAAACTTACAAATTATTCTCCAGTTGTCATCTTATCACCCTAAAATCTTAGAAAGAGTCATCCATATTCAACTCCTGGACTACCTTCACACACATAAACTACTGTCTTATGCACAACATGGTTTTTGCCCTTATCACAGCACCACCACAGCTTTAATGTCCTTCACTAATATAGTTAACCACTAAAGAAATCTAGGTCAATTCATATCTGCCATATTTTTAGACTAGTCCAAACCTTTGATATGGTAAATCACAATAAACTCATTAATGTGCTGTCCTCCCTAAAACTTAGTAGCTCCTCTATCACCTGGTCCCAAAACTACCTATCAGGATGTCAGCAGGCCATACAGTGGCAACACCACCTCTCCAGTCTTCTCCCAGTTGTCTTAGGGATCCCACAAGGCTCCATCCTTGGGCCCATACTTGTCTCCCTATTCACCAATTAACTCCACACCTCCACTCTACACACCTCTGTCATACAATATGCAGATAACGCAACTGTAATATGCACAGTCTCCTCCCTACAAGACCTCCACTCTATAACCCAAGATTCATTTCTAACTGTTGAAATATGGGTCTCCAATTCCCAACTCATTCTAAACCCCAGTAAAACTAAGCTCCTTCTTTTCTACCCCACAAGAACTCTCTCTTATCACCTGTCTTTCAATATGGAATAAAAAAACAAAACTATTATTACACAAATACACACTAAACTGTTAGGGATTGAAACTGACAATAATCTGAATTTCAACATTCATATTGCTCAAACTATTAAGAAGGTCCACAAGAAACTAGGTCTTCTTTACAGAAATAAACAATTTAACCAGAACCACAAAAGCTACCATCGCCCACACAAACTACCTGTCAACTCTCCTATATGCCTCCCCAATACTATTCAATCTCTGTATAACTGATCTTACCAAGCTGGAACTCTGTTGCAATAAAATTGCCAAACTTGCAACAAATGCCACACACCAGTCATAACACTGTACAGCTCTTAAACAACTCAAATGGCTAAAACTTCCTTGACTGCTATGCTATAAAAAATTAACCTTTGCCCACAAAATCTTAAATCACCCAGATAAAATCTCTGCTCTCCAAAATCTTACAAAACAATGCACCACTTCCAGAGCCCAACCCCTATTACCTCCAACTGCTCCACAGTACAGTTTAAAAAGCTCCTAACTACTCACTTAGTAAACACTTGGCTCTGTACATGCAACTCTCCTCGCTAACTCTAACCTTAGTATATTTACCCACATCTTACTCTTGGATACTGTTTTATCTTATCAACCCATTTCTGTTGTAACTTACTTTTTCTCATTATTTAAATGTATATACTTTTATGTCACTTATTATGTTAACATAACCTCTACAGATCTGTATTGCTCAACATTGTACCATTGCTAATTGTGAATAGTTACTGGAATTTCCTTGTATTATTATAACCTTTACAATGTTTGTATTTCTTAATGCTGGAGCATTTCTCCTCGGGCCTCCGCTAAAAAAGGACATGTGTCCAGTCAGATTTTCCCGGTAAACAAATGTAAAATAAATAAATAAAGTAATTAATTAATTAATTAATTAATTAAATAAATTTAGACTCCACCTCTTAACTATGATATTAACATTTTCTGCCCTACCTAGTTCCTTCCTTCACCTCTGTTCCTTTGAATTTCTAAGTACTAACCTCATTATCTATTACTTACCTGGGGAAAAAAAACAAACATTAATATACCTTTTCAAATATTCAATGTTAAAACAATTTTAAAGCATCTTTTGTACTACAATAGTTGCCTCTATTTTCATATGACTATAATATAATTTGCAAATATGTGCCTTATTGTTAATGTGCATTACTTATGTCTGTTCATGTATATTACGGAATGCCTGTTTAAAAATGTTTGTAATGTGTTTGAGCTTTTATTCCTGGGCCTCTACTGGAAAGGGTTTTTTAGGTTCATAGGTTCACAGGTTCATAAGTGTTAACTAGGTTAACAGCCACAAGGGCCTTTTTAAACCTAGTTATGCAGCCCAGATATCTGACAAGTTCTGATACCTTGATAAGTGTAAGCATGGGCCTGGGAGATGAACCATTATAGGTTACCTGTTTGTATCAGAGACAGGTGCCCAACCAGGGATGCATTTCCGGTTTCTCATCCAATTGTCCAAGTTGAACTTGAATTTGGTTAGGGATGAACTCTGCTTCACATGGATGGGGATCCTATTCCATAGATGGGGTACTCTTTGGGATACATACCTATCTCCCCACCAGGTCCTATTTATATCACAGACAAGGTTTAAGTCTTTAGAACAGGTAATTTTTGTGCTGTTTGTTTTGTGGATATGCAGGAGGTCCATCAGAGTGGGGTGTGACAATGCCCTATTTGCCAGGCATAGATCTTCCCTCAAAAGCCTGTAGGAGACAGAATACAGGGTTAGGGCCTTGAGGCAGTCTGCATAGGATATTTTAGTGACTGACTTATTTTTTGACTAAATCCAGTCAGACAAACACTGTAAACAAAAGTAAATTAAATAAATAAATAAAAATAAAATATATCTGCACTTGAGGAATGGAGTCAATAATTTCAGAACATCAGTTTGCACTGAGGCCACAACAAAACAAGAAGGTTTAAAACTTGTCATACAAGCTTAACAAAACACGTGAGGCTCGCATGTGCCATTTGACTGCATGTGAGTGTTTTACTGTGATAACATTCTATACAGCACTTTACTCCTGTGAGATAAGCATGACAGTGTTCTGTGACCATTCTATTGGAAGGGAACATGACTTTGCATCACAACAGATATCATCTCATTTGAAACATATTGCCATTTGTCTTCTTCTTTGAGGTTTGTTTTCATATTTTAACTAAAGATTCCAAACACACCACTGCTGTTTCTTACTGATCCCTTTCACTCTGCCACTTAGCAGGCTGAAGTTCAACATTGTAAATGTTGACTAGTACGGCTGTAGTTAACTTGACAGAGATTAACATTTTTTTCTTCCTTATTGGCTAGTCGTTTCCAGACTAAGAACTCGACATGCACGACTGATCTTTCTCAAACAGGTCGTTAACCTCATTGTCTGAGATTACTCCCTTGCTAAACATTTTATTTATTTGTTTGTTTGTTTATTTTGTATTTATTGACTTGACTTTGATAACTGTGTAGGTGGACTGGTTAACAGACCCTTTTGATCTATGATACAAGGATGTAGTATAGTAACAAGGTAGAGACAATGCATTTGAATGTTATTTACAAATATAAATGCATGTGACATTTTTAGCAATAATCCACAACTGAGTGTAGATTTTTGCTAAAATAATCCATAACCGGATGTGAGTAATGCAGGATTTATCCGCAATCAGTGTGGTTTGAACACAGGCTGACTGATTAAACAAAACCAATCATTAATAAATCCTGGATTACCTACACACAGGAGTAGATTATTGCTATTATATAAAGCCATTATTCTCTCATTCCTCATGGAATAACATCTGAAGGAGCACTCATTACAGCTGAGTGCACCTTCAGGCATTTCTGCAGCCACCTCCTACTGTGCCTCTAGGTGTCAAATATTACTTTTCATATTTGCATAAATAATACCAAAACCATGCTACATACAAGGTATGACAATATTTTACCTTGAATCATACATGATGGCAAACACAATTGTATTGATATTTGACCTCTGTCAATGAGTATTTGTTAGAACTGTAAGGTGATAACTTCATTTTTTAAAGGCTCAAGCCACACCCACTGGGAGTTAAAGGTACTCACTCAAAAGAGCTGTACTGGAGGGAATGAGTTAAGAAAAAAAGTCTTACCTTGTCTAATAATGTCAATGTATAAATGGAATTAAGTGTTCTTCCACTGTCTTTAGGTAGTTTGGGGCATCCAAGATGTGTAGTATGCATGTTCCAAATCTCCAGTAGGCCAGCTTTCAACTGTTTACATTTTTACAGAATCTCCAGGTGTCTGTGTGATGACTGTGCCCTGGCCCAGAAATCAAGGAGCCTCAGTCCTCACGACTAACACCAGGGAGGTCATCTCCAAGAAGAGGAAAAGGATTTCCCTTAAGTGCACACAGAGATCTCAGTCAGTCTGGGCTGGTTGATCCCTTGCTCACCAGGTCCCTAATAAGACTCCCCACTGGCACAGCTATAGGGTCCAGATCTTAGCCTAGCTGGGCAAGCTAAAACCTCCAGTACCCTCTCTGTCCAAACAGTGCTTCGTGTCCCTGCCCAAGTAGCTGACACAACACACACACGCACTTTGACTTAAGTATTTATACAACTTCACAAACACTCCTGGGAAAGGCTCACAGATTCTCCAGCTGTGCCCCTTTGTCCAGACCATACGGTAGTAATCCCTGCCACCTCCCAGCTAATAATATCAGCTACTAAAAGGCCCTTAAAAGGGTGTCCAATTATTACTGTACAATATTATAATCCAATGGTAGTATGACTAACAGTCAAGGCTTACTTTAGAGTGGTCTGTTACAATAACCTCTATAAATATGCAATGTACTCTAGAGCTTATCTCTACACAAATCAGCCACAGGTAGAAGGTTGTAAAAATATTTAATAATAAATAATTAAAACACAAGAAAAAGCTACTACACCACAGATATATCTAAGAGTTCAGAGATCACACAGAAACTTAAAATAATACAGTAGGACAGGTCTGATTTCAAAGAAAAATACCTAATTAATCTTTACTAGCTTTAACTATTCCTACAAGAAATCACAGTGCTAAAACTTACATGTGAGCACAAGGCAGAGTGCTGATAAGTTGGATGTCCAAAGTCAAAAAACTCTCAGGTCTCTTGTGAGAAATAGTATTTAAACATTACTAACAAACATGTCTCTAAGGCCCTCCCAAAATGACATTATTTTTGACACTTAGGTTTTCCCAGTATTCATATTGCATCATCTTAACACCTGGTCTGAGTTCTCAGGCCACAAACTGCATTATTTAGCAATCTAACACCTCAGAAACGTACAACAATACAAGGCATTTCACATGTATATTCTAACAGAAACTAGAGCAAAAAAGCACCTTCCACATGTCAATTCTGGTCATAAACTTTAGCCTTAAAACAAAGGCATGAAACCTTCATCCAACTGCAGTGGAGCCGAATTCTAATATGAAAGGATCACAACATGCTTCACTGGGCCAGTAGAGTGCAACGTTGTCACATATTTTGCAGTTCCACATTTCACAGTAATCTTTTACACTCAAGAAAACATGCCTGTATTTTACATTTATTTACAAATGCCAGAATTATATATCAAATTCTATTTGACTAGGCTGGCAGCCTTCACCCATGTCTACCCAATCACCCCCCCCCCCCCGCCGGGGAACTCAAGCAAGTTTTTCAAGTGCCCCTTGAGAAACATCGCTTGAAAGTGTCAGGTCTATCTGGGTGTACCTCACCCCATTCCCTGTCTTGAAAGCCCATCTGCATTGGCATTGCTACTCCCACTGTGGTGCTGCACTGACATATCATATGCTTGCAACCCCAGACTCCATCTTAGCAACTTGGCATTTTGCTGACTGGCTCTGTTTAACCATGTTAGAGGGTTGTGATCTGTTATCACAGAGAATTTTTTCCATACAGATAAGGCTGAGTTTTTGTAGTGCCCAGCCTATGGCTAGACGTTCATTTTCTACCGCTGCATAGCATTCCTCCCTGGGTTGCAGCCTATGACTGAGATAAACCACTGGGTGCTCTTCTCCCTCTGAAGAAATCTGGCTAAGTACAGCCCCCACCCCATAGTTTGAAGCATCCACCTGCACAACAAATTATTTTCTATAGTTTGGAATGGCTAACACAGGAGATCCTCCCAAAGCTTCCTTAAGCTTCTGAAATGCCTGCTTACATGCTGGGGTCCACACTACTTTATCTGGCCTGTTCTTCCTTGTCAGGTCTGTGAGGGGAGCAGCTATGGTACTATAATTGGGAATGAACTTTCTGTAGTAACCAGCTGTCCCTAAGAATGCCCTCACCTACTTTTTGGTAACAGGTGCAGGCCATGCCTGAATAGCTTCCACTTTGGCAGGTTCTGACCTTATCTTACCACTCCCCACTCTATGTCCTAGGTAGGAGACCTCTGCCATACCCACCTGACATTTGCTTGGCTTAATGGGCAACCCTGTCCTCTGTAGTCTCCCAGCACCTCCCTGACATGCTGAAGGTGCTCTTGCCAGGAATGGCTGCAGATAGCAATATCATCCATGTAAGCAAGGGCAAACCCTCCTGCTCCTGCTAAGATATGATCTACCAGCCTCTGGAAAGTTGCTGGGGCATTCCTCATCCCAAAGGGCATCTTTGTGAACTCATACAAGCCAAAAGGAGTCACAAAGGCTGACTTCTCTCTAGCACTAGGAGTCAAGACCACCTGCCAGCAACCCTTGGTAAGATCAATGGTTGTAAGATACTTTACCCCAAAAAGCTACATTAGGACCTCATCTGTCATAGGCATGGGGTGAGCATCTGCCTCTGTGTGACTATTTAATTTCCTATAATCCACAGAAAGCCTGTTGCTGCCATCCATCTTTGGCACCAACACCACTGGTGAGGCCCAGGGACTCCTGAATCATCCCTTGTTCCAACATCTCCTGTACCTCTTCCCTCAGAGTCTGTTTGACACTCTCAGGTACCCTATAAGGGGCCTGCCTGATAGGCCTTTGGGGTCCTGTATCCACCTGGTGCTGCACCAGGTGGGTGCTCCCTGGTTTCCCGGTGAACATGCCCTCAAATTCCTGCAACACTGCTTGGATTTCTCGAACCTGGGTAGGAGATAGCTGCTGGGACATTGTTACCGCTTCCACCGAGGTGTCAGTCTGAGCCACCCTGAGGAGATCAGTCACAAGATCTCTCTCAGACTCCTCCTGCAATCCACTGCAAATGCTCAGCACAAGGGCCTCACTATCATAGTAAGGTTTCATCATGTTAACATGGTACAATTTGTGCCTCTGCCATCTGCCTAACACTTCCACCATGTAGTTAACATCGCTTACCTTTCTTACCACTTTGTAGGGTCCCTCCCAAGCTGCCTGCAACTTGTTGTGTCTGACAGGAAGGAGAACCATCACCTGCTGGTACAGCATACTCTCTATCTCGAGCATTCCTGTCATACCACACCTTTTTCTGTTGTTGGGCTTCTGCCAGGTTCTCCTGGGCCAGGCACATGAATTCACTGAGCCTTGTCCTGAGGTTCAGGATATATGCCACAACAGAGTCCTTGTAAGACTCACACTCACCTTCCCACTCATCTCGAATTAAATTAGAGGTCCCCTCACCCTATGCCCATACAGCAACTCAAAGGGTGAAAAACCTGTGGATTCCTGGGGAACCTCTCTGTAAGCAAACAACAGATGGGACAAATATTTGTCCCACTCCCTCTTAAAATGATCTTCAAATGCCTGTAGCATGGACCTGATTGTAGAGCTTAAACTCTCAACAAGACCATTAGTCTGGGGATGGTAGGGAGTGGTCTTCATGTGCTTCATCCCACAGGACTTCCACAGACAAGCCAGTAGGTCTGACATAAAATTGGCACCTCTGTCAGACAGTATTTCCCCTTGGGAAACCTACCCTGCTGAAAATCTCCAGCAAAGCATTTGCCACCTTCTCGGCCTCAATGGAGGACAAAGCCACTGCCTCAGAGTATCGTGTAGCATAATCTACAATCACTAGGATATACTTTTTCCCTGTGGAACTTGGTGTACTCAGAGGACCCACAATATCCATAGCTACCCTCTGAAATGGCTCCTCAATCACAGGCAAAGGCATCAAAGGAGCTCTCACCTTGTCTCCTGCCTTGCCTACCTTTTGGCACTGCTCACAGGTCCTGCAGTACCCTGTTACATCTCTGGAAATTCCAGGCCAATAGAAGTTTTGCATAATATGTCTCTTTGTATGTTTTATGCCCACATGACCTGCAAAGGGAATATCATGGGCTATGGCTAGAAGCGCCAGATGGTAAGCTCTAGGCACTACCAATGGCTGTACTCTCTCACCTTCTAGCCATCCCTCAGGGGTCCACTCTCTGTACAGTAACCCTTTGTTCTAGCATATAGAGTCCCCCTTCCCTTGAGAATCAGGTGCCTTCCTAGCTACCTGCCTCAGGCCTTGCAATGTAGGGTCTGAGACCTGAGCTTGTCTCAAGTCTCTCCTTGTATCCCTTCCCAGCTCCCCTTCCACAGACAGTCTGGCATCCTCTGACAGTGGTGCCTCACTGTCAGCCTGGGTACTACTACTCACCTCTACCTTTGCAGTTACCCTGTCAAAGGGAACATCAGTACACACAAGCAGCTGTGGCTTGCATCCAGTCTCAATGCTACAGCATAGCTCACTCCCTGAAGTAACCACCTCAGCAGTCCTGGCTGCAAGTATGCAATCTGTTTGGGTCTTCCACAGGATACCAGACCCACATGCTTGTTTCGTAGCCTCACTACATGTAACTGCTTAAGTACATAGACTGCCTCATCAAAATCCTTCCCTCTCAGGACATCCGCAGGATGGTAGTTCCATACCCTGGTTGTCTCAAGACAACCCACTATTGGCATTTTGTCTTTACCACTTACTGAATCCCTCACCTTTGGTTCCCCACCTTGCATCCATGGACACCTGTATGCCACATGGCCCCACTGGTTGCATTCAAAACATTTAACCCTAGCTCGTGGACGTGTACCTGGAATAGTGGTTTCCCCTGCTACTGGCAGATTCTGTTGGGGCAGTCTGTACTTTCCATCATGGGTTCTTTTAAACCCATGAGCAGTACTAGGGGTCCCCTACCTGTGCAGGGCTGCTCCGCTTCCTAGGTATAGGTCTCCCTTTTTCCCCAACTCCTCTAAAGTAGCACACCGTTTATCAGCTAACCAGATCCTCATGTCTTCAGGCAAAGTGCTAAGGGCTTGTTCCCTTACCAAAAGGTCTGCCAGCCCTTCAAAAGTGGTGACCTGACATCCACTCACCCAGCTATGAAAGTAAGTGCTCAGTTCAGCAACATATTCATATACATTTTCATCTGCCTTGGGTCTATGCTCATGAAACATTTTTCTATACATTTCAAGTGTTAGCTTAAAACATTCTAATAAATGTCTTTTTACAGCAGTATAATAGAAACAGTCAGTGTCATGCATTTTTGCTAAAGAAGTTACAGCTTTACCATGGAGTAAGGGTGTCAGGAAACATATGCAGAGCCCTTGGTCATCTTCATACTGTTTACATACCGGCTCAACCATATGAATGAAACTATCAAAATTATCCCCCTCTTTAAACTGTGGAAGAAATTTACTGACATTTTGTGCTTCTTGGGTCCGGTTACTCCCTTCCCCATTACCTCCATGACTCTGCCGAAGAGTCAGCATTTCCCACTCATGCCACCTCTGCCATTCATTTTCCTCAGCTTGTAGACTCCTCATTTTCTCATCTGCTTCTAGTTCTATATGCCTGGCCTCCAACTCAAGTCTCTTTAGCTCCAGCTGGATTTTTAAGTCCACTGCAGAAAGGTTGAACTGTCCATTCTCCAAGGATATTGTATCTCCACTGTCAGTCTGATTGTCCTCCAGGCTGCTGTTTCCTGATGCAGCTGTAACCAAGGATGCAATCAGGTCTGGCTTAGTCAGGTTTCCATGCACCCACCCCCTAGACTGGCACATCTCCGCCAGCTGGCTCCTTGTCAGCTTTCCATACTCTTCTACTGACATGCTGCCTGCTCACCCTGACTAACACTAAGCTAGCAAAAGGAATAAAACAATTGTGATCTGAACTCTGAGTATACACTATGTGGCTGTTTTAGAGTAAAATACACTTTTAGAGATCACTGTACCTAAGCTACAGGAATTCACTCTACCCACACCACTACAAGCCCATTAGTATGTGAAGTAGATCCCACCACTGCCAAACACTTGTGATGACCATGCCCTGGCCCAGCAATCAAGGAGCCTCAATCCTCACCACTAACACCATGGAGGTCACCTCATAGAAGAGGAAAGAATAACTAATACACACAGTAAAGTACAGTTTCCCTTAAGTTCACACAGAGATCACAGTCAGTCTGGGGCTGGTTGCTCCCTTGCTCACCAGGTCCCCATAAGACTCCCCACTGGCACAGCTATAGGGTCCAGGTCTCAGCCTAGCTGGGCAAGCTAAAACCACCAGTACCCTCTCTGTCCAAACAGTGCTGCATGTCCCTGCCCAAGTAGCTGACACAACACACACACACACACACTTTGAGATAAGTATTTATACAACTTCAAAGACACTCTTGGGAAAGGCTGCCACAGATTCTCCAGCTGTGTCCCTTTGCCCGGATCATACTGTAGTAATCCCTGCCACCACCCAGCTAATAATATCAGCTACTAAAAGGCCCTTAAAAGGGTGTCCAATTATTACTGTGCAATATTATAATCCAATGGTAGTATGACTAACAGTCAAGGCTTACTTTAGAGTGGCCTATTACAATAACGTCTATAAATATGCAATGTACTCTAGAGCTTATCTCTACACAAATCAGCCACAGGTAGAAGGTTTTAAAAATATTTAATAATAAATAAATAAAACACAAGACAAAACTACTACACCACAGGGATATCTAAAAGTTCAGAGATCACACAGAAACTTAAAATAATACAGTAGGACAGGCCTGATTTCAACGAAAAATACCTAATTATTCTTTTCTTGCTTTAACTATTCCTACAAGAAATCACAGCACAAGGCAGAGTACTGATAAGTTGGATGTCCAAAGTCAAAATGCTCTCAGGTCTGTTGTGAGAAATAGTATTTAAACATTACTAACAAACATGTCTCTAAGGCCCTCCCAAAATGACATTATTTTTGACACTTAGGTTTTCCCAGTATTCATATTGCATCATCTTAACACCTGGTCTGAGTTCTCAGGCCACAAACTGCATTATTTAGCAATCTAACACCTCAGAAACGTACAACAATACAAGGCATTTCACATGTATATTCTAACAGAAACTAGAGCAAAAAAGCACCTTCCACATGTCAATTCTGGTCATAAACTTTAGCCTTAAAACAAAGGCATGAAACCTTCATCCAACTGCACTGGAGCCGAATTCTAATATGAAAGGATCACAACATGCTTCACTGGGCCAGTAGAGTGCAACGTTGTCACATATTTTGCAGTTCCACATTTCACAGTAATCTTTTACACTCAAGAAAACATGTCTGTGTTTTACATTTATTTACAAATGCCAGAATTATATATCAAATTCTATTTGACTAGGCTGGCAGCCTTCACCCATGTCTACCCAATCACCCCCCCCCCCCGGGGAACTCAAGCAAGTTTTTCAAGTGCCCCTTGAGAAACATCGCTTGAAAGTGTCAGGTCTATCTGGGTGTACCTCACCCCATTCCCTGTCTTGAAAGCCCATCTGCATTGGCATTGCTACTCCCACTGTGGTGCTGCACTGACATATCATATGCTTGCAACCCCAGACTCCATCTTAGCAACTTGGCATTTTGCTGACTGGCTCTGTTTAACCATGTTAGAGGGTTGTGATCTGTTATCACAGAGAATTTTTTCCATACAGATAAGGCTGAGTTTTTGTAGTGCCCAGCCTATGGCTAGACGTTCATTTTCTACTACTGCATAGCATTCCTCCCTGGGTTGCAGCCTATGACTGAGATAAACCACTGGTTGCTCTTCTCCCTATGAAGAAATCTGGCTAAGTACAGCCCACACCCCATAGTTTGAAGCATCCACCTGCACAACAAATTATTTTCTATAGTTTGGAATGGCTAACACAGGGGATCCTCCCAAAGCTTCCTTAAGCTTTTGAAATGCCTGCTTACATGCTGGGGTCCACACTACTTTATCTGGCCTGTTCTTCCTTGTCAGGTCTATGAGGGGAGCAGCTATGGTACTATAATTGGGAATTAACTTTCTGTAGTACCCAGCTGTCCCTAAGAATGCCCTCACCTACTTTTTGGTAACAGGTGCAGGCCATGCCTGAATAGCTTCCACTTTGGCAGGTTCTGACCTTATCTTACCACTCCCCACTCTATGTCCTAGGTAGGAGACCTCTGCCATACCCACCTGACATTTGCTTGGCTTAATAGGCAACCCTGTCCTCTGTAGTCTGCCCAGCACCTCTCTGACATGCTGAAGGTGCTCTTGCCAGGAATGGCTGCAGATAGCAATATCATCCATGTAAGCAAGGGCAAACCCTCCTGCTCCTGCTAAGATATGATCTACCAGCCTCTGGAAAGTTGCTGGGGCATTCCTCATCCCAAAGGGCATCTTTGTGAACTCATACAAGCCAAAAGGAGTCACAAAGGCTGACTTCTCTCTAGCACTAGGAGTCAAGACCACCTGCCAGTAACCCTTGGTAAGATCAATGGTTGTAAGATACTTTGCCCCACCCAGCTACATTAGGACCTCATCTGTCCTAGGCATGGGGTGAGCATCTGCCTCTGTGGGACTATTTAATTTCCTATAATCCACAGAAAGCCTGTTGCTGCCATCCATCTTTGGCACCAACACCACTGGTGAGGCCCAGGGACTGTTGGACTCCTGAATCATCCCTTGTTCCAACATCTCCTGTACCTCTTCCCTCAGAGTCTGTTTGACACTCTCAGGTACCCTATAAGGGGCCTGCCTGATAGGCCTTTGGGGTCCTGTATCCACCTGTTGCTGCACCAGGTGTGTGCTCCCTGGTTTCCTGGTGAACATGCCCTCAAATTCCTGCAACACTGCTTGGATTTCTCGAACCTGGGTAGGAGATAGCTGCTGGGACATTGTTACTGCTTCCACCGAGGTGTCAGTCTGAGCCTCCCTGAGGAGATCAGTCACAAGATCTCTCTAAGACTCCTCCTGCAATCCACTGCAAATGCTCCGCACAATGGTCTCCCTATCATAGTAAGGTTTCATCATGTTAACATGGTACAATTTGTGCCTCTGCCATCTGCCTAACACTTCCAACATGTAGTTAACATCGCTTACCTTTCTTACCACTTTGTAGGGTCCCTCCCAAGCTGCCTGAAACTTGTTGTGTCTGACAGGAATGAGAACCATCACCTGCTGCTACAGCATACTCTCTATCTCGAGCATTCCTGTCATACCACACCTTTTTCTGTTGTTGGGTTTCTGCCAGGTTCTCCTGGGCCAGGCCCATGAATTCACTGAGCCTTGTCCTGAGGTTCAGGATATATGCCACGACAGCCTCCTTGTAAGACTCACACTCACCTTCCCACTCATCTCGAATTAAATTAGAGGTCCCCTCACCCTATGCCCATACAGCAACTCAAAGGGTGAAAAACCTGTTGGTTCCTGGGGAACCTCTCTGTAAGCAAACAACAGATGGGGCAAATATTTGTCCCACTCCCTCTTAAAATGATCTGCAAATGCCTGTAGCATGGACCTGATTGTAGAGCTTAAACTCTCAACAAGACCATTAGTCTGGGGATGGTAGGGAGTGGTCTTCATGTGCTTCATCCCACAGGACTTCCGCAGACAAGCCAGTAGGTCTGACATAAAATTGGCACCTCTGTCAGACAGTATTTCCCTTGGGAAACCTACCCTGCTGAAAATCTCCAGCAAAGCATTTGCCACCTTCTTGGCCTTAATGGAGGACAAAGCCACTGCCTCAGAGTATCGTGTAGCATAATCTACAATCACTAGGATATACTTTTTCCCTGTGTAACTTGGTGTACTCAGAGGACCCACAATATCCATAGCTACCCTCTGAAATGGCTCCTCAATCACAGGCAAAGGCATCAAAGGAGCTCTCACCTTGTCTCCTGCCTTGCCTACCTTTTGGCACTGCTCACAGGTCCTGCAGTACCCTGTTACATCTCTGGAAATTCCAGGCCAATAGAAGTTTTGCATAATATGCCTCTTTGTATGTTTTATGCCCACATGACCTGCAAAGGGAATATCATGGGCTATGGCTAGAAGCGCCAGATGGTAAGCTCTAGGCACTACCAATGGCTGTACTCTCTCACCTTCTAGCCATCCCTCAGGGGTCCACTCTCTGTACAGTAACCCTTTGTTCTAGCATATAGAGCCCCCCTTCCCTTGAGAATCAGGTGCCTTCCTAGCTACCTGCCTCAGGCCTTGCAATGTAGGGTCTGAGACCTGAGCTTGTCTCAAGTCTCTCCTTGTATCCCTTCCCAGCTCCCCTTCCACAGACAGTCTGGCATTCTCTGACAGTGGTGTCTCACTGTCAGCCTGGGTACTACTACTCACCTCTACCTTTGCAGTTACCCTGTCAAAGGGAACATCAGTACACACAAGCAGCTGTGGCTTGCATTCAGTCTCAATGCTACAGCATAGCTCACTCCCTGAAGTAACCACCTCAGCAGTCCTGGCTGCAAGTATGCAATCTGTTTGGGTCTTCCCCAGGATACCAGACCCACATGCTTGTTTCATAGCCTCACTACATGTAACTGCTTAAGTACATAGACTGCCTCATCCAAATCCTTCCCTCTCAGGACATCCGCAGGATGGTAGTTCCATACCCTGGTTGTCTCAAGACAACCCACTATTGGCATTTTGTCTTTACCACTTACTGAATCCCTCACCTTTGGTTCCCCACCTTGCATCCATGGACACCTGCATGCCACATGGCCCCACTGGTTGCATTCAAAACATTTAACCCTAGCTTGTGGATGTGTACCTGGAATAGTGGCTTCCCCTGCTACTGGCAGATTCTGTTGGGGCAGTCTGTGCTTTCCATCATGGGTTCTTTTAAACCCATGAGCAGTACTAGGGGTCCCCTACCTGTGCAGGGCTGCTCTGCTTCCTAGGTATAGGTCTCCCTTTTTCCCCAACTCCTCTAAAGTAGCACACTGTTTATCAGCTAACCAGATCCTCATGTCTTCAGGCAAAGTGCTAAGGGCTTGTTCCCTTACCAAAAGGTCTGCCAGCCCTTCAAAAGTGGTGACCTGACATCCACTCACCCAGCTATGAAAGTAAGTGCTCAGTTCAGCAACATATTCATATACATTTTCATCTGCCTTGCGTCTATGCTCATGAAACATTTTTCTATACATTTCAAGTGTTAGCTTAAAACATTCTAATAAATGTCTTTTTACAGCAGTATAATAGAAACAGTCAGTGTCATGCATTTTTGCTAAAGAAGTTACAGCTTTACCATGGAGTAAGGGTGTCAGGAAACATATGCAGAGCCCTTGGTCATCTTCATACTGTTTACATACCGGCTCAACCATATGAATGAAGCTATCAAAATTATCCCCCTCTTTAAACTGTGGAAGAAATTTACTGACATTTTGTGCTTCTTGGGTCCGGTTACTCCCTTCCCCATTACCTCCATGACTCTGCCGAAGAGTCAGCATTTCCCACTCATGCCACCTCTGCCATTCATTTTCCTCAGCTTGTAGACTCCTCATTTTCTCAGCTGCTTCTAGTTCTATATGCCTGGCCTCCAACTCAAGTCTCTTTAGCTCCAGCTGGATTTTTAAGTCCACTGCAGAAAGGTTGAACTGTCCATTCTCCAAGGATATTGTATCTCCACTGTCAGTCTGATTGTCCTCCAGGCTGCTGTTTCCTGATGCAGCTGTAACCAAGGATGCAATCAGGTCTGGCTTAGTCAGGTTTCCATGCACCCACCCCCTAGCCTGGCAAATCTCCGCCAGATGGCTCCTTGTCAGCTTTCCATACTCTTCTACTGACATGCTGCCTGCTCACTCTGACTAACACTAAGCTAGCAAAAGGAATAAAACAATTGTGATCTGAACTCTGAGTATACACTGTGTGGCTGTTTTAGAGTAAAATACACTTTTAGAGATCACTGTACCTAAGCTACAGGAATTCACTCTACCCACACCACTACAAGCCCATTAGTATGTGAAGTAGATCCCACCACTGCCAAACACTTGTGATGACTATGCCCTGGCCCAGCAATCGAGGAGCCTCAATCCTCACCACTAACACCATGGAGGTCACCTCATAGAAGAGGAAAGAATAACTAATACACACAGTAAAGTACAGTTTCCCTTAAGTTCACACAGAGATCACAGTCAGTCTGGGGCTGGTTGCTCCCTTGCTCACCAGGTCCCCATAAGACTCCCCAATGGCACAGCTATAGGGTCCAGGTCTCAGCCTAGCTGGGCAAGCTAAAACCTCCAGTACCCTCTCTGTCCAAACAGTGCTGCATGTCCCTGCCCAAGTAGCTGACACAACACACACACACACACTTTGAGATAAGTATTTATACAACTTCAAAGACACTCTTGGGAAAGGCTGCCACAGATTCTCCAGCTGTGCCCCTTTGCCCGGATCATACTGTAGTAATCCCTGCCAACACCCAGCTAATAATATCAGCTACTAAAAGGCCCTTAAAAGGGTGTCCAATTATTACTGTGCAATATTATAATCCAATGGTAGTATGACTAACAGTCAAGGCTTACTTTAGAGTGGCCTATTACAATAACGTCTATAAATATGCAATGTACTCTAGAGCTTATCTCTACACAAATCAGCCTGAGGTAGAAGGTTTTAAAAATATTTAATAATAAATAAATAAAACACAAGACAAAACTACTACACCACAGAGATATCTAAAAGTTCAGAGATCACACAGAAACTTAAAATAATACAGTAGGACAGGCCTGATTTCAACGAAAAATACCTAATTAATCTTTTCTTGCTTTAACTATTCCTACAAGAAATCACAGCACAAGGCAGAGTGCTGATAAGTTGGATGTCCAAAGTCAAAATGCTCTCAGGTCTGTTGTGAGAAATAGTATTTAAACATTACTAACAAACATGTCTCTAAGGCCCTCCCAAAATTACATCATTTTTGACACTTAGGTTTTCCCAGTATTCATATTTCATCATCTTAACACCTGGTCTGAGTTCTCAGGCCACAAACTGCGTTATTTAGCAATCTAACACCTCCTCAGAAATGTACAACAATGCAAGGCATTTCACCTATATATTCTAACAGAAACTAGAGCAATAAAGCACCTTCCATATGTAAATTCTGGTCATAAACTTTAGCCTTAAAACAAAGGCATGAAACCTTCATCCAGCCACACTGGAGCCAAATTCTAGTTTGAAAGGATCACAACATGCTTCACTGGGCCAGTAGAGTGCAATGCTGTCACATATTTTGCAGTTCCACATTTCACAGTAATCTTTTACACTCAAGAAAACATGTCTGTATTTTACATTTATTTACAAATGCCAGAATTATATATCAAATTCTGTTTGACTAGGCTGGCAGCCTTCGCCCATCTCTCCCCAATTGTCACAGTCTGCATAATGCTACTGGTCTGCTGTTGATAAAAGCTGTAGTTTTATTTATTTATAGCAAATCATTGAGGCTGAAGTATCTAAATAATGAAATAAATCTCAGTCTGAGTTTTTAGCTATGCCATGGAGCTACTTATAGGGTTCTCCAGGCACTGTGTTTTTTTCCTGCTCCATGGAGCAATTTACTGGTGGGAAAACTTTTTTATAGGACAACAATGTGATTCTATTATTAGATGATCAACTTCTCTTTCCCTTTTCTCTCTGCTTATTGTCCCTGCCATGAATAAACAGCACAGCATTTAAAATATTTCAAATTGCTTGTTCTCTCCACTAGAACAGTACCTTACTGTACTGTGGTGGTTGCACTTTCAAAAAACTTTTTATCCAGCCCTGAAAAAGTCTCCAATTCACTGATGTCATCAAGGCCACTGAATACAGGTAGTTTTTTGGCCATTTCCAAACTGATATCACCATCACCGTCCTAAAAATCCATCCATGCTGTGATGTCACAGCTCCCTGGTCCTTCCCCTACCCATACAGAAACTAAAGGCTAGAACAAGGAAACAGTACATGAGTTAAGTCTCCTGCTGTGAGCTTTTAATCACACCAGGTAACAGCTCAAATTACCCTTAGCACTTTGACAGCTAGGGAAGTTAGGTGTAAAGGGGGATGGGAGATGAGTCAATGTAGTACAATTCAGGCTTCACAAAAAAAAAACCCATGCAGTTTAGCCATTTTAAAAAGAAGCAGCAGTAAAAAGCACTCAAAGTCTGTTCTGTGGCATTTTCACTTTTTGTCTATAAAATAGTCATTGAATGACATGAAATGTTACTTAAAACTAGTTACTGAAAGACAGCAGTGTATGCATATAAAATCAATGCAGTGACAGAACCTCTGGAAAGAAAGAGGCCTGCATGATGTAACTCTTTGCAGATGAGCACTGCATTGTGGGATACCTAGAGGTAGACTGAACAATCAGAATTACTTCAAGATGCCAGACCCCATGTGGTCAGACTCAAACATTACTTATAAAAATATTTTAAAACCTGTAAATCATCCCAGAGTGGTGTTAAAATGTCAGAAACACCAAACCACGATGAAATAAACATGTTTGTGGAGTTTGTGGGTGTGGTTCTCCTTTAACAGTTTCATATCTCATAGTCTTTGCTTAGCAGAACAATGGAATTGACAGAATTAATTGGTGTCACCAGTATGATTAGAATATCTCTGTCTGTCTGTTGGCTGGGTGATTTACTAGAAAATAAGTCATTTGGGTGACAAAACAAAAAAGAACATTTTGCTGGTTTGCAGCAGTATGATCAGTTGATCCATCTGTTCTAAACTGCTTTAGTGTTGGGACTTGTTTCTGTAACTATACACTGGATTTATAACAGACACAATTTGGAGTTTCCAATCAGCATGAACATTTTTGAATAGAAACGGACTAATACTGTTTATTATTATTTAAAGTATTTGCAGTTAAAGTAGACATTCAACCAGTGGTTATTTGTTAAAAGTTATATCTTTACAAGAAAGATGTGACTGAAGTGTCAGCCGGAAGGAATAACCATTGTTACAGAAGAAAGAGCATTTGATGCATTTTAAACAGTTGTTCTTCATAGGTTCATAGGTTGGTAATAGGCTATCGGCCCTAGGGCCTATACAAGCCTAGCCATAACAATTCCCTGGCTATTTCTTCCCACACTATTTACTTCCTTGGACCCCTTGTCTAGCAGGGTGACTGACATGATCTCCGGGGTGAATTTCCTTTCTCCCATCCAATCATCAAGGTTCCTTTTGAAAAGGGCCAAAGAGGTGCTCTGCTTGACATGTATTAATGGCAGTCTATTCCAGAGTCTGGGAAGTCTCTGGGTCAGGAACCTATCCCTCCACTTTCTTCCCTTCTTTTTGTTTTGTTTTTTTTTCACAGTAAATGAAGTCTCTCTCTCTCTCTTTCTCTCCTGCTACTTCACTTCTGTAAATAGCAAATTCCATACAGCCTGGCTTAGCATACACACACACACACACACACACACACACACACACACACACACACACACACACACACACACACACACACACACACACACACACACACACACACACACACACACACACACACACTCCAGTCACTAATGCTGAAAGTCTGAGTGTATCACAAAATCTTGGCATTAACACATAAAACCTTTTGTTATAACTTAAATCTCATACTCTAAACATATGTCAACATTCTTCTGTTTGATAAACTTAGCACTTGACAAAAAATGCTGTGAAAAAAAAACAGCAGTATACATATTTGAGAAAGTCAGATGCTGAAATACTGAGCTTCTAACTATACACACGTGCACACACACACACACACACACACACACACACACACACACACACACACACAGGCATACATGCATACAGGCACACAGACACACACACACACACACACACACACACACACACACACACACACACACACAGTTATCTATTAACTACCATCTTTTTATTGTTTGCATTGCTGTGATAACTAACAAGACATTTCATACATGCCAAATAATTTGACAGTTCCAGTTAATGCACCGGAGTGCTATTTAAAAAAAAAAAAAACTATATTAATGGGCTTCAGATATTTCAAAAATTTGAATTCCTCACACTTCATACAAATATTTCTCTGATTTGCTGAATGATTATATATTTTTCTAAACCTGTTGTCAAAATGGATGTGGAAACATTGAGTTTGACATCAATTATTTTTGGGTAAAATTCAAATAATTAGTTTAAATATAATTTTTTCCTGCTGTGCTATTAAGCCATCTTGAGTACTGCAAAGTAAATAATGCATGACTTTAAACACACATACACACGCACACACAGACAGACAGACACACACACACACACACACACACACACACACACACACACACACACACACACACACACACACACACACACACACACACACACACACACGCATACACATCTCCAGAGAACTTCTCCAAGATTCATAGATTCGACAACAAGTAATGACCAAACGACAATACAATGATCTGTTAATCACCATGATGAATGCAGTGTTACACGAAGTGAATGTTTGAATGCAAGGTTCTGTAGCTCTTGCCCCCTGAGTGTGATTAACTGATTGTAAAAATCCCCAGAGTGCTGTCTTGCTTTTACAATTAAGCCCTGTCAAGCTATGTCAAACATTGTTCAGAACAAGGTTATGCAGTTCGTCTGCTAACATATAATTAACATAAACTAATAGAAATCATAAAGCCGACCTGATAAATCGTTGCACCTGATCCATTTTAAAAATTCACTTAATATATTTCCTTCAAAGTTCTTTGCTAGAATTGTTCAAGTCATAAAGCATTTTAAATATGTTGTTAAAATTATTAAACTGTAGCAGACATACGATGGCATTGTGTCACAGTTTAAATTCTGAATAAAAATGCATACAGCTATAAATACATGTTCTCCTCCATCATTTATCCATTAATAGAGGTAATTGAATAAATTACGTTTTGTTTTTTATTGCTTAACCATGTAATATATCTGTGATTCACATTCAGTTCATGTTGTGTATAAAATACTGCCAGGGAAGGAATATAGAGTTTACTGACAAATAGACAGCAATTCCAGGCATCAATACATTTTAAACATAACACTGTATTTGAATGTATCCAGTGCATTTGGAAATCAGTGTAGTAGTAAACAAAATGTGAAAGGAAAATTCTATCCATCTAAAATGCTAGCCATTTTTCTTCTTCACAGCTGTTAAATGTGCAGCTGTTAAGGTATCATCTAAACTAAATTAAAATCTGCTTAGAATTTTATTAGAGAAGGATAGGCATTAACATTTCACTATTGGTTAACTGGCATTCTGTGAAAAGAAACTAAAAGCTGGTTTTGTGTAAAATGCTTTTGCATTTTAAGAATTGCTCCTGAAAACTACACACCATCACCTTCTTGTCAGTTTAGCATCCCATTGGTCTGTGTCCATTAATTTGCTGCACTCACTGAACTCATGAAACAGAAAATATGACTTTGGTTTTCAATCAGCTTCTACTGCTTTTCTTAAAGGCATTAAAGTTTGAAACAAACATTGATCAGAGATGAAAGAATAGACAAATGGATATTAGAAAGTGAATATATTGCTAAATTATGATAGAATGATGCTACCTTATCTATGGGATCTTAATATATCAATTAAATTACTACTGCAGTGCTATGAACACAACATAAATGTAACAGTTGTATCTATTATTTATTTTGTCCATATTACATTGAATTTGTTGAAATGATTGATAAATATTCTTATATTATGACTGTTGCTGATACAAAGTTGTCCTCATTGAGTTCTTCTTCCTTCCCAGTGGGTCTCACCCCAAGCCCTGTGGCACAGAAGAGTAAAGCCCTAACTGCATCCTAGATAATGAGTATAAAAACTACCAGCAAGAGCACTAGTAACAGTAGGTAGGTAATTATGGGAGTAATCAGCTGATATCAACTCACCAATCCTGGGGCAAGAGGTATTTCTGTTCACTGCATTGTCAGCATCTGTAGGAGGGCAGATGGATTGCCCAAAGCAAAAAAAAACATATCTGGCAGTCCCTCATTGCAAGCAACTGGGCAAAGCCAGAAAGAATGGGGGGGGGTCAAAGGCCCAAAACGCTTATAAAGTTAGAATGTTGCTAGGATAACAGGTTTTGCATTATTATGTATTTTCTGAAGGATATAAAGTCTGAAACCCAAATGTCTGTCATTATTTAGTATTATTCGATGACTTCAATCTTCCATGATTTGTCAGGAAACCATACATTGTATGAGGAACAGACCAAAAACATGAGGCAAAAATCTAGACATTCTGTGAAAATCTGGACAGTTGAGAGGTATGTGAGCCTATCAACAATCCATATAAACTTCATTTGCTTGTTTTATTTATTTACATACATACATATTAAACAAGTGGTATCTATACACTTTAGCAGCCATCATATTTATTTATATATTATTTATTTTACATTTGTTGACCGGGAGAGTCCGAATGGATACAAGTCCATTTTCAGTGCAGGCCCAGGGAGAAAAGCTCCACAAATCAATTACAAGCAATTTTAAGGAGTATAACAGTAGCAATCATAGTTACATAGACAGTACATAAGCAGGAAAATTAAAATGAGATACATAGAATAAAATGTAAGCAGCTTTTACGATTTTATACAGTTAGATTGAGTCAATACATAGGCAAGAAGAATTACAAAATTAAATACATAGATGAAAAAGGTTTGCATCTTATACAGTTAGAGTGAGTACAAGTTTGACAGAGTCAGGTTTATTGTAGTAGGTAAAACAACACAGTTGAGTGGTAAATATATACACTACATATAAAAGCAAGTGTAATGATGGCGAAAGAAAAGAAAATTATAAAAATTGTGCCTAACAGTGTTTTAGTGCTACCGTATGTACCAACTGATGGGCCAGGTCTCGAAGTGACACTGTGAGGAAGCTGGATATAAAAAAAAATGTAGTTCCTCTTAGTGGTATAGTTCTGAAACAGAGACTAGGAGATTAGGAAAGAGGGCGGGTTTGACTGGGGAGGTTAGCCAGGAGGTGAACATAGACATATCCATGTGTGTTTTAAATGTTCTTTGAAGGGTCTTTTAAATGTAACCTTTGAGTCTGTTGAGGTAATAGCTGAAAGTAGGGAGTTCCAATTTTTGCCTATATAATTAAGGAAGAGGGAGTCCCCTGCTGTGCTTTTGCTCTTGGTAACCTTGATTAATATTTTATCATTAGACTGTAAGTTGTCTAGGGTGGGTTTATAGTTTTAGTAGGTTGGCAAGTGCTGAAGTTTTATCTGGAAGTAGTAGTAGTTTGTGTGCAAAGGAAAGCTGATGAAAAGTTAGGTAATTAGGAAATTCAAGCCAGTCAAGTTGTTTTTAGGTGTTGCAGTGGTGGGATTGGTAGGGGGGTACCGGCAGCAAATTTGCCAATTCGATTGTAGCAGATATTGAGCTTGGCCATTTCTGTTTTGGGTAAGTTGGTGAAAATGGATGAGGTGTAGAACAGAGTAGAGAGGAGTTGAGTTTGAGCAATTGTTGTCTTGGCAGTTTGGGTTAGAAATGGTTTATTTTTATATAGACTGCCCAGTTTTTTGTGCAGAAAAACTCACACAAACACAGGAAGGACATGCAGACTCTGCAGAGAAGGCACCCAAGCCAAGAATCAAACCAGCAAACTTTTTGCTGTGAGGCAACAACACTATCCACAGGCCACTGTGCTGGGATCATACCATAAATAATTTGAGGGCATCCATGCATAAGATAACACATTGGCAGTATGATTGGTATAGGGAGAGAGCTAGCCGATATGATGGACAGAATGAAGGTTGGTATATTGTGTGTGTAAGAGACTAGATGGAAGGAGAGTAAGGCTAGGTGTATTGGAGGTGGGTTAAAATTGTTTTATCATGGTGTGGATGGAAGGAAAAATGGCGTAGGAGTTATCCTGAAGGAACAGTATGCTAAGAGTGTTTTGGAGGTGAAAAGAGCGCCAAACAGAGTGATGCTTATGAAGCTGGAAATTGATGGCTTAATGATGAATGTTGTTAGTGCATATGCTCCATAAGTGGGGTGTGCGATGGATGAGAAAGAAAAATTTTGAAGTGAGTTGGATGAAGTTGTGATGACTGTACCCAAGCATGAGAGAATGGTGATTGGAGCAGATTTCAATGAACATGTTGGTGAAGGGAACAGAGGGGATGAGGAAGTGATGGGTAGGTATGGTGTTAAACAAAGGAATGCAGAAGGTCAGATGGTAGTGGATTTTGCGAAAAGGATGGACATGGTTGTGGTGAATACGTATTTTAACAAGAGGGAGGAGCGTAGTGTGACATACAAGAGAGGAGGAAGATGCACACAAGTGGATTATATCTTATGTAGGAGGGCCAGTTTGAAGGAGATTGGAGACTGTGAAGTGGTGACCAGGGAAAGTGTAGTTAGGTAGCATAGGATGGTGGTTTGTAAGATGACGTTGGTGATCAAGAAGAGGAGGAGGACTGTGAGGGCAGCACCAAGGATCAAATGGTGGAAATTGAAAAAGGGTACTTGTGAGGAAGAGTTCAAGGAAGAATTAAGACAGGCACTGAAGAGTTACCAAATAGCTGGGTAACTACAGCAGAGCTAGTAAGGGAGACAGCTAGAAAGGTGCTTGGTATGACATCTGGACAGAGGAAGGACGACAAGGAGACATGGTAGTGGAATGAGGAAGTACAGAAGAGTATACAGAGAAAGAGGTTGGCAAAGAAGAAATGGGATTGTCAGAGAGATGAAGAAAGTAGACAGAAGTATAAGGAGATGAGGTGCATGGCAAAGAGACAGGTGGAAAAGGCTAAGGATAAGGCATATGAAGAGTTGTATCAAAGGTTGGACACTAAGGAGGGAGAAAAGGACCTGTACCGATTGGCTAGACAGAGGGACCAAGCTAGAAAAGATGTGCAGCAGGTAAGAGTGATAAAGGATAATGAGGGAAACGTACTCACTAGCAAGGAGAATGTGTTGAACAGATGGAAAGAGTACTTTGAGGGGTTGATTAATAAAGAGAATGAGAGGGAGAGAAGGTTGGATAATGTGGGGATAGCGAATCATGAAGTGCAATGGATTAGCAAGGAGGAAGTAAGGATAGCTATGAAGAGGATGAAGAATGGAAAGGCTGTTGGTCCAGATGACATACCTGTGGAAGCATGGAGGTGTTTAGGTGAAATGGCAGTGGAGTTTTTAACCAGATTGTTTAAAGAAATTTTGGAAAGTGACAGGATGCCTGAGGAATGGAGAAAATGTGTTTTGGTACCAATTTTTAAGAATAAGGGTAATGTGCAGAGCTGTAATAACTACAGAGGGATTAAATTGATCAGTCACAGCATGAAGTTATGGGAAAGAGCAGTGGAAGCTAGGTTAAGAAGGGATGTGATGATTTGTGATCAGCAGTATGGCTTCATGCCAGGAAACAGCACTGCAGATGCGATGTTTGCTCTGAGAGTGTTGATGTAGAAGTACAGAGAAGGCCAGAAGGAGTTGCATTGTGTTTTTGTAAACTTAGAGAAAGCATATGACAGGGTGCCTAGAGAGGAGTTGTGGTATTGTATGAAGAAGTCGGGAGTGTCAGAGAAGTATGTAAGAATGGTACAGGATATGTACGAGGGTAGTGTGACAGTGGTGAGGTCTGCGGTGGGAGTGCTGGATGCATTTAAGGTGGAGGTGGGATTACATCAAGGATCAGCTATGGGCCCTTTCTTACTTGCAATGGTGATGGACAGGTTGACAGATGAGATCAGACAGGAGTCCCCGTGGACTATGATGTTTACAGATGACATTGTGATCTGTAGTGAGAGTAGGGAACAGGTGGAGGAGACCCTAGAGAGATGGAGATATGCTCTAGAGAGAAGAGGAATGAAGGTCAGCAGGACTAAGACAGAATATATGTATGTGAATGAGAGGGAGGATAGTGGAATGGTGAGGATGCAAGGAGTAGAGGTGGTGAAGGTGAATGAGTTTAAATTCTTGGGATCAGTAGTTCAGAGTAATGGTGAGTGTGGAAGAGAGGTGAAGAAGAGAGTACAGGCAGGATGGAGTGGGTGGAGAAGAGTGTCAGGAGTGATTTGTGACAGGCGAGTACCAGTAAGAGTGAAAGGAAAGATCTACAAGAGGGTAGTGAGACCAGCTATATTATATGGGTTGGAGACAGTGGCATTGACAAAAAGGCAGGAGTTAGAGGTGGATGTCGCAGAGTTAAAGATGTTAAGATTTGCACTGGGTGTGACAAGTGTGGACAGGGTTAGGAATAAGTATATTAGAGGGTCAGCCCAGGTTGGAAGGTTTGGAGTCAAAGCCAGAGAGGCAAGATTACATTGGTTTCAACATGTGCTGAGGAGGGATGCTGAGTATATTGGGAAAAAGATGCTAAGGATGAAGCTACCAGATAACAGGAAAAGAGGAAGGCCTAAGATAAGGTTTATGGATGTGGTGAGAGAGGACATGCAGGTGGTTGTTGTGACAGAGCAAGATGCAGTGGACAGGAAGAAATGGAAGAAGATGATCTGCTGTGGTGACCCCTAATGGGAACAGTTGAAAGATGATGATGATCTGTCCTTTACTAATACAGGGGGAAGTCCTTAGGTACATTTTCTGTTTCCCATCCATAGATCCAAATTGCACTTGAATATAGACAGGGATGTTTTATGTGGATGGGGAGTCTGTTCCAGAGCAGTTGTATCCTCTGTGAGATATACCTGTATCCCAAAACAATTCTGTTGATGTTTCAGAAGAAGTTTACCCCATAGACTAAGTGTTTCTGATGACATTTGACTTGCTGATGTGCAGTAAATCCATCAGTATTTTGTCAGAAAATGTCTAATATGCTAGATACAGGTCATCTCTTAGCAGTGTAAAGAATACTGAAGATAGTGACAGGGTTTTGAGTTGGTCCATATAGGATAACTTGTTTAGGCCATGTATCTTTTTAGTAAGGTATCTCTGTGGGCATTCCAGCTGTTGCATGTATCTGGACAGACACATGCCAAAGGGAGCATTATATTCAATAATTGTCCTAATGAAGGCTAAGCAAAGAGGGATAGTAATGCCTATAGATCTAGACACAATCCCTTTGTTTATAAGCTGTACAATATGGAAGGATTTTATTACAACAATATCACCAGTGTTGGTATAATGGTTAAAATGGTTACCTTACAGACACAAAGCACAGGGTTTGAATCTCACTTTCTCTTGGGATTTGGTATAATGGTTAGGGATTTTACCTCATAAGCACAAGATACAGGGTTTGATTTTCAGCTTTGAAGGAATTTAGTTAGGCTTAAAATGACCTTTAAGGACAGCTAGGCTAATACTTACCTATAAACCTATGAAAAGATAGGTCATTGTCTTCATAAGTTCCCAAATCCACCAGTTACCTCAATGTAATTTATCAACCCTTTCAAGTACAAAAACAAAAATTTCTTAAAATCCTTACAAAAAGATGGAATGCTTGACAAAATATCTGTCTAATTTAGGCTTCTCACAATGCACAGTAACATGGTTTCAGAGCTACCTCAAGGATCGTAGACAAGCATTGAAATGGTCCAATGAATTCTTACCCTTCCTCCACAACTCTACTGGAATCCTTCAAGACTCCATCCTAGGACCCTTACTCCTTAACATTTTCACAAAAGATCTTCACACTGCCTCTCACCCTGGGACCCTCATTCATTATGCTGATGATTCCATCATAATCTGTACTGCTCAATCACTATGAGAACTACTTTCAAATACTCAACAGTCCTTTACTGCAGTCGAATCCTGGCTAAGAAATGCCCAACTCTTTCTTAATCCAAAGAAGACAAAACTAGTGCTCTTTCATCCCAAAAACACCTCCACTGTCATTGGTCATTTCAACATCCTTGCATCTGACAACACTGCCATAGAAATAGTGCAGGAAACCAAACTTGTAGGCATTATCATTGACAATAAACTTTCATTTGACCCCCATATACAGCAAAATATAAAGAAAACTCATCAAAAGCTGGGCCTATTATATAGAAACAAACATTTCTTTACTGCAGCAACCAAAACTACCCTTGCAAAATCATTTTTACTTCCCTCCCTTCTTTATGGTGCCCCTATCCTAACTTACAAACTTCTACCCTTAGCAAGATGGAACAGTGCTACAACAAAGTTGCAAAGTTTGCCACAAACTATAAATATCACACACACCACAGTTAACCACTCCTAGAATTAAACTGGTTTGGACTCCCCAACCAACTTGCCTTTATTCAGCTATCCACCTTACACAACCTTATTTTCAAGCCTACTGCCTGCCCTGCACTAGCCAATCTAGTCACATCTTACACACCAAATCGATACCTACGATAAAAAGACAAAAATCTCTTAGCTATCTCAAAACTCACAAGTAAACCTGGTCACTCTCTGTATTCATACTATCTCAATACTTTGGAATTCACTGGCTCTAGCTACCAGATCTATGCCTGGCCTAACCCATTTCAAAGGTTCTTTAAAAAAATCATCTCAAAAATACATGGCTCTGTTCCTGCATAAAGCCTGCCTAATGCTCAGGTCTTCCTCATCGTCCACACTAGCCTCATCATCATCTTCTGTCACACTTCTGTCCCTCACAGACTGCAAAATCCTAAGGATCTACTACCTCCTTCTCTGTTTCTATGCCATATCCTTAAGCTACTGCTCAGGCTGTATTCCTTCTATTCTTCTTAACTCTCTCTCACTATCTATCTGCATCACTAACTTTCTGGCTGCTATATTCCTAACTGAAACTAAAATTCTATTTTTCATGTACTATAACAGTCAATGTCACATATTGCACTACCTGCGTACTATTTTTTGGACACTATTATTGTCTGTAATGTTTTAACTGTATAGAATTGTTTAGATGTGCAGTAATATATTGCAACATCTTGTAACATAGTTTGTTCTTTCAATTTATTTTTATATAGTATTTCTAATGTAATTTGTATTGTATTGGATTATACTGTATTTGTATTGTACTGTATGTGGAGCTTTTCCCCCCGGGCCTCTGCTGAAAATGGGTTCTGTAGACCCAACCAGACCACCCTAGTAAACAAATAAATAAATAATAAATAAAATACATATCCGCTTCGTTTATGCTCTAATTGATAGGACTATTCCTTTTCTGCCTTTGTGTTGTACTGTTTTTACTTCCTTAGGCTTAGGCCAACAGCAGTACTCCAATGAAGCATTTATGGTGTAACTAATGCCATAGTCTACAACTGTCTCGTATGTTCCATACACAACTTTCTTAGAACATATGGAAGAGTATCCCGCTCTATTCCTCAGACCTACAACAGTAACTAGTAGCAGCTCTTCACTTTGCAGACACCTCCTACAGTATATTGCTTACAACCAGTGAAATCCTTTGCCTCTTGATTGTCATTCAATCATGATGCTCTTCAAGCCATAGAATTAAGCCTGTGCTATCATCTTTCAGCCCTAGAGAAAAGGTATGGATGTCACCTGCCCATTTCATGAATTTTCTTTTCTGGGGTCATATCTCTTCTTCATAGGTGCATAGGTCCATAGGAGGTTTCTAGGCTAGTGACCCTAGAGCCTTTACAAGCCTAGCCATGTTAATTCATGAACACAGCAGGTCTGTGATCAACATAGGTTATCTCTGTCCGTTAAGGACATGGGTGCCACCCCTGGGACGAATCTGTGGTTTCCCATCCAATTATCAAGACTGCATTTGAATAGGGTCAATTAGGAGCTCTGTTTTACATGAATAAGGAGTCTATTCCAGAGAAGTGGCAGTCTCTGGGAGACATACCTGTCTTTGATGATAAAAAAGCAATCTAGGGCATCTGCTGCTCTTTACTGTAGAGTGTCTTGTATAGGCCAAAGTACATGAACTGCATGTGAAGGGAAGCATATCACTGTTTCGTTTTGCAGGTTATATTCTTTTCTTAATCTGCAAATTCTACAAAGCATTATAATAAATTATATACCCTGCAGGTTTGCTCACAGATCATTATAAGACAAGGTATATTTTTCTGATTTGTTAAAAAGAAGAATATGTAGCTTGGCCTGAACATAAGAAATCCTTGAACATTGCATGCATTTTGAGTTCACCTAGACAAAAATTCTGTGTTCAACAAATTCAAAACTTCAAGTTTTTCTGAAAATGTATCATTTATTAGAGTATGGCAAGTCTTAACTTGTCTTTATCAGGGGAATTATGATCAGATTGTGGCTTTTGTATGCAAGTCCCTCTTTCAAAAGCAGTTTCTAAGTGTTGTTAATTCGATGTTCTAGAAATGTCTGCTTTGATTTTGTATTCATGGTATAACTACCTTTGCATTCATTAATATAGTTACTTATTTAAGGAATATGGTCACTGGAACCCAACCACTTCATTGTCAATATCTCCAAATTCTTTTCTTCAACGAATGATGTTAGAGTTTGTACTTTAACCAGCATAGTGAATAAAATAACTTCAGTTAGTGTCTCATAAACTCACACCACACACACACACACACACACACACACACACACACACACACACACACACACACACACACATGCGCGTTTATATCATGCTATCGAAAGACAAAAATAGCAAACGCTATTTCATCGAACCTAAAATATCTAAACCATATAATAGCGAACATTCCGAATAGCAAATTTTTTCCTTGGGAAAAAATTTGCTATTCCGAAACACATATACACAACACAAGCACACCTAAAAAACATCAATCCACAAACATACACTTATAATCCTACAACTAACCCTACACTAAACTGTACATACACTACTATCTATCCACTTACCTTAAACCAAACCCTAACCCTAAAGTCTGACACTATTGCACACTCACCTAACCCTAATTTACCTAACCCGCGCCCTAACCCTAACTCATCTAACCTGCGCCCTAACCCTAACGACCACAGAAGCCACAGAACCAGCCAATCAAATTCTTTTCCTAGGAAAGAATTTGGTGTTCTGCAGCTTCGCTATTTTTAGCGTTCGC
The DNA here is from genome assembly GCF_019279795.1 of Protopterus annectens. Lineage (NCBI taxonomy): Eukaryota > Metazoa > Chordata > Ceratodontiformes > Protopteridae > Protopterus > Protopterus annectens. The sequence goes on from NC_056726.1 coordinate 1,663,354,200, forward strand.
TCAAAATGGTCGATATTAGAACATTCGAAGTTTTAAAACTTCGATGTTCTGATATAGACCCCCACCCACACTACTATGTGTTTAATTTCCTAAGTGATATGCATCTTGTGTTTAAAGGTGTGAGTTACTTGGCATCTGAAGCACATAACTGTGTGATATAGGTTCATAGGTTCATACTAGGCTATCTGCCCTAGGGCATTTATAAGCCTAGCCAGAGTGTGTTTGACTTTCGCCACCCATTTTAAATTAATTTTGCTATGCCCTTTTTCGAGGTTAGTATACTGTGCCTCTGTCTAACAGTGACACAGAAGTGATACCCGGGGTAAACCTACGATCTCCCATCCACTCATCAAGATTCCTCTTGAAGAGAGTCAATGAGGGACTCTGCCTAACCTGGACTGGGATTTTATTCCAGAGTGAAGGGAGCCTCTGGGTTATGAATCTGTCCCTCCAGCATGTCCAATTTATTTCAGTGCTAAGGTTCAAGTCTCTCGAGCGCGTAGCTCGATGGGATTTGGATTTTCTGATTTGCAGCATGTCCATTAATTCCGGGTTGGACATGGCTTTACACGTCAGGCACAGATCGCCTCTGAGCAGGCGGTATGCCACTGAGTAGAGCTGGAGTTTCTTTAACCAGGCAGCATATGGCATCTGTTTGAGCCCTTTGATCCTCTTGGTGAGGTACTTTTGGGGTCTTTCCAGTTGCTGCAGGTGTCTGGTAAGGTACATCTCAAAAGGGGCATTGTACTCAATTATGGGCCTGATGAGGGATGAGTAAAGAGGCACAATGACCTCCCCTGATCTAGATGTGAATCCCTTCATGATTAGGTGGGCTATATAAAATGTTTTTCTAACCACTTTGGCCACGTGGTTGTCAAATGAGAGATTGCTATCAACTTGGGTCCCCAGGTCCCTAATTACTTCTTTTGTACTTAATGGATTACCACCTATGTGGTAATTTGTGGGCAGTCTGTTTTTGCCAAAGGGGATGACTATACACTTTTTGGCATTTAGCTTGAGGCCATGGCTCTGGCACCAGTTGTCTGTTTCTATGAGGCCCTTTTGGAGGACGCTTGTGTTGGCTGGAGAGTCGATTATGGTGCCCAGTTTGCAGTCATCTGCGAACCTGGTCAGCCACAGTCCTTCCATGTTGGCCTGTACCTCCGAGAAATATATACCGAACAAGAGAGGTCCCAGGACTGAGCCTTGTGGGATGCCACTTGTAACTGGTTTGGAGTCTGACATGGCACCAGCAATTCTAACCATGTGGGTTCTGTCTTTGAGCCAGTTTGCAACCCATCTAGTGACATAGGGGTTTATATTTAAGCTGGTGAGCTTATCTATAATGCCCGAGTGGGGTATTGTATCGAAGGCTTTTGCAAGGTCCAGGTAGGCTGTGTGGACCACCTTCGCCTCATCAATGGCCTTGATGACTGTTTCAAAGAAATCGACTAGGTTTAAGAGGCAGGATCTGCCCTTAACAAAGCCGAACTGGGTAGTATCCAGTGTCTGTAGGTCCCCAATATCTTTATTTATGAGGTCCATGATGATCCTTTCCATAGCTTTGCAGACCAAGCTAGTCAGGCTTATGGGGCAATAGTTTCCAGGATCCGTTGAGGCACCACCTTTGTGGAGAGGGACCACTGTTGCTGTACGCCACTCTTTGGGTACATATCCTGTAGTAAGGCTGAGATTGAACAGTAGTTTTATGTTTGTGTTTAGCTCTTCTTGGAGTTCATGTAGGATGCACCCCAGGACACCGTCTGGTCCAATTGATGCTGTGTTTTTTGCTTTGGAGAGGGCGGCTCTTACCTGAGCATCTGAGATGTCAGGGGGGCAGCACTCTGCTGGGATAGATATTTGCCCTTTTGGTGGGGGGGGGAGTTTGCGCTGAACCTTTCAGCTAGCATGTTGGCAATGTCTGTGGGTTTGATGTATTTTTTGTCATTTTGGACTAATTCTGAGCATATCTGGGAATTCCCACCCAGGTTACTAACATAACTAAAGAAAGCCTTGTGATTATCCTTAGTGCCCTGTGCAATTTTTCTCTCGAAGCTGGCCTTAGACGATTTTATGAGTGCCCGTAGTTTTTTGCTAATACTGATCAGAGATGCCTTCCCTTTTTGGGATTTTGCTCTATAATGTAGTAGCTTCCTCCTTCTATTGTATAGTTTGTTTATGGCTGGGGTCCACCAGACAGGACGTCTGCCTTTGGAGGATTGGGTCTTGGTTTTATTTGGGATTGCATGATCCATGCATTCCTGAAGGTGTTCATAGAATGCGTTTATAAAGGATTCTGCGGTCTGGGCCATATTTTCCACAGGCCCGGGGGCTTTGAAGGATTCCACCTCGGTTTTGAGGAGTGTGAAATTTGCTTTAGAGAAGTTTTTCACTGTGGTTTTCTGGGCAGGGGGTGGGGTCGGAATGTGAATATCCAGTATTGCGAAGCCTGTCTCATGGTCTTACTTCCTTGTACTCAGAACAGAATAGTAGAAGAAGCTCTTACAATTGAAATGCCTCCTCTGTTAGTCTGTTATGTGCCTCAGGAAGTGTCAAAGAATTTGGTCTACAATTAAGTCAATGAGAGACAGGAGCTGTCAATCATTTGTCAGTGTTTTTTGGCTCACAAAGAAAAAATACTTTTTAAGTTTAGGAAGTCGGCAAGATTAGACCTGAGATATAAACAAATAAAAAAAAAAAAAAAAAAACCAACCACGCACAGCTGATAAAACCAGAGTCTTTTAAAACAAAATGGTAAGCGGTTTCATGTAATAAATGCACTTCAGAATTTATTGCATGAAAGCGTTTTACCATTTTGTTTTAATAAACTCTGTTTTTATTGGCTCATAAACTATTCCATCACTGATTTTTTTCCAGTTCCAGTTGGCAGTAGGGTTTACATACTTTATCTCATTGTAAGACTTAAAAGTAGTACTAAACAGCATTAGTAGGCTCAAAACTATATGCACCCCTTTAAAGCATGGATTATTCCTGTACAATCTCACATAAAGGGACCGACAGAGACAGGTCTTCTATGCATGACTTGGAGAGGTGTGGAACTGTGAGCACCTAGCTTTTTATCAAAAGGAAAAATAATTATTTAAGTTCTGCTTAAATATTTAAGTTCCACTTGATGTGTGGTGATCCTTCTTTGTACTTTTCTGCTTTTTTTCAATGTTTTAGCCAAAAAGGTTATCTGTTTGCAATTTTTAGTTTGTTTTGGGACTTTAGACTTGTATTTTAATTTATAGTTGTGAGAAGACTGCATTTCAACATTATTCTGCACTTGTATTCCACAAGTAGAACTATCTCTTTGTATTTTAAACCCTGTTGGGCCACAGTCTTGTATTTGTACTGGCAGACTTGAGCCTTAGTCATTCATTACTGCATTTTTCCACAAACAGGGTTACTGGTAAATTTCTGGAATGTCTGGTGCCTTTGGAGTACAAGTTCAATGCTGAGAACATTGTTTCTGCTGCAGTTTGTGCTTTGGTACTTATATTTTCTGTTTATCATTTACCTGTTTAAATTTGCATTCTGTGTCTGCCCCATTCCCCACTAACTTAGGTCAAAGTTTCTGAAATAGCTTCAATATTGGCTTTATTTTATTTTTTTGGGTGGGTGGGTGCCACTCTAGCCATCCTGCTTGTTCCTTGCAAAATTTTCTTTTGCTGTGGTGCACCCCTTACAGTAACCCACATTCCTACAGTCCATCCATCCACACTTTCATTGCTATTGTCTATTGTGTAAGCTATTTAAGTACTTGGCCCATCCATTGCTTTTCATAGATACATGACAATGAGTGCCCAGCCAGCAAGCCATTGTTGCTCTTGAGTAAACTTCTTTTACTACACAGGTTCACAGGTATGTACATATTGTTTCCTGCTCATTTTTCCAGAGCTCAGCAAAGCGAGGTATCCTAGCCTGCACTCCATATTTGTATCCAGCCATTCAGAGAAAGTTATATACGTTTGATTGCTATATTCCACTTGCTTAAGTTATTTTGAGTGATTGCCACTGCTTGCTGGTTTTATATGTACATTTCACTGTATCTTTGTAAAAAAAATGCTCTTCTTCATTATTACTGCTGTAGGATCTACTGCTGTAGGATCTTCTCATTATTACTGCTGTAGGATCGTCTCATTATTACTGCTGTAGGATCTTCTCATTATTACTGCTGTAGGATCTTCTCATTATTACTGCTGTAGGATCGTCTCATTATTACTGCTGTAGGATCTTCTCATTATTACTGCTGTAGGATCTTCTCATTATTACTGCTGTAGGATCGTCTCATTATTACTGCTGTAGGATCTTCTCATTATTACTGCTGTAGGATCGTCTCATTATTACTGCTGTAGGATCTTCTCATTATTACTGCTGTAGGATTGTCTCATTATTACTGCTGTAGGATCTTCTCATTATTACTGCTGTAGGATCTTCTCATTATTACTGCTGTAGGATCGTCTCATTATTACTGCTGTAGGATCTTCTCATTTTTACTGCTGTAGGATTGTCTTGAACTCGCCTTCAGCAAGAGATTTCCAGCTAGCTGTTTAATTGGCTTGTGGTAGGTTTGCACTTGTGGGTCTGTACTAGGGTGTTTTTAAATTAGGAGGATTAGGTTTATTTGTCTTGGGTCAGGAGGTGTTTGACCAGTCTATCTGAGTTGGGAAATGCACAAAAGGACTTGTAGTATGGTCATTTTATAGGCCAGAGTGCTCATTGGTCAAATTTCTATTTTTCCTGTGCTGCTAAAAAATGCACATCTGCATGGGTTAGCAGTGCCCTGCACAGTAGCAGACACTTGGAGAGCAAATTTTTCCTGTAAAATGGTCCATAAAACTGTACTCTGTAAAGCAGCAATGTAGAACAAATACCTTGCATGTTGACAAGCTTAGAGCAGAGAGTTGGGGGTCAAGTGGCAATACCTACAGATTTAGTAGAATTCAGTATTGAGTAAAGATAAAAGTTAGTCAAATTTAGTACTATTTAGCATAACCACCTCAATAAAGTACCATTATTAGTCTGCATAAATAAAGCACCCTTAATAGCCTTCTAACCCCACTACACCACCTCCTTGTAGCTCACCAATCAAAGGACTGGACCATATGGATATTCAACTTTCTAACTTCTCTGTAGCCAACTTGGTAGATATGGGCATCTTTGGACAATGTAGTGATTGTCTCATGTTTACCAACAACCACTTAATCCTTAAAGAAGCAGGCACAGTATGCAAGAAGTGGACTTACACAATGATACTGAAGGCTAAACTCTCACATACAAGTGCATATCAGGTTGTGAAAACCACTTACACAACACCCATCTCACATAGCACGCAACACACATAGACTGAAGTATGCTAAGGTATTTAAATGCAGTCTTCCTAAACAACAAATATCATCAAGATCACTCATTGTCAAAGCTATACCTCTGCAAGCCCAAAGGCACTCAGAAAAAAACAACACCTAACACACATACTGTTACTGTCAGTAGAACCCCAAATGATAAGCCCCTAAAGCAACAAACAGACTTCCTAGGACTCTCATCACAGGGGCCTCCATTGTTAGATATACTAATACCCCTCTAACCAGCCTGAACAAGGAGAAGATAAGTATTAGTTTCTTAGCTGGAGGAAGGATCCATCAAATCAGACATGTACTCAAGTCATTACACCACATGTGCTGGTATGATTCGATTATCGTCCATGTAGGTATAAATGACCTCAGATGTACCTCCCTGGAGTATATGAAGAGACACATTATGGAGCTTTCATACTATGTGTCTTAGGCTGGTATGAACCTAGCACTGAGCACCATATTACCATCAATAAGAACGATGCCACAATTAGAGCAAAAATGATTGATTTCAACAACTGTTTGTCTTTCTGGTGTCATTGTAAGGGGATCCAATATTTGTCAGCTTAGGAGCCCTAAAGCTCCTTCTCCTTTACTGTTCCCCCTGTATATCTCTGTTTCTTCTCTCAGCCCAGCCTTCCATCTCTATCTTTTTCAGCTGCACTACCTCTGTTGACCTGCACTGCCTGGTGACCTCCTTTCAGTTAGGGGGTGACCTCCTTTCCCTGAAGAATAATCAGCAACCTTTTCTCTAGTCTTTTGAATACCCTCCTTGTCTTGCATAGTCTCTTGGCTGCCAGTCTTACCTGATTATCTGATTGTTTTTTGTTGGTGCTTGTCGGGTTGTTTCACTGGGTGTAGCCCTGCTCCATTCGTCCTCGCTTTTCTCGGGCTCACTCTGCTCACCTACCCACCCCCTTATAATTTCCTTTATACCTAACCCTACAGGAAGGACCATCCCTCCAGGCCCACCCCTTCATGCCAATTGCAAAATCCCAAACTCCTACCCTCCCTCAAACACTCAACTTACTAGACCCTCTCAGCCTCCAAATGTTTCCCGCCTGGTCTTACTCCTAAAAATGATAACTTCGCCCAACCTCCTCACATTCTCTTACAGCTCTGGAAATAATAGCTTCCACAGTACTGCATCACTAAGTACTCCAACTTTAATAAGTATACTTTACATATGAACATGATTCTCTCAACCTATACAATTCTCTTCCTTCCTTCCTTACTTTTCCTCTTCAGTCTTACTTCTTATAGGTACCACATACCTCCAGTATGCAAATATCCCTCAAATCCCCAAGCTAATGACTTCCCATCTACACAGCAGCCTTTTGCTATCTGCTCATCTATCCTTTCTTTGCATACCCCTCTACCTAAAATCAGAATTCCTCCTTCTCAAGTTAGTTATCCCAAAGGTACAACTAAGTACCTCTATCTGCCTACATACAAATAGAAACTTTTCTGTCTCCTGCAAGCACTGCTTCTAGCAGGTGACATTCATCGTAATCCAGGTCCCACCTCTCACTCTCCTACCAATAATACTACTACTCCTAATATAGTACAACCTACTTGCCCTAATAAGCATATCTCATTTTACTCAATGAATACTAGAAGCATGCTCAATAAAGTACAGTAAGTGATTTCCATGCCTGTGTTACTTACCATACTCCAGATATAACCACCCTTACAGAAACCTGGCTGAAGCCTCAAACCTAATACACAAATACTCCCCCAATTATAATATCCTTCGACTTGACTGCCAAAATAAAAAAGGGGGTGAAGTTGCGATAGTCTATTCCAACCAACTTACTCTAGCATGTGCTAACAAACCTATCCCACACTTTCCTCCACTTGGAATTCTGACAGCTGACCTTAAACTTAATAACAGCACCACAATTACTGTAGCAGCCATCTGTTTTCCTCCAGGGGACAACATTCTTGTACTGGAAAATATTCTCTCATATCTCTTCCAAAACATCCCAAATGAAACCATACTCCTTGGGGATGTTAATATCAACTGGCTATCTATCTGCTCTCCTAACTCTACATCTAGCATTTACTTATGCAGGTTTACTCAACTCATCTCTGAGCCAACACATAACAACAATTCTAGCAACCCTGGCACTCTTGTAGATTGAATACTAGTCTCTGATCCATGCAAATATCATAACCCTGAAACACTACCCAACTCCCTAAGTGACCACTCCCTAGTAAAAGTTCTTAGATTCACTCCTCACTTCATTAGACTACACCAATATATAAGCTGTTGCAAACTAACGAACTTCTGCCCACACACTTTTAGAGACCTTCTCTCTAGCATTAACTGAACTAACCTAACCCAACCCCCCCTCGATGAAGCAGTCCACTCTTTCAAGTCTATCCTTCCTAATATTTTAACAGCCTTGCGCATCTAGAGAAAGTTCATATAAAATCAAACATCTCCCCACGGCTAACATATGCTACTCACACACTAATGAAATCTAGAGACAGGTCAGCAAAAATCATGTGAAAAAACTAAACTCCACTGATTTGAGAAAAAGTAAGAACTCAGAAATCTGACAAAAAACACATTATTAAAGACAAAAAAATAATTTACTCTAGCCTTCCTACCTCTCAAAGATCAAATCCCCAAAATTCTGGAACTCTATTAACCAAATACTACATCCTGGCATCCCTTCCTCCCCCAATCTCTGCCCTAACAAGAAACCTGAAGAAACTGCTACCATCTTTAACACCTATGTCATCGAATCCATATCTAAAATGATTATTATAGACCCCTCTTCTACTGACATAACTATCAAAAAAAAAAACAACCGGGCTACTAACTCCTCTGAATCCTCTCCTACTCCAAACTCTTCTACTAGTTTTTCTCTCAGATCTGTTCCTATTAGCTACATCAAATCTTTACTCCCCAAACTAAAACCCTGTTCCACATCAGCAGATAATATTCCTTCCTATTTCCTTCAACTAGCTGCTGACTCACTTGCTCTCCCAGTATCTATCTTGATAAATCGCTCTGTCTTTGAGCCAAAGGTCCCCTCTATCTGGAAAGAATTCTACACCATACCTATACATAAAGGAGGCAACTCCACAGAAATCCCTAACTTTAAACCTATTGCAATCCTATCCCCATTCCCCAAAGTATTGGAAAAATGCATACACAAGCATGACATACAATACCTTCTCCAGGATAACCTGCTCGCACCTAAACAACATGCTTTCACCACAACATGCTTTCACCCCAAATGAAGTACTACTACTGCCCTCATATTCTAAGCTTGTTTCCTGCCTCTCCTGTAACTAGTCTATTCCAGATATAGACTTGCTGTATCCAGGACTGTTGGTAAGCTTCTGAGCCCCCCAAGCCTTTCTGTGTTGGAGGGAAGCCTTCTAGCTTATTAGTGGGAGTGGTAAGTACTAGGTAGCCTATCTACCATGGTAAGAGTGGGTTTTGGCCCAGAAATTGTAATTAATTGGCCATTTGGGCAGTTTTTCCATCTCTTTTTACTTTCTGGTTTAAAAGCCCGTTTTGCATTTGGTCACCGCCTTTCCTGTAACTAGTGTAGTCCAGGTACAGATTTGCTGTATCCAGAACTGTTGGTAAGCTTCTGAGCCCCCCCAAGCCCTTCTGTGTTTGAAAGAAAACTTCTAGCTTATCAGTGGGAGTGGTAAGCACTAGGTAACCTATCTACCACAGGAGGAGTGGTTTCTGGCCCAGAAATTATAGTTTATTGGCCATTTGGGAAGCTTTTCCATCTCTTTCAACCTTCTGATGTAAAAGCCTGTGTTTGCACTTGTTTCCTGCCTTTCCTGTTTCTAGTCTAGTCCAAGTACAGATTTGCTGTATCCTGGACTCTTTATAAGCTTCTGAGCCCCCCATGCCTTTCCGTGTTGGAGGGAAGCCTTCTAGCCTATCAGTGGGAGTGGGAGTGGTAAGCATTAGGTAGCCTATCTACCACAAGAGGAGTGGTTCCTGGCCCAGAAATTGTAGCTATTGGCCATCTGGGCAGTTTTTTTCCATCTCCTTCAATGTTCTGGTTTAAAAGCCACACTTATGTTTGTTTCCCACCTTTCCTGTAACTAGCCTAGTCCAGATACAGAGTTGCTGTACCCAGGACTGTTGGTAAGCGTCTGAGCCCTGCAAGCCTTTCTGTGTTGGAGGAAAGCCTTCTAGCTTATCAGTGGGAGTGGTAAGTACTAGGTAGCCTGTCTACCATGAAAGGAATGGTTCTTGGCCCAGAAATTGTAGTTTATTGACCATTTGAGCAGTGTGCCCATCTCTTTCAACTTTCTGGTTTAAAAGATCACATCTGCGCTTGTTTCCCAGCTTTCCTGTAACTAACCTACTGGGTAGCATAAGAAAGCCTTAAACTGATATAAGTCTTCTAGATTAGAAGAGAGACTTTGGAGTGATTGAGTATCAATTTAATGTACTTTCTTGCTGTACTTAACTGTTTTCCGCCCAAATGCAGATTTTCCAGTGTTTATTGTGATTTAAAAGCTTGTTTTTTTCACATATTGTACTTATTTGACTGCTATTTTAAGTGTATTTTTTACTGTTTTTGCCTTATCTTTAAAAAAAAAAAAATCCATGTTTCCCGCCTTTCTAAACTAGTATATTCCAGTTTCAGGCTAGTGCTGAATTCAGGGCTGTGATACTAGTTTCTGAGTTGCCCATACCTTACTTAAATAGAAGGAAGTTTCTCTGTTCACCGGTGAGAGAGGGGAGCTTTGAGCACCCTGGAGGAGTGGTTTCAGCCCAGAAATTAGTAGTTTATTGGCCATTTTGGGCTAATTTCTATCTCTTTCATTTCCCTACTATAAAAAAATGCGTTTGCATGGTTTTGCGCTCTGGGCAGCGTCAGTTAGCTATGGTTAAATTTTTCCCAGCTCCACTAAGTCTCCTCTTCAGTTTTCCCTTGCAACTGGTCTAACTCTCAACCTAAGCACTCTAAAACCATCCTACAGCCCAGCACTTGCTCAGACATCATAGCAAGCACTAATATACCCTGACACTTGATTACCCAGCAGGGCAAGGCTCTTTATTCACCCCTCACCAACCAAGTGACTAAGCAGCTCACCCTATTATTCAGGCATGACCAAAGGGCAATTTCAGGTGTACTCTCCAGTCCAGCTGGTGAATCTGGGTATCCTGAGGCAATGTTACAACTGCCTCATGTACACAGACAACCCTCTCCTCCTACCACAAAACACTAACATATGCGAGAGATGCAATTATACAGCCAAACTGGAAGCTAAGCTGTCTCCACCCAAGACTGGAACAGACAGTCAAGAGGAGAAGGTTAACATTTGCACCACACCTCCAGCCACACATAGACCTACTAAAACAGCACTGGCAAAAAATACACATAAATACACAAAATCATACTCAGAGGCTCTAAAGAAAAACCTGCAAAAGCATCCGAGACCTCCAAAGCAGACACCCAAACAACCTGCACCTCCTGTCACAAACCAGACAACACACAAAACACAAATTCAGTGTGCCGCACAATCACAGCCCTTAAGGCGAAATAACATACTTAACACACTAGTAATAGGTGACAATATAGTCAGGCACACTGACATCCCACTCACTAGGCTGAACAAGCAGAAGGTTACTGTTAGCTGCCTGTTGGGAGCCAGAATCCACCACATAACACAAGCACTCAGGTCACTCCAGAACAAGTACAAATATTACTCTGTCTTTGTTCATGTTGGTGTGAATGACCTGAGACATACCTCCCTGGACTACATGAAAAGAGACATGGAAGAGCTCTCTGATTATGTAGTCCAGGCTGGTATGACCCTGACCCTGAGTAGCATCCTGCCCTCGCCAAGAATGATACCTCAGTATAAAGAAAAAATGATCAATTTCAACAATTGGCTAAGCTTCTGGTGTCATTCAAAGGGGATCCAGTGTCTGTCAGCCTGGAACTACATGCTCGACAAGCAGCGTTGCTTCACAAGAGATGGCTTTCACCTGCCACCACTAGGCTTTTGAATACTGGCCAAGGCTCTTGCTGCCCCCATAGTGCCTTTTTTAGCCAAGGCTCAAAAGTCAAACCCACCACCATAAACAGCACAATTAACAAAAAACTGAGGGTTATGCCACTCAGCGCCAGGAGTTTAAATCTCAAAATGCATGCGCTCAAAGCACTCCTCAGTATGGAGAACATCGATATCTGTGCAGTAACTGAAACCTGGTTCAAGACTCCAGAGAACACCCCAGCACTACTGGGCTACAACTCATACGTCCACAGAACACGGACCAAAACACAAAAGGAGGGGGTGTATCCATATTCATCAAGGATACCTACACCTCCAGGTTAGTGGTGCAGCATGATACCTCTGAGATCATCCATGTGCAACTAACACTGGGCAAATCTGCAATGCAAATTGTGGCCTGCTACAGATCACCCTCCATGACCCAGGACTGTCACTCCACCTTTCTGAAGACACTAGAAAACATGAAGGTCCTACCGAACACCCTGATATTGGGCAATTTCAATTACCCTACCATTCACTGGGAAAACTACTCAAGTACAAACTCCCAGGCCCACCGCTTCCTGGAATTCATCAACTCAAATGCCCTGGATCAGCTGGTAAACTCCCCTACCAGAGGTGAAAACATATTGGATTTGGTCATCACCAACATGGGCGACAGGTGTTCCACACCGGAGGTCAACCCATCACTGGTTAGATCAGACCATAAACTTATCCCTCTGGATGTCCACACCCCACCACCACCCCCGACTAAGGAAACCACAGTAAAAAACTTTTCTAAAGCAAACTTCACCTTACTTAAGACAGAGGTGGTAAATTTCACAGCCCCCATGCTAAAAGATAATGCTGCCCAAGATGCAGAAACCTTTACAAATGCACTCTACAAGCACCTACAAGGATGCATGGATCATGCCATCTCTAGCAAAACTAAGACTCATCCCTCTAAGAGAAGGAAAACAGTTTAGTGGATCCCTGCCATAAACAGGCTATACAATAGAGGGCAGGATTCACGAAGCCTCCGTGTAAGAGTTACAAGGCTTACACGGAGGCTGCAGTTAAACGGTGTGACGTCAGCATGTCATGCATATGCATGAGGGCATGCTGAATCACACCTAAGGCTAACACGGTCCATGGAAGACAGTAGGGGGCATGTCCGTAGGGCGAGCCCTGCAAATGGACATGCCCCCAGAAGAGTAAAAGTCCCGAAAGTAAACCCCCATGACAGAGTCCGTGTAAATGTGAATAAACACAACACAACACATGCCCCCACAGACTATGAACATAAAATGTATAAATGAACATCTTATATATTTTTTTTAAGTTGTAAAGATGTTTGCCCATGAGTGCGCTCGTTTGCGCGGGTGTGCCCGTCGCTTAGCCACAGTTAGCAGTCAGTAGAAAAGCATATAAGAACTAAATATGCAAAGTAAGCCAAGAAGCAATAGTGTAGCGGTACAGACGTCGGCTGAAGAGGAGGCAGACATGGCTCGGGCCCCCACAACATCAATTTTTATTTTTAGTGAAATAAGCTCGAATCAAGTCCCTGACATATATGTACATATATAAAATTATATTTTATGTAAAATGTAATGAAATGGGCCATGCATTTTGAAGAAATGTGAGATAAAAAAATAAAAAAAAAATGTGAGATGTGCCCATAGCTGAGCTACAGTCTAACAAGTTGAGGATATCTGCCTATAGGTGAGCAGTGGTTTAACAGTTGAAAAATGAGTGCCCATAGGTGAGCAGTGTTTTAACAGGTGTAGAATGAGTGCCCGTAGGTGAGCAGTGGTTTAATAGGTGTAGAATGAGTGCTCGGGGTTATGCAGTGTTTTAACACGCTGAAACTGTGTGCCCATAGCTGAGCTGAGCGTAATATGCGTGCTGACAGCCAAACCACGCGTAAACCAGTGTGATCCATTTGCGCGGAGCTGTGCACCGCTCTGACAAGCTAACTGACGGGCAACGTTGAGCAAGCTGTATCAAAACTGCCTTTACACAGACACACCTCCTAGCCTGTGTAGACAGTCATAAAATATAAAAAGCAATGGCCAGGTTCAAACCCAGGATATCATGCACCATAGTCAAAGTACTGAACCACTAAGCCATGACAGTTGCACTTAGAAATGCAGTAATAGCATATATATAGGAATGAATAGAAAGAGGAGCATGACAAAGCAGGTTTTGTGAAGCTGATACAATTCCAAAATGGCCAATCACAGATAAGTGCGGGAAAAATGGCATATATAAGCCCTATAGGCAGGAATACACAGCATAACCAATTGTAGAACCGACTTACAGCCAGGATGTCAGGTGTAGGTGAGGGTAGTTGCTTCCGAGCACAGAGGTGGGGCATTGAGGAGTCCAAATATATGGTTTGGCTCCTCGTCCATAATCATGAGGCCCAACTCATGCAGGGCCAGGTCCTGTGGGGAGCATATAGGGCTGAGGCATGGGACCAGTTGGCTCATGATCTCACCAGTGCCACAGGAATACCAAGGACTGGTGAGCAGGTCCATCACCACCATGCAGACCTGAAGAGACGGAAGCAGGACCAACTGAACCGTTGGATCCAGGAGGCCCGGCAAATGCCCAACGCCCCACTACTGAGTAAGTTACATGTAATTATTTATGTAAGAAATTAACCTAGCTGATATTATGGAGATGTGTATTCCAATATTACTTTATTTATATTACAGCTGCAGGTGTCCGTTCTGCAAACCGTCGAGCTTATGGTGATAGGCTGGTGTGGTTGTGCCACCAGGCAGGTTAGTAATTCTCTCCCTGTAACTGTAAATAAATATATAAGTATGACAGTTAGCAAAAGAGTGCAGTGTAGTCACTAATTAATAAAATGTGCAAGTAACAGTGTAAGAGGGTTTGCAAGTATTGCTTGATTACAAAAGTGTGATGCAGCCTGTAATCCAAACATAAAAATGAAACAAGTTTGAAATAAAGATGTCCCACCTGTAATATAATAGTACATAACCTGCAGCAGGCTGAAAAGTACAGCTGCAGAAGCTGAGTAAAACACATGAGTGAAATATATCCCTGTTGAAATACAGAAACATGACAGAAGTGAGACTGTTGGAAAGGATTGTTAAAACTACAGGTAAAACATGTCAATAAAGCCTAGAATTAAGCACCATCCTGAATTGTAAAAATAAAACAAGTGAAAGAGTGTGAGAAAGAGGTATGAATCCACCAATAAAGTAGTAATAACTCCTGAATAAAGTATACTGCAGTCAGTACAGAATGAAATGAATGTGACAGGCAGAACCAAACAGTAACATGTGTTGAAAACGGTACTGCAGCTGGAATGTGTGTCCCAAAATCTGGATATGTTGCTCTCAGTCTGCAATATGCAGATAGTATGGTTGTCTGAAATACCAAACATCCACAGTTGTCTATAGCTATATAAAGCAAATGTAGCAGGATGATGTAGCTGAACAGAGCCAGATATGAATGTGTATGAATAAAAATGAAATGTATATTGATGTAGCAGTAACATTCCTATCACCAACCTGAAGTAGTTATCACATAGGAAACTGTAGGCAGAACTGTAGTGTGAATATATCTGCAGCTAGTAGAAACGTACAGCATATGTATTGGTATTTGAAGCTGTTAATTAAATTTTCTTCACCCTACCCTATAAGCACATATAATCCATTCCACGTGAAATTGGTATGTGCAATCACAATTAACACCCCTGGAAATTTGTCCTGTTGGTTCATACATATTTGCATGTACGTTGATGCATCTGCCCTGTTCATACATCCACACCTGATGGCCTGTTGCCATCAATCAACCCTGCATGTTGTTGGATTGTGTATTGCTGTTCAAATTATGCATGTGTTGTGCTTGCTGTTCAATGGCTTGAATATATGGGTGTTTGGTTAATGGGAATACTAATGCATGCTGTTACAACTAATTGTGAATGGTATTGTACGTTACTAACCCAAACTGTCATAACATAATGCAAAACATAGGACGACAGGGAAGGCAGGTTCCAGCGGGCCCACCTCTCTCTCCTCAGCTGGTGAGTGCACCTGGCAGTAGTGCCCAGGCCGGACCTTCCTCCGGTGGCCCTGTGCCACCTGCAGGTAGAAGCGCTGCAGGGGATGGGGCTCATCCCCCTTCTGCAAGTGTGGCCAGAGGAGAACATCCACTCACCCTCCGTAGTGTCCAGACTGTGGTGTGTAGGGAGATCCGGCATGCTGTGCTTGGGCCCCTACGCCAGCTTGAGGCACAAGTGGCACAACTCACGGGCGTGCCTGCTGCCCGGCCTACACAGCCCCCAGCACAGCCCCGTCCTGGGCAGTGAAGGCACAGTGGCAACTGCCCATGGGTGGGGATCTCAGTTCCACTGTTGCCATCTGTGGGCCCATGGGCTCGAGATATCCAAACATCCATCCCCGTCAATTGTGTAACCCCCCCCACATGTGTCACTGCCCCTGTATGCGTCTTGTTTGTCTTGTCTGTTAACCTACCCAACCTACCTCCCCAGCTATACCGACTTCCTGTACCTGACATACCACTCTCACCTGAAAAAAAAAAAAAAAAGGGCACTTTGTACCCACAAAAAAATTATGCCCCATACATAGCTGCCCATTTTGCACACATGTCTGCTGGACATGGAAACTGTCAATTACAATTGGCTGTATAACAAGTATTATTGTTGTCCATAGACCTCTCTCAGGGGTGGAAGGTTTCAAATGTCACACCAAATTACAAACATATGCACAGCTGTTGCTGATGAAGAAATGGGCAGCTATGGGCCTTACCTACATCCCTCCTGCAAAACCTGAGCTTGTTTCCCTACTTTCCTACCCTCTTTGTGACCCCTTTTTCACCACTTTCCTGTCTCCCCATTTTCATTTCTTTCAAAGAAATTAGCGTGGGTGTGCGCAAGAGTAAGCACTTTTAAGCAGTTGTAAGTAGGTATGCGTGTGTGTGCGTGGAGCTAAACACCAGTGCACATGCGGGAGCTCTGCGCAAAGCAGCACTGACCCACTTACAACTGCTTAAAAGTGCCTTAGTCACTCTGAATGACAAGGCCTGTAGTCTGCTCAAAAGCAAAATAAAATCCCACTGTCAGTCCCAAACCCAGGACCTTGGAAACAGTAGTCTGCATGACTTACCACTAAGCCATGACTGCTATATAAGAACATTGTGCTACAATAAATATATCATGCAATAGTAGGAATGAATGTAAAGGGAATATAGGATGTGTAGTACACAAAGCATGTCATGTATATTTATTGTCAAATGTAGTGGATTTCTATAATAGTAGTGTGTGAACAGAAACAGCCATGCTAGTTGGTAGCTAGTAGGTAATAATGTCACTGTAGCACCTTGCAAGCCACACACATACTCACAGCAGGATAATCACTGCCCATACCCCACAACCTCTTACAGCAAGACATCTGGACTAAGTAATAAAAAATGTGAAGCAAAGGCCCAAAAATAGGGACACATTTCAAATATTGCTCCGACAAACTTAGACAGTTGAGAGAGTAACAGGTTTTGCATTATTTTGGATTTTTGGAAGGGTACAAAGTCTGAAACTGAAATGTTTGTCACTATAGTCTGACTTGAGCCCTGAGTGATTTGCCAGAAAAAGCTGTTTTATGAGATATGGACCAAAATATGAGGCACAAATGTGGACATCCTGCAAATATCTGTATACTTGAGAGGTATGACACTGCCATATTTGAATAGTTAAGAGCCTAGACATAGCAACAGTGACTGAGTTACAGGGATGCCCCACAGACTCCCTGTGAAATGTACAAACAGTAAGCAGAAATGTGTTACAACACATGCAATGGTAACTATGAAGTACTGAAAGTATGCACCACTTGCACGGCAGAAATAGTGTAGTAATACATATGCTCATGCTAGCCCACAGTCACAACTGCAGAATACCAGACAATTTAATGGGTGTGCCCCACTGACATGTACCATTCCATGACGCAGATAAAAGATGCACCTGAGAGTCTCTAGGGCCTGCTCAGCAGCATACTCAAATGCCCTAATAGATGTCAAGGCCCACACCATGGCCAGACCACACAGCATGCAGTAACACCCTATCAGATATAGCAAGCATTCATCCAAGATGTGAATGTACATGGAAGATAGAAAAGCCACAGCAACACACTACAGTCAAGACACCTAGTAGGCATACAAGTAGTGAATGTAAAGGGCAAATAATGAAGCCATAGCAACAAAGTGCAAGAGCCACTGCTATATACCAGTTACAGCACATCCCAGAGGAAAGCACACACACACACATTAACAGTAGTAGTAGTCTTAGGTGTCAGTGTACATACACACTTAGTACAGGAAACTGGAGAAATGAATGGAGAAATGTAAATCTACAACACAGCTGGAAATATGAGAGATACTAACCTTTACACTCACAGAACAGTGTCCACAGCATACCAGCATGGTCCCTGCCCTTAAAATCTGAAAGGGCTACACCTATCTCACATACCTTTTTATAGCACTGTCATGAAATCACAGTGAGAACTGCAATCAGTACACAACTGGCTGCATGCAATTAGCAAATGCTGGCTAACAATTGGTGCAGAGGCCATCACATGGACATATGCAGATACCTACAAAAGTATGCTGTACTCCCAGTCCACACATGCAATACTTTCAATGCACTCTCTGGAGGTAGGGAGAGAGAGAGAGAGAGAGAGAGAGAGAGAGAGAGAGAGAGAGAAACACAAACAAAAACAGTTATTAACAAAACCTACTAGAAAGCTGTCATCTGTCAACTGGAGCAGCAGCAGGACACCGATCCAAAAGGCAACGCAAGCAGCTGTGACAAACACAGGTAATGTAAAGTAATACTTTAAAAGTCTACATACTGTGAACCCTCCATATGTGTCATTGGTCTGTATCTATATGTATATGAAGATGTGCATAGGGCAGGGGACATACAGCAACTATCAGTGAAGGCTGTACATACATATGTATGTGAGGGCATCTATGTGCACATATCAATGTAGGTTGAATGTAGGTTGTAGTGCAATATACAATGTAGGTTTCACAGTTATGTATGTTTAGCAGTATGTTAGTGTGTGTGTATACAGTTTTGAAAACAAACATGTTGATATACCTATCTATCATATGGATACGTATGTATGTCAATATATGTATGTATGTATATATATATATATATATATATATATATATATATATATATATATATATATATATATACATATATGTATACATAGATAGAGAGGGATGTAGGAATACATAGGCAGATGTAGATAGATAGAATATGTACAAACATGTATATGTAATACACACATACAGATATAGATATATGTAGATACATATACATAGACAGACATATCTGACTATCTACAGATATGACTGTATATGACTATCTCACACTCCCCCTGTCCCACCCCCTCTGTAACTCTCACCCCCTCTCTGTCATACACCCCCTCCATATCTATAGCAATATATGTACATCGATATATATGTGTATATGTATACAGACATATATATATATATATATATATATATATATATAGACATATATATATATATATATATATATATATATATATATATATATATACAGAGAGAGAGAGAGAGATTCTGAATGAGGCACATGTGTACAGATGTACTGCAACAGGTGCCTGGTGACAAAGGCATGGAGTGAACACCAGTGTCGAAACTGGAGTACCATACCCCATTTCAAATCACCTACACCAGTAACCACCAGATATGTGATTGACTGCCCACCACTGCATGTGTCAGTGGTGAACCAGGTCATAAACTTGTACAATAGGCCCCCCAATGATAGTCACAGTGGCACACTATTCCTGGAATACCTGTACATGGTATGTGTCAGCAGACATGGTGTGTCAGCTATGGACATGTAGGTCAGTGTATCCCTCCACACCACACAATGTCTGCCACGGTATGTACCTCACATGACAGCTACAGATATGGAGAAGGACACAGTGACATGTACGACACTGTGACAATACACTCAAACACATTACCAATGCACAGTGACTGACAACACCACAGAGTGCACACATACTACCCACATAGAGGTTACCACTCCTGGATTTACATACTTAGGTCACACCCATGACAGATGTCCAACAACCATAGTAACACCTCACGCCATCCACAATCTAAATGACTGCTGTGTGTCATCCTTGGCACCGCAGTAGAGAGCACATGGCGGAGGTACAGGCTCCTACCCACAGATAAGACATACCCTGTAATAACCCACACAGCATTAAGAAGCAAGACTCCCCATGAGTACATGTCACACATACCCCTGCTGAATGTTAGTCAGATAGGCAATATGCCATATGAGTCACCCTGTGTAACTGTTTGACAGGAGCAGGTACCATCACATCACATGTGTCACAAGGGTCAGGGTAGCAGAACAGTATGCTGCTGTAGTCCCAGGTGCAATAGCATATTGTATTGTATTGTATTGTATTGTATTGTATTGTATTGTATTGTATTGTATTGTGTTGTATTGTATTGGTATGTAGAGGTGCCTCCTTTGTGGAGTGGAACCACTGCTGCTGTACGCCAGTGTACAGGCACATATCCTGTAGTCAGGCTAGTGTTACATAGCACTTCTATATGCGGGTTTAGCTCCTCTTGGAGTTCATGTAGCATGCAACCTGGGATACCATCAGGTCCCATTGATGCTGTGTTTTTTGCTTTTCTGAGGGCGGCTCCCACCTGGACATCTGTGATGACAGGGAGGTTATATTCAGCTGGGATAAGTATGCCTTCATCTGGGGGAGAGGGAGGGGGGGAAATTGCATTGAACCTGTCTGCCACAATGTTGCCAACATCTGTGGGTTCAGTGAATTATTTGTTGTTGTGTACTAACTATGAGCATATTGGAGGGTTTCTGACCAGGTATCTAACATAACTGAAGAAGGCCTTGTGGTTATCTGTAGTGTCCCTGGTGATTTCCCTCTCAAAGTTGCCCATGGATGTTTGTATGAGAAAACATAGCTCTTTACTAGTGCTGATCAGACATGCCTTCCCTTTATGGAATTATGCTCTGTCTTGCAGTAGCTTCCATCTTTTGTTATACAATCTGTTTATGGCTGGGGTCCACCAGACAGGATGCTTTCACTTTGTGGAGAGTGTCTTGGTCTTATATGGGATTGCATGATCCATGCATTCTCAGAGATGTCCGTAGAAATCATTTGTGAAGGAGTCAGCATTGTGGGTTGTGGCTTCCACTGGCCCAGTGGGCTTAAAGGATACCATCTCAGTCTTAAGAAGTGTAAAGTTTGCGTTTGGAATGTTATTCACTGTAGTCATTTGTGCTGGTGGTGGAGGTGGGATATGTATATCCAGCGCGATTAGTTTGTGGTCAGATCACAGTAGTTGATGATGTTCCCCATACAGTACCTCAATACAAACCCCCAGAGTGAGGAAGTGCTTTGGACCTGAATCAGTGTGCTGACTGCTGGGTTTGGTAGTATGTCGTATGGAGTGTGCCAGGTACTGTTGCACAGTTGTTGGCTGAGCACTGATACCTGGCCATTTACATGTGTATCCACCAATAGACAGACAGATGCTATATATGGGAGATATGTTGTATCACAACAGTCGAGTAGCATGTGTAGTATGTGTGCCAAATTCTGCTGACATATTTTGCTGATATCATTTTATTTTATTTTTCAGGACCATGGTTCACCACTGCAATCCGGCATACTCTGCTGCCGAGGATGAGGAAATACACCAGAGCCTGGTGCGGGATTTTGCAATACTCCTTTCCCGCACCAGCCAGAATCAGCTGGAGAGGGCTGCACTGTGGCAAGACCTGGTCCGTCGGGTAAATGATATAGGCATGCATAATAGGACATATGAGCAGGTACGACATCACTGCAGTGATTGCAAGACCTGGTCCATCCGGTAAATATCATAGGCATGCATAATAGGACATATGAGCAGGTACGACATCACTGCAGTGATTTAATCAGAAATGTCTGTCAGCGTGCGTCGGATATCCACAGGCAACAGGTTGCCACAGGTGGTGGGGTGGCTACACATCCCCCACTCACCAGACTGAAGGGACTACTCCTAAGTGTTGTGGCTCCAGCCCACCAACAACAACAACAGCAGCAGACCTGCATTATGATGGAGGCTGGAGCCACACAGCACCATGACTACGAGCGTGCAGGTAATATGCCATATGTATAGTTGACTGTTGTGTACACTGGTAGTTAATGCATGTGTGAGATGTGTCCTTGGTTTGCAGCTGTCATCATAGTATTTAATGTGCAAGTGTGATATTCTCAATATCAGCAGCTGACCTGTGAAAGGCAACTGTTGTACTACTGACCTGTATCATACTCAGTAATAATGGCACAGTTGTGCCCACTGACATTAATTTCCTCACTTCTGCAGGTCCCTCCGGTGTAACAGCAATGCAGCCTATCCATGCTGGTGAGTGTGTATTAACAATACCTTTAATAGTCTTGATAGTAATAGCAATATTAGGCTCAATCAGTAGTGCTCTGTGTATGCATGCAGGTTTGTCTGTGTCTGTGTGTTGATATCTCACATACTGAGCAGTGTGCAAGTGTGCAAGTGTGCATCTGTGTGCATGTGTGCATCTGTGTGCATGTGTGCACCTGTGTGCATGTGCATGTGTGCATGTGTGCATGTGCACATGTGTGCATGTGTGCATGTGTGCATCACTGGTAACATTGTGTAGACATTATAAACTGTGTTCCCTGTTTCCCTCCCACAGGTTCTGGTGCTGCTCTGGTGTCATGCAGCAGGGAACCTGAATCAGGTGCCATGGGTAGTGATAATGATGATATCTGTGTAATGGCACAGGAAGGTGTGCCAGGGTCCGTCATTGGTCAGCCAATTCACAGTACACAGCTGTCAACCCCATCAATGCGCACAGTCATCCTGTCAATACATCCTTTGTCACCAATGTCCCTAGGTGATGGACAGGATACAGTGGGCATTGACCAGGGTAATGTGGTATCGGTGGCACATGATTCCCCACACAGCAGCCATGGGCATGGCCCTGAGATGGTACCACACAGACAGATGTCCAGGGGTTCTCGTGGGAGCATCAGTGGGCATACTGCCCCTGTCAGATGTGCCCACAGAGCTCTTACAACCTCAGCTATTTTTTGGGCTGTCATGCAGGCACAGTCACGTATGGAATGGTACACCAGACAGGGTCTGAAGGAGCTGACAGCATGTCGCACAGCCATGAGTGACAGTATGCGTGACATTGCGGCTAACATCCGTAATTTCCCCGATGTCATAGACAGACGTTGTGGGGACATATTAGATCAGTTCCACAACTACATGTCCATGAGCCAGGGCAATGGTGGACGGTTGAGGCATCGACGTGGGCGTATGCCAGCAACAGCAGCAGCTGGCAGTCATCGTGGACGACAACAGGGCCACGGCCACCCCCATAGTGCCAGCAGCAGCCCCAGGAATGCTGGGTCTGTGCTGTCATCAGACCGCCCCAAGAGACCACGTGCACGTGGCTCTAGACAGGCCCAACAGGGATCTGTGTCCAGTCAACGAACACCTGCTTCTGATGACAGTACCCAGTCTGGATTAGTACCAGACACGGTCCGTAGCACCCCTGCAAGGCACAGGTACCATGTCTGTGGCCAGAGATACTGATCTGTATGACCTGGCAGGTACAGTCTGTGGCTGTCCACAAACACCGGTATATGTTAGCCATGAGGTGGAACTGTGTGCATCCATACACACATGCGAATTGACAACACCTAGGGCTACCGCATACATGCACATACTGCGTCAACATTGCCCCACCTTGTACTGCTGTCCCTCACCAACACACATACACATACATGTCAACTGGTGGTATCAGTGGCAGACTCAGGCATACCAAGTTCACACCCTGTGCATATGATGAAACTGTGCCACCTCCTGCAATCTGTAACATCAGTGCATGTACAGGTTAACATGTTGCTGATGCACAGGGTGACTACATAGACGTGTAGGAATAGTATCATGTTGTTAACAGTACAGTGTGCTGATATAATTGTGGGTATATCCCAGCATGCCTGATGCAGTAAGGGTATGATTGTCTTGTACTGTTTTCTACACCCATGGTAAGTACCATAGTGTGTCATCTGCACATGTTTGCATACTGGTGGTAAGGATGTCAACAGAAGGCCACATACATAGGTAGCACAGGGGATAAGGTAATGAAAGTATTGATACGCAATGATGGACATGTAAACTGAAAGTGGCATGTTGCCCACACTGGAGTCTGCAATGCGGATGTTTGAGGATGTTGATATGTGTGCAGTACTACACGACTGGTACAGGACACACAGGAGCACCCTAGCACTGTAAGCTCACACCTCATACCATGCTAGATAGCCCCAACACACAAAACTAACTTTCACAGGAGGGAGAGTCCCCATAAGTGTCAGGGATACTGTGGTGGCAGGACAGGTAGCATACAGGTAGCAAATCCACCAAAACCACTAGAGCAAGCGACTTAAACCTTAGCACAGACATAAATAGGACGTAATGGAGGGATAGATTTATCACTCAGAGACTCCCTATGCTGTGGAATAAAATCCCGGTCCATGTGAGGCAGAGCACATCGCTGGCTCTGTTCAAGAGAAATCTTGACCTGTGGATGGGAGATCATAGGTTTACCCCAGGAATCATCTCTGTGTCACTGCTGGACAGAGGCAGAACAAACTAATGGGCACAGTATTTTTTCAAATAAGGGGTGGCTTAAGCCACAAAAATTTGGGCTAGGCTTATAAATGCCTTAGGGCAGATAGCCTAGTATAAACCTATGAACCTATGAACCTATACATCCTACTAAGTATGGAACCACTGAGTGAAGGCTCAGGGTCTGTTATTTGACATGTGTATTAGTGCAGGTATGAGCACCTGGGTTTCCGTCCGGTTATTGTACATCCTGACGGTACATGGTCTGTACACTTGTGTATGCTGAGACTGGACCCTGGCCATCTGACCTGTGTATTTCCATGTACATGTGTATAGTGCCTGCATATTTGCACTGTTACCTACTGGAAGTGGTACAGCTTGTTTGTTGTACAATGGACTACATGCAGCCCTGCTTACTGTAGCTTTGTTTGCATGCATGTTTGCTTGCAGTTACCCTGGAACACTGATTCCACCTGCAATGCAGATTTACGGAGCTTCTGTGGATTCCTAGTGACATCTGCATAGCTTACTATACATATGTCCATGTCTCACTTGACAGAACGTCAATGTTTGTCCTGTTCGCATGTACATTGCCTGTGACACATTGCATATGACTTACCTGGCATTTGACCACGTGAGCAGTCATATATGCCAGCGCTAACTAATCACAGGCACTACACCCTCACATACTCACCTTCTGTACCTTGTTCCCCATTGGCCCTATGTGCTGTTAATCACCATGGCAATCACAATACTATGGTAGCATGCGCAAAGGTCACTTGTCAGTCACCTCTATGGTACAGTTGTGGAATATGTGAGTCATGTGGCAATGTCACAGCTGCCACATGTACACAGTCAACCCTCTCCCCTACCCATGAACGTACAACACATGTGTGAGATGCAACCACATAGCCAAACTGGGGACTAAGCACTCTGAACCCAGTACTGGCATAACCTGTCAAGTGGCATGAAATACTACCTTGACTACAATACCAGTCTGATGTACACCTACACTGACAGCAATCCAAACACATGAACACACTGGGGCATTCTTGGAGCCTCAGAATAGCATCCTGCCTGAGCAGCAGACACCTCTGCAGCTGGCACACAGGCATACGTTAAGCGGGAACACAGCACGTGCAATACATAGCACACAAATCCTGTGTGCCAAACAGTCACAGCCTGTACAGCTAGACAACACACCTGCTACAGTTGTGTTGGGTACCTTTATTGTCCGGTACAGTGAAGTCCCACTCACCAGGCTGGACAAGGTGAAGGTCACAGTGATATGCCCGTCGGGCACTATGGTTCACCACATAACACAAGCATACAGGTCAGTCAGAGGGATGGACACATATGACTCAGTCATTATCCATGCCACTATGGCTGACCTGTGGATGTACCTCCCTGGACTACATGATAGGGAACAAAGAAGGGCTCTCTGAGCATGTGGCACAGGCTGGTATGACCCTGACCTTGGTTGGCATCATACCCTCACCAACAATGCTGAAGTATTACTGAATGCTGATGAATTACTGTAGCTACAACACCCTAGCTGAAAGGTTCCTAGCATGTAGTCACTGCATTGCTATGGAACAACTTGTTACCACTCCCGCAACAGGGGAAAACATGCAGCACCTGTTGATCAACAACATGTAGACTATATGCCCCAGACCAGATGTGTATCCCTCGCTGCTAGGATGATACCATATACAACTCACACTGTATATACACATACCACATGCAGCACCTGCACAGAAAACCACAGTCAAAATGTTATCCAGTGCAAATACCATGTATTCACATGTGGCAGGCGTCAGACATGGGAACTATTGAAGGTCACAGGTATATATGTGTAGTTGGCACACACATACATCATATGTGTGCATTGCCATTACTGGTTTAATCGATGTCATGCATTATTGTGAACAACAACCCACACACATGGGCATTGTGTGTGACAAAAACACACATGGCATTTGTGGAATTCGAAGCCATAACTAACTGTGCTATGACAGTAGTGAGAGACGCAGTAGCAGAGTGTGCTATTTGCATTAGTGGGAGATTTGCCCTCTTCTGCTGTACTTGTAGGGTGCTGACATCTTCTCTGTTTAGAGATTGGAATATGCAGCAGCTGGTGTGTTGTACTGGTTGCCAAAAGGGTCAGTTCTCTCACACATGTAATTGCACACACCCTACATCCACCCCCCCCCACACACATTTGCAGGATTCAACCCCCTACCTGACTTTGTTATGACACTAACACGAGACGCAGTAGCCGAGCTCACTATTTGCATTACTGGGAGGTTTCTCTTCTCCGGCTATACTTATAGGGTGCTGACATCATCAGTGTTTAGAAAGAGGAATGTGCATCATGTAGTGTGTTCTCCTAGTTACCAAAAGGGACATTTCTTTCATACAGAATTGCACACACACTAACCCCCATCCACACACACACTGAGCATTTGCAGGATTCAAAGCCCTACTTAACAATGTTATGACACTCCAGACGGACGCATTAGCAGGGCACACTATTCGCATTACTGGGAGGTTTCCCTTCTCCTGCTGTACTTATAGGGTGCTGACATCATCAGTGTTTAGAAAGGGGAATGTGCATCTTGTAGTGTGTTCTCCTAGTTGCCAAAATGGACATTTTTCTCACACAGAATTGCACACACACTAACCCCTCCTCACCCAAACACACACACTGAGCATTTGCAGGATTCAAACCCCTACCTAACTATGTTATGACACTCGAGATGGACGCATTATCAGAACACACTATTCGCATTACTGGGAGGTTTTCTTTCTCTGGCTGTACTTATAGGGTGCTGACATCATCAGTGTTTAGAAAGGGGAATGTGCATCCTGTAGTGTGTTCTCCTAGTTGCCAAAAGGGACATTTCTCTCACACAGAATTGTACACACACTAACTCCCCTCACCAAAACACACACACTGAGCATTTGCAGGATTCAAACCCCTACCTAACTATGCTACGACACTCAAGACAGACACATAAGCAAAGCGTGCTATTCGCATTACTGGAAAGTTTCCCTTCTCCGGCTGTACTTATAGGGTGCTGACATCATCAGTGTTTAGAAAGGGGAATGTGCATCCTGTAGTGTGTTCTCCTAGTTGCCAAAAGGGACATTTCTCTCACACAGAATTGCACACACACCAACACCACTCACCCACACACTGAGCATTTGCAGAATTCAAACCCCTACCTAACCATATTATGACACTTGAGGGAGACGCATTAGTGGAGCACACTAACCGAATTACTGGGCATCTGTTCTGCACCTGCAGTATTTATAGGGTGCTGACATCATTATTTATACAGAGGTATGTACATCTATTACTACCTGTCAGGTGGGGGATAGCATATATATGCATTTGCAGCTACCTACTTCAGGGTCAGATATGCACATCAGCACTGGCAGGTTATGTTTTATACCATGCTTCATGACCACAGGACCTGTAACACACAACACAACCAGTTCAGACCACCCCTCCCACATCCAGGACACACACTTTGCTTCCCTGGGAACAGTGCCAAGATATGAAGGTGTTCACATACACCATTCCAGTTGTTAACGTCAGGTACAGGTATATTGTGTGGGGGAATTACTCAGGCCTCTACAACATTACCCTACAGCCACTACAATTTGTGTGTCCATGTGCTATGGCAGAACCACTCACCACAGCCACAAGGGGGAATACATATTGCACCTGACCATCTACAACATGGGTACTCACTGTTCCACACCAGAGGTAGACCACCATTGTTGATATCTGACCATACCCACCTTTCCCTGGACATCCATATCCCATCACCACCCCCAGACAAGGTTGTCACTGCAAACAAAGTGTATTTATCAAAAGCAGACTTTGCACTTGTGAAGACTGGGGTGGAAGACTTCAAAGGACCCATGCTGGGGGAGTATACAGGCCACTCTGCATAATCCTTGACAATTGCATTCTATGAACATGTGGAAGGTTTGCATTGATCATGCTATCCCAAATATACCCATGACACCTCCACAACAGGACCTGTCAGGTGTACACCAGCCATATATGAGTTGTCCAACAGACGGAGTGAGCTAATACATTGCAGAGCAGTAGCCCACAGAGGTAGGACATCTCAGAACAGTACTGGCACAACACTTCAATCCCTCATAATCATCATGACAAAGTGTTGACAGTGAAATTGTCCAGACACTGCAGATAAGGCTCCCCTTAGTCTGTTATTGATGCCCACTTACTGTTAGAGGTCCTCACCAACCCTCTTCCAGCAAACACCAGCCACATGGATGTGGCATAGCAAATTCAACCCCTGGGATCTCCACTGTGTCCCTGCTTGACAGAGGCACAGCACACTAGCCTCAAACGGTGCCT
Source organism: Protopterus annectens (assembly GCF_019279795.1). Taxonomy (NCBI): domain Eukaryota; kingdom Metazoa; phylum Chordata; order Ceratodontiformes; family Protopteridae; genus Protopterus; species Protopterus annectens. The sequence goes on from NC_056726.1 coordinate 1,663,382,676, forward strand.
TATGTGACTTCTTTACAGTGGCACAGTAGCCTACTGTACTGGGGAGGCAAACGCCAAGCACACTCTGGCTAAGCTTTCATTCCCTAGGGCAAACAGCCTAGTATTGACCTCTACACCCATATGTTTAATTGTCAGATGCACAATATTTGTTGCTGATAGACTGTTTGCAGGTCTTTATTGCCATAGCATTCCCTGTTTCTATGAACAACTTGTGTATCTGTGGAAGATGTTTGAATATGAGAGGGATCCACTATATCACTTATGTCTCTGTAGTCATTTAACTGTGTGCACTGGGCAGATTGCTGTAATGTGGTTGGTTCCTGGAATAACACGTACAAATACCAGATATGTGTGGCCAACTGGTAAACTGAGATATGGCCTAAGTGTGTGAGCATGCCCAGTTCAGGCTTTCCATGGCATGTAGTCTGACATATGTCTCATTTATCAAAGTATGCAAACATGCCCAGTGTGAGCTTTCCATATGTTGAAATCATCAGTCCACCACATTTGTGGATGAGTGTGAACTTCAACAATACCTCATGTTTATGGTTGTGTGTTGGGTATCATGTTGTGTACTTACTGGCCAACTGCTTTGTGTCTGAACACAACAGGGATTATACTGTGCCTGCAGGGTTTGCATGGGATACTTTGCATACAGTTGTCAACATCCTTTCATACTGACCAAACACTGTAGTACCGTATAATGTACTGGTTCAGTACTTTCACTGTGGTGGACAGTATCCTGGGCTTTAGTCCTATCACTGCTTTAAAGTTTCATAGTGAGCACAACAGACTGGTTAGGGGCCAGTTGTGCACATATGACCATGTTGCATTATGTTCAGATATGGACTACTTAAACCAGGCTTGTCCAACATTGGTAGTGTATTCCACAACATAGGTGGACATTGGCAAACACTAGCGATGTGCCCTAGGCCATTTCTAATGCTAGTCAGAGAGTGTGTTTTTCCTTCGACACACATTGTAACTGGAGTTTGCCATGACATATGTCATGGTTAGTATACTGTGCCTCCGTCTACCCGTGACATAACAGTGATACCCAGGGTAAACCTACCATCTCCCATCCACTCATCAAGATTCCTCTTGAGGAGAGTCAATGAGTGACTCTCTGGCTAACCTGTACTGGGAGGTTACTCAAGAGTGGGGGTGGCTTCTGTGTTATGGATCAAGCAGTTCAGTATGTCCTATGTATGTCAGTGCTGGGGTTCAGGTCTCTCATGTGCATAGCTCACTGCCATTCAGATTGTACAAGGTGCAGCATGTTCATTGATTGCAGCTTGGACATGGCTTTATATATCAGGCACAGCTTGCCTCTGGGCGGGCAGTATGGCACTGTGTGGAGCTGCAGTTTGTTTAATCAGGCAACACATGGCATCTGTTCAAGCTCTTTGATACTCCTGGTGAGGTACTTTTGGGGTCTTTCCGGGTGATGGAGGTGTCTGCTGAGGTACATCCAACAGGGGCCATTGTACTCAACTGTGAGGCTGATGAGGGATGACTGCAGAGCCACAATGACCTCCCCTGATCTAGATCTGACTACCTTCATGATTAGGTGGGTATATGATATGTTTCTGTAACCACTCCAGCCACATGCTTGTCCAATGCAAGATATCTATCAACTTGTGTCCCCAGGTCTCTTATTACATCTTGAGTACTTAATGGGTTAACCCCTATGTGGAAATTGGTGGGCACTTACTGTATATCCACAGGGGTTGACTATACACTTTTCTGCAATTAGCTTGCTGACATGGCTATGTCACCAGATGTCTGTTTCTTTGTGGCACTTTTGTGGGATGCTTGTGTCAGCTGGAGGGTCAGATATGGTGGCCAGTTTGTAGTCCTCTGCAAACTTGTTCAGACACAGTCCTTCCATGTTGGCCTGTACCTATGGGACATATATACCAGACAAGGGAGGTCCCAGGACCGAGCCTTGTGGGATGCCAGCTGTATCTGGTTTGTAGTCTGACATGGCTGCAGCATTTCTGACCATGTCAGTTGTGTCCTTGGTCTGGTTTGCAACCCCTCTACTGACATAGGTGTTTATATTTAAGCTGGTGAGCTTATCTATAATGAACAAGTGGGGTAGTGTATGGAAGCCTTTTGCTAGGTCCAGCTAGGCTGTGTGGACCACATTCCCCTCATCAATGGCCTTAATGACTGTTTCAAATGAGTCAGACATGTTTAAGGGGCAGGATCTGCACTTAAGAAAGCAACACTGGGTAGGGTCCAGTGTCAGTAGGTCCCCAATATCTTTATGTCTGAGGTACATGCTGATCCTTTCCATAGCTTTGCAGACAAAGCTTGTCAGGATTCTGGAGTGGTAGTTTGCAGTATCCATTCAGGCAACACCTTTGTGGAGAAGGACCACTGTTGTTGTACACTGCTCTTTGGGTACATATCCTGTGGTAAGGCTGACATTGAGCAGTAGTGTTATTTGGCGTTCCATTCTTCTTGGAGTCCATGTTGGACTCAGGCCAGGACACCATCTTGTACCATTGATGCTGTGTGTTTTGCTTTGTAGATGCTGGCTGTTACCTCAGCATCTGCAATGTCAGGGGGCCAGCACTCTGCTGGGATAGATATTTGGCATTTGGGTGGGGGGGGGTTGCACTGCACCTGTCAGGTTGGATGTTGGCAATGTGTGTGTGTGTTTGGTATATTGTTTGTAATATTTGAGTGATTCAGAGCATATCCGTGAATTCCCAACAAGGTTCCTACCATCAGTTGAGACAGCCTTGTGATTATCCTAAGTGTCCTGTACAATTTGTTTCTTCATAGGTTCATAGGTTCACCCTAGGGCATTTATAAGCTTAGCCAGAGTGTGTGTGGCTTTCACCACCCTTGCTATGTGAATATTATGGCCATTTAGGATTTACTTTACTGTGCCTCTGTCTGGACGTGACACAGTGAAGACCCCCAGTGTACATCTATGATCACCCATCCAATTGGCAAGATTCCTGTTGAAGAGAGTCAGTGAGGGGCTCTGCCTAACATGGAGTGGGATTCCGTTCCAGGGTGTAGGAAGCCTCTGGGTTATGTATCTGTCCCTCCAGCACATCCAATTTCACTATGTGTTGAGGTTGACATCTCTCGCTCTCACAGCGGGTGGAGCATGTCCATTAATCCTGTGTTGGACATGGCTTTGTGCAACAGGCATACAACGCCTCTGCATAGGCAGTATGTGACTGCATACAGCTAGGGTGTCTACAGCCAGGCAGCACATGACATATATTTGAGACCCTTTATCCTCTTGGTGAGGTACCTTTGAAGTCTTTCTAACTGCTGCAGGTGTCGGGTAAGGTACATCCCAAATGACGCATTGTACTAAATTATGGGCCTGATAAGAGAACAGTATAGGGGCACAATGACCTCTGCTGACGTAGATGTGAATCCTTTCATGATAAGGTGGCCAATATAGAAGGTCTTCCTAGCCACGTTGGTAATGTGAGTGTCACATGACAGGTTACTGTCCACTTGTGTCCCTAGGTCCCTGATTACTCCTTCCATATGTAATGGATTACCACCTATGTGGTAATTTGTGAGTACCTTGTTTGGTATTTGGTGAGACATTCATACTGTCCAGTGTCTTCAGGAAGCCTGAGTGGGGTTCCTGTGTGTGAGAGTGTGGTCTATAGCATGCTACAGACTGTACAGCAGTTTTGCCTATGGTTAGTTGCACATGGGTGGTCTCCGATGCTTCGTGCATTGTCAGTTACCTGGACATGTGGGTATCTTTGCTGAATATGGATACTCCCCCTCCTTTTATGGTTTGGTACAGGTTTTGGGGCCATAACGCATGATATGAGGTATAACCTGGTAGTGCTGGTGTGCTCTCAAGAGCCTTGCTGCAGGTTTCTGTCACTGCAAGGACATCGATGTTCCCCATACTGGGGAGGGCCTCGGGAGCATGCATGTTGAGGTTTAGACGTCTGGCATTGGGCAGCATTACCCTTATGTTTCTTTCCACTTATGTTTTCTAGGGAGGTGGGTTAGTCTTTCCAGCCTTGCCTACAAAAGGCTCTATGGAGGTGGCAAGAGACTTAGCCAATATCCAGACGCCCAGGGGTAACAGGTGCAAGCCATCCCTGGCAAAACAGCGTGGCTTGTCAAGCATGACATCCCTAGCAGACAGACATTGGATCCCCTTGGAATAACACCAGTAATTGTGCCACTTGTTAAAGCTGATCATTCTGTATTTGTACTGTGGCATCATTCTTGGTGAGGGTAGGATGCTGCACAAGGTCAGTGTCATACCGGCCTGGACTACATAATCGGAGAGCTCATCTATGTCTCTTTTCATGTAGTCCAGGGAGGTACGTCTCAGGTCATTCACACCAGCATGGACAACGACTGCATCATATTTGTACTTGCTTTGGGGTGACCTGCGTACTTGTGTTATGTGGCGTATTGTAGCAGCCTACTACAGGCAGCTTACTGTACCCTTTCCCTTGTTCAGTCTGGTGAGCGGAACAGCAGTGTGTCTGACTATGGAGTCACCTATTACAACTGTATCAGACATGTTGTTTCTCCTTCTGGCCTGTGACTGTTTGGCACACCAGCTTTGTGAACTATGTGTTGCATGTGCTATGTTTGGAGGTAGTGGTTGCTTGGGTGTCTGCTTTGGAGGCCTCTGTTGATGTGGTGCGTTTGTAATTAGAGCCTCCGGGAATTTTTTTCTGTGTTTATGTCTTTGGTTTGCAGTTGCGATAGGTCTATGTGAGACTGGGTTTGTGGTGTGTGTGGTTACCTTCTCCTCCTGACTAGATTTGACAGTACTGAGTTGAGAGAGCTCAGCCTCCGGTTTGGATAAACGGTTGCATCTCGCACATATATTTGTATTTCTTGGGGGGAGGAGAGGGCTGTCTGTGTACATGGGGCAGGTGTAACATTGCCTCAAGATTCACAGATTCAACTTGTTGTAGCTGGCCTTAGTGGATTGTATGAGTGGACATATTTTATTGCCATAATACTGATCAGAGATTACTTCCCTTTTTAGGTTTGCTCTATCATGTAGTAGCTTCCTCATTCTCTTGCATGGTTTGGTAATGGCTGGGGTCGACCATGCCAGATGCCTGCGTGTATGGCATTGTGTCTTGGTTTTATTTGAGATTGCATAAACCATGCATTCCTGGCAGTGTTCATGGAATGCCTGTATAACGGGTTCTGAGGTGTGGCCCATATTTTGCACATGCACAGGGCCTTTAATGGATTCCACATCAGTTTGAAGGAGTGCAACATTTGCTTTACAAATGTTTTTCACTGTGGTTTTCTGGCCAGGGACTGTGGTCAGGATGTGTATATCCGGTGTGATTACTCTATGGTCTGATCTTATCAGTGAGGGATACACTTCTCATCTTGCCATCCAGTACCCATGTTGCTGATTATCACATCCAGTATGCTTACCCCTCTTGTGGGAGTGGTACGTTGTTCCTGAGCATTTTGGTTTATGGATTCTAGGAACCTTTGTCCTAGGATGTTGGAGCTAGAATAATGCTCCCAGTCTATGTTTGGGTATTTTCAGTCACCCAATATAATGTGGTTTGGAGAGCTTGATATATTCATGTATTCCAACATAGGCCAAGTGCAGTTCCTGGTGTTAGGACGGTAGTCTGTAGCAGGCTATAAACTGGGAGGCAGTTTTAGCCACTGTTACTTGACCACAGCTAGTTCATGCTGCTTCTTGTTGTGATACCAACATGGGCGTGGGTTATCCTTGACAATTATTGCTAGTCACCCTCCTTTTGTAGCTTGTTCTATGTTTTGGGGCTGTGCAGCACAGTATGAGGTGTAACCTGGTAGTGTTAGGGTGCTGTTGTGATCCTTGACCCAGTTTTCTGTTACAGAACAGATATCAACATTATCCATCCAGGGGGAGTTTAGACTGCATGCATCTTGCTGTTTAGACTTCTGGCATTGGGTAGCATTACATCTAGGTTCTTATCCCTTGTGATACCTATGGAGGTGGGTTTGTGTTTTGAGCCTTACCTATTCAAGGCACGCTGGGGGTAACAACAGCCTTTGCCAGTATCCATAAGGCCAGGACTGGTAGGTGCACACCACCCCTAGCAGGTGGAGCATCATGTCGTGCTCAGCATGTCATCCCAGGCTGGCAAACATTGGATCCCCTTTGACTAACAGCAACACTTCAGCCAATTATTGCAATTGATCATCTCATCTTCATATTGTGGCATCATGCTTGGTGAGGGTAGGATGTTAGTCAGGGCCATCAAGTTTGCATATACTACATGGTGTTACATTGCTTAACACATGGCAAGCATGCCTCAGGTGGTGCTGCAGGGCTGCCTATGTTGGATGCACATACTACACTCCCTGTACATGTTTGAAAGCAGGTTGTGTCAACTTAGGCGTCCCTTTTACTATATGTGTGAGTCGAGAGAGGTATCATTTCCAGGGTCCCTACTGAGCCAGTGTATGTGCTATGCGTTGCCTCTTTGCCAAGGCCAGGGCATACTGGGCACGCCTCCTTCTGCCTACTGGGGCAGGCTCAGGTTGTTCCTCCTCCGAGTCACACTCTGCCTGTGAAGGCCTTGGCAATGGTGAGGGGCTGTTTGGCCCAGCCCTATGGTGATCCTGCTGCAGCTGTTTTCGCAGAATCATATTATGTAGCATAGCACATACCTTGACAATTTGGGTACATGTAGTTGGTGAGTACTGCAAGGCTCCACCAGATGTATCCAGGCACTAGAACCATGACTTGAGCAGCCCAAACACACGCTCGATTACATTTCGTGTTTGTGCGTGTGCCTCATTATGGCGTTCCTGTTCAGGTGTGTGTGCATTTCTGATGGGTGTCATCAGCCACAGCTCCAGTGCATATCCAGCATCCCCTACTAAGTGACCATGTGGGATGTCCCCACTGGCAAATGTCTGATACAGCTGCGTCAGATGCCAGATATGGGAATATGGTAGCTTCCAGGGCAGCCAGCACACACATTCATTATTATGCCCTGGGCATCACACATGACCTGGCAGTTGATGGAGGGGAAGCCCTTGCGGTTAATGTAGGCCCTACCCCGCTCACCGGCTGGTGCTTTGATGCATATGTGTGTGTAGTCTATTGCATCCACTACCTCAGGGTTTTCTGCTGTTTGCTGGAAGAGACACATATTGCTGGCCAATACCTCACGGGCATTGGGGAAATATACATGATCACCGACATGTGCTGACATGGCATCCAGGAACTGGTGCAGTACCCTGGAGGCTGATGCCTGTGATATCCCCATCATATCACCAGTTTGTCTCTGGAAGGTACCTGTTGCTAGTATTGTTAGGCCAACACATACCTTGGTTTCCACTGGGATGGGTTCCCCTCTGTTGGTTCTGTGTGTGAGGCATGGCCTGCACAGCTCAACAATTTGCTGCAGGAGGTCTCTGTCCACTCTATAGCACTCCACTATCTCCAGCTCATGTAACCCCTGGTAGGTGACCCTGGGCCTGTACACTCTTCTCCGTCTCCTCACTGTGGGTTGTCTGGCAGCATTTGCATTGTCACCACCCTCAGCAAGTCGCCTATGTCTCCTTATGACAGCTATGGCAGCCCCTAGCATTTCTGCTCTGAGTGAAGCTTTTTCAGTTTTCACTTCTAATAGCTTACTCCTGTCTTGCAGTGTCTCTTGAGAGAAAACATCCTGCACTGCTGTTTGCAGAGTTTCAAGTGCTGGGCTGGGCTAGTATTCTGCCTGTGTAATTGCCTGCTTCTAATTGTTTTCACCTGTTAGTTCCAGCAGTATTCCCTGCTAGCTTCCTTTTTCCTTTCTGTTTCCTCAGGGGGGAGCAACGCGCATACCAGCGGAAACACGCTCACAGTGGCTTACACGCACACACACATGCTTACACAGTTCAGAATCTACTTATTCGGGTTAAAACATGGGCACACCAGTGCAAACAGTCTTACAAGTCTGCCAACAGGCTCCCAAATGCTCAGTCTGCCTTACACGCGCGCACACTGCCCTACTAGCACCTCCTGGCATGCACACATGCGCATGCACACCCAGCAAGAAACTTTGGTGTTGGCTACAGTGTACACCTTCCATTTCTTGACTTTCTCATGCTTATCTTGTGGCACTCCTCTTTCCATGATATGTGTCTGACATCTGTCACATAACACTGTCCTCCAATGAACTGCATTTCCTTTTGCCATTCCCCCCTGTGATGTCAGCTATCTCCTACTCTGTTCCTCCCCCTTATGTAACTCTTACACTACTCAGAATGTGCTCATTTGCTATGTGACAGTGGGAGTCAGTATCCTAACACTCATTTACAATTGCCTACTAATGCTTAGTTACATGTTTTAGACTCAGCTTCCCCCCTTAGCAACCACTAAACGGTGGCCATGTTGTTTTTGGTCTGCTGGTCCCTGCATTGTAAATCCATGTATTGCATAAAACCCACATTTGTGGGTTTATAACCTTAATTTTTATGTTTTATACAGTGCAGCCCGTTTGCGCAGGGCTGCGCTGCATTTAAACATCAGCGATCGCCAAAAAAACAAAATTACTTTTTTTTTTCTCATATTTGCATCGGGGTACCTTGCCAATGGCCACATATTTGGCCATTGGCATGCTGCCTGACATATATGCACCCTTTATTTGGAGCGGACATGGCTCCATTGTGTTATTTGCAGAAACGTACTCAGTTGTCAACTGAATACATTTCTGCAGCTAACACGACTCTTACATGGGCTGGTTTGAGCTTCATGGATGGCTAATCTACCTCATTTGCATGCCTTTCGGCTGCAAGTGAGGTGATTAGCATATCCACACCCAGTCCGTGTAAGAGACATTTTAGCTGGTCTCTTACATGGAATTTTGGGCTGTTCCTGGATCGCGAGGGCTGCATGGAGTCTTACACTACTCTTAGACTCCATGCAAGCCTTCATGAATCCTGCCTAGAAAGAGGAAACTAGTTCAGAAAAAAAGTAAATCCCAAGAAGGAAAGACATCCCTGATCAGTATCAGTAAGAAACTAAGGTCCCTCATAAAACCATCCAAGGCTAACTTTGAAAGAAAAATAGCCAAGGATTCAAAAGATAACCACAAAGCCTTCTTTAGCTATGTTAAGAATCTAAGTGGCAACTCACAGATATGCACTGAACTAGTGCAAAACAGCACAATATATATTGAACCTACTGATATTGCCAACATCCTGGCAGGTAGATTCAGTGCAAACCTCACCTCCCTCTCACCACCAAAAGGGTCCACAACAATACCGGAAAAGTGTAGAGTCCTGGAAATCACAGGTACACAGGTGAAAACAGCCCTTTCAAAAGCCAAAAAACACAGCATCAATGGGGCCAGATGGTGTCCCAGGCTGCATCTTGCACGAACTACAGAGCAAAATAACCGCCCACCTAATGCACTGTTCAACCTCAGCCTCTCCACAGGCTACATGCCCATAGAATGGCACACAGCAATGGTTATTCCTCTCCACAAAGGAGGGGCCATAACTGACCCTGGTAACTATCGCCCAATAAGCCTGACTAGCCTGGTCTGCAAGGCTATGCATCATCATGGAACTCATTAACAGAGACACTGGGAACCTCCAAACACTTGACCTGACCCAGTTCAGCTTTGTTAAGGGCAGATCATGCCTACTAAACCTGGTTGACTTCTTCGACACAGTCACCAAGGCCATAGATGAGGGAAAGGTGGCTCACACAGCCTACTTTGACCTCGCCAAGGCTTTTGACACCATTCCCCACTCAGGTATTACAGAAAACTCACCAGCCTGAACATAAACCCCTACGTCACAAGATGGGTTGCCAACTGGCTTACAGACACAACTCACACGGTAAGAATAGCGGGCTCCATGTCCAACTCTAAACCAGTCACAAGTGGTGTCCAGCAAGGCTCGGTCCTGGGACCCCTACTTTTTGGCATATACATCACAGAAGTACAAGCAAACACAGGACGACTATGGCTAACCAAGTTTGCCGATGACTTCAAACTGGGAGCCATAATTGACTCTCCGGCTGACATGGACATCCTCCAAAAGGGCCTTACTGAGAAGGACACCTGGTGTCAAAATCATGGTCTCAAGCTAAATGCCAAAAAAATGCATAGTCATCCCGTTTGGGAAAAACAAAACACCCATGGATTACCACATAGGTGGCAGCCCCCTTAATACAGATGAGGTAATAAGAGATCTGGGGACCCAAGTAGATAGTAATTTCTCCTTTGACAATCATATTGCCAAAGTAGTTAGGAAATCCTTCTATGTGGCCCATCTAATTACTAAAGGGTTTGCATCTAGAAAAAAAGAGGTTATAGTGCCCCTTTACTCGTCACCCATCAGACCCATCATAGAGTACAATGCCCGATTTGGGATATACCTCACAAGACACTTCCAACAGCTGGAAAGACCACAAAAGTACTTCACCAAGAGGATTACTGGCCTCAGACATATGTCCTATGGAGCCTGACTGAAAAAGCTCCGGCTGTACTTAGTGGCATATCGCTTACTCAGAGGTGATCTCTGCCTGAATTACAAAGCCATATCCAACTCAGAATTGATGGACATGCTCCAACTAAAGAAATCCAAGTCACTGCGAGCCACGCGCTTTAGTCAGCTAAACCTTACCATAACAATAAATACAACATGCTGGAGGGATAGATTCCTGTCACAGAAACTCTCTATGCTTTGGAACAAAATTCCAAACTACATTGGGCAGAGCCCCTCACTAAAACTCTTCAAAAGGAACCTTGATGAGTGGATGAGTAACAGAAAATACACCCCTGGGATCACTTCATTGGCTCTGCTTGACAGAAGATCAGTTAATTAATCAATGGGGCAGCAAAAGCCAACACACTCTGGCTAGGCTTATAAATGCCCTCAGGCAGATAGCCTAGTATCTTCCTATGAACCTATGAACCTATATCCTTCCTTAACACTATTTCTCACATTTCTTGCTGTTTTTTAGACCTTTCAAAGGCCTTTGACAATGTTTCTCATGCATTTCTTCTGACTAAACTGACTAACCTTAACTTCTCCACTTCTACTGTTGCCTTGTTTTCTAGCTATCTCACAGATCGACTCCAATCATTGAGATGGCATTCTGCTCTCTCCCCTTCTCTCCCAGTAAAAATGGGAGTCACCCAAGGCTCTATTCTTGGCCCAGTACTTTTTAATATATTTACTAATCAGCTCTATACTTCATGCCCCCAGTCATCCCTGGTACAATATACAGATGACTCTACAGTCATCACCATTGCTGACAGCACCACTGAACTCATCTCAACCACGCAGGCATCCTTTAACTCAGTCGAAACCTGGCTCTGTAACAACCACCTTATACTGAATTAAAAAAAACAAAACTCCTACTCTTCTTACATAAAAATCTTAACCACCTCAAACCTATTTTCTCTATACTGTCTCTCAACAACACTCCTATCAAAGTTGAGTCTAACACTAAACACTTAGGTGTCATTATAGATGACCAACTTAAGTTTGACTTACATGTTAACAACTGTATCCACAAGACTCACCTAAAATTGGACCTCCTAAGTAACCCTCTCCCATGCTTACCTCTTACCTAATCTGTTGTACAGCTCTCAAATCCTTATAAATCTCATCTCCTCTCTCCTCACCAAACATGAATCAACCTACAACAAAGTAGCCAGATTTGCAGCACACCGGACATATATACTGTCTGTCACTAAAATACCTAAACTGGCTAGAATTATCCTACCAGCTCCTCTTCTCTCAGCTCCCAATCATTCATTCCATTCTATATCGACCTTCCTAGTGCCCCAGCTTATCTCCTCATATCTCTCATTATCTTCCCACTAGATCTCTATGCAGCTCAGACCAAGACCTTCTACACCTCTACAAACCCAGGACCAAAATAGGATGTAACCTCTATAGCTACCATCCTACCATTTCTTGGCACAAGCTGCCTGCCAATAGAAATCAGGTCACTCAATCAACTTAAACAATTCAAAGCTGCCACCAAAAAATACTTGAAAAAACACTGGTCATGTGACTGTACTTACCCTACTTAATCTTCCCTACCATCCCTAAGACACTGTCCTACCTGCCCTCTACATTGTTTTGCTCTACTGACCTCTTCCTCTCTTTACCTCATTGCTCTTCCCAGCCTTCCTTAGCTCACAGATACCTGGTGTCTTTACCAAGAACTGTTACCTCCTTACACCACTATTAATAATTCACATCTCATTTCAATCCCTCAGCAGCACCAAAACATTACTTTGTTTCCACCTCACCTTCCTCAATTGATAAGATTGTATCTACACTATTATATACTGTTGCACACTGCTTCTTTATTATACTTTTATCAACACTATTACATACTGCTATATATTGCTTCCTTATTATACCTTGTATTACACTTTTATCTTCTTTTATTGTAAAAATGTATTTTTTGTAAAACATTGTTAATTACTTATGCATAACCTTTATTATAATGTTTGTGGAGCTTTTCTCCCTGGATCTCCACCGAAAAAGGGCTATTCAGCTAAGTCGGACTATCCCAGTCAATAAATATAAAATAAAAATAAATAAATAAATAAATAAAATATGACTAACAGACCATGTTGTTTTGTCAAGGATGTAATGCAACTTTCCCATCTAGGTTTTTGAAAATTGACAAAAACATTATCCAGCTCTGTAGCGTATTTTTTAGTCAGTGCCAAATTGACACACTTATTGACATAGCAAAATTAACTCAAATGAACCTTAGGGTGATACTGCTCAATGCAGGGAGCCTAAATAAGAAGCTAAGACCCTCCTCACAATTGAGAATATAGACATCTGTGCAGTTACTGAGACATGGTTTAAAGTGGCAGAGAGTAGTACCCAGCAGTGCACTATGTCTGTGCCTTCCACACTTTTTGATCAGTAGCTGCACAGACAAGCTATGCAATATATATCAGTAACAAGCATACCTCTAGGGTGGTCAGACAGGATGACATGCTGGAGCTTCTCCACATGCCAGTCACCATAGACAAAATCCTGTACCATATCCTAGTCAGCTATTGGTCACCCTCCATGACCTAAGAAGCTCACAGTGCATACGTGGACCTACTGGAGACATTTACCATTCAACCTAACATTCTACTCATAGGAGACTTTAATTACTCCTTTATAGACTGGGAAACCTACACAGCCTCAAACCTACAGGCCCAGAGATTTCTGGACTTCATAAATATAAACACCCTTGACCAAATAGAGGCTCCGACATACTATACCTTGTGTACTCACAAATATGAGAGAATTCTGCACCCCCCACCCCCACCAAAGCTTCATCCACCCTGGTATGGTCCAACCATAAAGCTGTCTCTTTCAAAATTAAAGTCAAATCTCTAATCCCATTAAAACTAGTAACAGTTAGGAACTATTTAAGTGATAATTCAATGTCCCTCTGAACCCCAAGAAAACAGCAATCTATGCTGAATTGCTGTCAGAAACTCTGTAGAGCCATGTCAATGGCTATATAGAGGCTGCTGTACCTACTAGAAGTAAGCCCAGGACTAGTCCCAGAAACAAACTGCCCTGGTGGCATCTCAAATCAAACAGGGTATACAACAAAAAATATATGGACTGAGCCTTGCGGGACACCACTTGTGACTGGTTTATATATATATATATATATATATATATATATATATATATATATATATATATATATATATATATATATATTTGTCTGGGTGATTTGAGTATGACACTCTGTTTACAATCATTTATAAATGTAGTTAACCAAAGATTTGTGTTTTTGATTTTGAGATCAAATAAGTTTATGCTGAATAGCACAGATCCTAGTATGGATCCCTGAAGGACCCCACTGGTTACCTTAGTGCTCTCTTACATACTTGTCAACCACACTGAGATTGTTCTGCCCACTTTAGCCAATTTTCTACCCACCGAAGAACAAAGGAGTCCATTATGAGTGTCTTTAATTTGTTAATTTTATGTCAGCATGTGTTATGGTATCAAATGCCTTGGTGAGGTCAAGATATACTGTATGGACAGCATCACCACAGTACATGGCCTGTGTTACCTTCTCAAAAAATTTTCCATATGCATTAGATAGGATTTATCCTTACAATGCCAATCTCCAGGTGATCAAGTCTTAATAAGACTTTTGATATCTTAGTTTATCAGGTCAATTTTGACCCATTTCATGGCCTTGCAAACAAAGCTCATCAAGCTGATTGATCTGTTATTCCTGGAGATGTGGTGAGGCTGCCCTTGTGACATGGCAGGTTGGCTAGCTGTAGGAGAGGGTCCACCAGCACATATTTAGGGATGTTCATCAGGCAGTCTGGTATGTAATCAGGTCCTAGAGGGGATATATTTTTGCTTTGAATAGTACTTTTAGCAAGGGTTCTTTAGTTATTATGGGTAGAAGTTGAAATCTTTATGGCTATTTGGGTTTCATATAGATGTCTGTAGGATGAAATTTGCAGATTTTGTTTGCTAATGTATTTACAATTCCCACTGCATCTTAGTAGGTTGTGCATTTACAAATACGTTGCAAGCAATATTGGGTATTATTTTCCAAATTCTTGACACAAATAATTAAGGATTGGTAATTATCCTTAGCTTCCAATGCCAGCTTAAGTTCATGGAATGCGATTTATTTTCCTGATGGTATTTTTCAGTGCGGTAGATAACTTTTTGATGATGACCTTGATTTTGTGGATCTACAGTTTTGCTATATTTGTTAAGATTGTTTTTCTTTTATTGTGTTGTTTATTTAAGCAATTGAACCACCGGGATGGTTTGACCTTACACTTCAGTTTGTTAGCTATGGAAGGGACTGTCAGATTATTACACTTTTCTAGATGAGCATCGAAATTATTTGTATGTCTATTAGCTGTATCAACATTTTGGAGGTTACAGTCATACTTTGGACTGCGAGATTTCACCACAGAATAGTATATGTAAAAGCTTTACTTGTAAGGACAAGGTAAATAATATCTTATCCTCTAGTGGTCTGCTTGATTGTTTGATCCAGAGAAGTCTTTTTTACTAAATCAAGGGAACTTTTGTGCATAACTTATGGTTGACATATAGGCCTCAGAGTTTATTATTAATGTCACCCAGGATGATGGTGTTTTTTTGTATTTCAAGTTCATCTAATATGTTTAAGAAATGGACATTGATTTTGGAGATCATCAAGGTGCGTCTTGTAACATGGTGTGATCTGACATCTGCTTTTATTTAGAGTGAGCTGAATCTCAATAAGTTTGTTTTGTGGGTCTGTAGGAATCTGCCTCAAGATAATGTGGTATTTAACAAATATGGATACTCCACCACAGTTCCCATTATGTCTAAAGGCATGGTAGCTGTTAATCCCTGGTACAGAGTGTGTGCTTTGTACACTTTTAAACCAAGTTTCAGTAGTAATACATACATGAAAATGCTCTAACTGCAGGAGGACTCAAGGTCAGACAGTTTGTTATTTAGACTCCTAGCAGTTAACAAAACTACCTTGATTTTTTTCCAGTGCTGGATTTGTTTTGTTTTGTTTTCTAGGATAAAAGGTCCATTAGATGGACTTTGACTAAAAATTGCACTATGGGGCAGCAAAGGCTTTAGCAAGTATGCAGAAACCCTGGAATGATAGGTGTAAGCCATCCTTTGTGATGTAAATAGGGCTTTGCAGCAACCTATTCCATGCTGACACACATTGGATCACCCTTGACTGATGCCAGTTATTCATTTAATTGTTTAAACCAATTATCTTTTCTTTGTACCTCAGCATTATTCTTGAAGAAGCTAAGATTTCATTCAATAGCAGAGCCTTTCCTGCATTAGTAATATGCATGCAGATCTCAGAAATGTTTCATTGCATATTCAGCAGGGTTTTGCACACCAGGTCATTTACACTCAAATGGACCACACCGTGGAATAGTTATGCTTGTGCATTATAAGGGCCTATAGGGTCTTTGAAACTTGGGAAATCATGGTATCTGAACGAAAGCTCCTCATCATCCTACTTTTGCCCAGCTTTGAAAGTACAGACTCAGTTTGTCTGAATATGGAGACAGAAATCACCAGAAAACTTTTATTAGTAAAAGTTTTAAGATTACTGGATTTGCGGAGAGTGATTTCCTGGCAAGTCTTTGGTATGGATGTAACAGTATCCCTTGTGGTATATAATTTTCATTGAGACTTAATCTTGCTTGACCTTGGAGGCTTAAGGAATGACTCTTTTATAGCCTCAGCATATGATAATTTTCCATGTATTTATATAGGATACTGTGAAGGCATTTGGTATTCACAAGCGGTGTTCTTTTGTGAGAGCCATGCCTCCATGTTAGTTAAATATCTGTATTGCATAAGTACCTTGTGATGCAGTAAGTAACCATTGTCTGTGGGCATCAGTCATTTGCCACACTGCCTGAGCATACCAAGTGCTATAAGGATGGCAACTGACGGAAGACAGACTGGCTAATTTTCTATTAGTCCAAAAGTGCAGAAAATTAGCGATATACAACTTATATGAATAGGATTTGGTTTGCTGAAATGCTTATTTTCCTTAATAAATACTTTTCAGTGCCATATGTTAGATATCAATGAGCATCATAAAACGTTCATAGTATAATAGTTGACTATTGGAAGTGCTCTGTTAATGCAGAAACAAGCTTAAAGTAAATAAACATTCTTCTTCTTCTTCTTCGGCTATATATCCCGTTTGAAATTATACGGATCACCTGTCCCACATATTGAATGGCGTGGAGTTTTACGGTGTCGAGTTGCCAGCCAGGGTGCCCAACACCCAACAACAACCACACTACACACACCTAATTTAATTTTTAGAGTGTCAATCCACCTGCAGCATGTCTTTGGGGGAGGGGAGAGGACCGGAAGAAACGAGGAAGACCACAGGAGGACCACAGACAGACATGCAGAGACAGACAGAAGGCACCCCAGCGAAGGCACCCCAGCCGGCAGGATCGAACAGGAGAACCTCTTGCTACATGGGCCGCCCTCTTAAAGTAAATAAACATATTTTTCTTTATTTACTGGAAAAGTCAGACAATGACAGAGCCTATTTCAGTAGAGGCCCAGGGAGTAATGCTCCAGACACATATCTTTGGAATAGAGAGGAAACTGGAGTACCCAGAGGAAATCCATTCAATGGGCAGGAAACTGGAGTACCCAGATGAAATCCATGCAAATGCAGGAAGGACATGCAGACTCCACACAGAACACATCCCAGCAAATAATTGAATCAGAGGACCTCTTGCTGTGAGGTGACAATGTTAACTGCTACATCACTGCGCCACCCTAACTTGGCTGTGAAAACAGAGATATTGCCTTAGTACAGCCTTCTAATGGGTATGGATCTAACTAGGCTTGTTAAAAGTAAAATTTCAGCTGAATGGAGTGTATCTGCTGAGTGCAAGTTTGCACAGCCCTGCACAAATCACAGTTCAACACAATACAACTGAGGTAATACTTTAAAGAAACCAATGAAAAAAACTGTTTTAGCTTCAGGCAATGTTCATAGCTTTCTAGAAACAGCAACAACATATCTTCTCCCAAGTAATAATCACTGCTATCTTGCAGACTATTCACATACTCTTGACTAAAATTTTGCTGTATCAGTAATTAAGTTACAAATACTTTAGACTTAGCACAATAGAATGATGATTCCCTAGCAACTGAAGTCTTCTATAGACATGACCTTGGCTTCTGAGATGTTCATTCACACATTACTGTTAAACTTGACTAAGTTCAAATTTGGAACAAACATAATAGCACTGCTAAAGTATATTTTAATGATAAGGCCTTCCAGGGCTTTTCAGCATTAACTTTACCAGAAGTGTTTTATACCATAAGGGACTGACTTTGTTTGAATACATAAACATGACTGAAAAAAATGTTTCATAGTTCATCTGAAAATTTCACAAGTCAGAGTTACCTTAATGATTAAACAACAACTTGCTAGAGCCTGCTAATTTGTTTGCATTATGTAGTTAATCACATCAGTGATTGTAATATCAGACTGGATTTCTTCGGATCAGTTTTAATGCTGCTGAAGATGAGACATTCCTTTTTTTTACAGGTAGTTAGACAGAAATATAACTTACCTTGAAACATATCTATACAGCTTAGAAGTCTAGAGACATACTAATGTGGCTTGCTGACAACAAGGATAATAAAATGTTGACTAGCTTTTCACTTTTCAACATCAACATTGTACATGCCAGTATTTGAGAAAGCAGCTAATTTGAAATGTTTGGGGTTAGTACCACGAGATGCATTGTATAACTAATATATAATTCTTCCTCTTTAACATGACGTTCAGAAATAATAATACAGTTTTTCAGAAAATTTCCCATAGTTTTACCATGAATACAAGAGCAACATAGAACATGTATAATCGTTGGTCTAGGATGTTTATTTATTTTCTATTTGTACATATATTTATTTATTTATTTTGTCAGCTGTCTAAATGTGCTGGTCCATGGGCCATTTTCAGTCCTGACCAGAGCCAATTGACAATATACATGAAAGTAAACAAACATAAGGAATTTGTTTTCTGACATAAGCAGTACGACAGATTAACAATTTGACTTGAAGTAGTATAACAGATTAACGCTTTGACTTAAAGTAGTATGACAGATTAACGCTTTGACTTGAAGTAGTATGACAGACTAATGCTTTGACTTGAAGTAGTATGACAGATTAACACTTTAACTTGAAGTAGTATGACAGTTTAATGCTTTGACTTGAAGTAGTATGACAGACTAATGCTTTGACTTGAAGTAGTATGACAGATTAATGCTTTGACTTGAAGTAGTATGACAGTTTAATGCTTTGACTTGAAGTAGTATGACAGACTAATGCTTTGACTTGAAGTAGTATGAGAGATTAATGCTTTGACTTGAAGTAGTACGACAGTTTAACGCTTTGACAAAGTAGTACGACAGATTAATGCTTTGACTTGAAGTAGTATGACAGATTAACGCTTTGACTTGAAGTAGTATGACAGTTTAATGCTTTGACTTGAAGTAGTATGACAGACTAATGCTTTGACTTGAAGTAGTATGACAGATTAATGCTTTGACTTGAAGTAGTATGACAGTTTAACACTTTGACGAAGTAGTACGACAGATTAATGCTTTGACTTGAAGTAGTACGACAGATTAATGCTTTGACTTGTAGTATGACAGATTAATGCTTTGACGAAGTAGTATGACAGATTAACACGTTGACTTG
Source organism: Protopterus annectens (assembly GCF_019279795.1). Taxonomy (NCBI): domain Eukaryota; kingdom Metazoa; phylum Chordata; order Ceratodontiformes; family Protopteridae; genus Protopterus; species Protopterus annectens. Next base: position 1,663,401,909 of record NC_056726.1, read on the forward strand.
AAGCAGTATGACAGATTAATTCTTTGACTTGAAGTAGTATGACAGAATAATGCTTTGACTTGAAGTAGTACGACAGATTAATGCTTTGACTTGAAGTAGTACGACAGATTAATGCTTTGACTTGAAGTAGTATGACAGAGTAATGCTTTGACTTGAGGTAGTATGACAGATTAATGCTTTGACTTGGGCTGCATTATAGGACCTTGAGATGGATCAGCAAAGGTATATATTCTGCTTCTGAGTCACTAATAATTTTGGTGGTCACAATTCACTTAAGCAGTAGCAGGTGACCTTTGTCCTTGCTTCTTAATAAAAATATTCCTCATCTAAAAACAGGCTTTAATTGCCTGTACCAAAACCAATATCTCCACAACGTTTTATTCTAATTTGGAAAAAAAACTAATATTTATGACTTTAAAGCTGTCTTGCATTCTGACTGAGAAAATGAGGCAAATTCCTTTCTAAATGAGAGTTGTATGTTTTGATTTATGAAATACAGCTTCTTTCAAAATGAACAAATCCACCCTGTGAACAACAAATAATGCATGAATTGTCTCTTTATGACTGTTGTTACCTAGGAATAATAGAAAATAGCCTTAGGGTATTTGGCAGCCTAACAGGGAGCTGCAAGTGAATCCTTAGGCAATATTTTTATAAGCTGTAAATCAGGGTTGAGGAATGTGCAATGTATCTGAAGTATGATTCCCCTTTAGGGAATATTCTACCTTTTGATATCAAACCAGTGTACAGAAATCCCAGGAGATTCCACAGGAAAAAAGTCTCTCTTGAAACAGTAGAAAATCTGTTCTTTTTTTTTATTTTTTGCCAATAAAATCTGTAGAAGCATCTTTTTGAATGCTGATATTTTCATCTGCACTGGTGCATTCTTTACTACTATCTACTTATTGATTTTTTGATCAAAAACACATTCAATCCTTTACTGTACTGATCAAAACTATTGTGGAAACCAAAAATTATATATCTGCACTGTAGCTAGATTATATATTTTTTTCAAACTGGAACCTTGGTAATGACACATACAAAATTATACATGTTTTTCTGTTTGTTTATCTGACGTGTTTACTCTTAACATTTCAGTGGGTGGATATATCTGATGTATGTGCCCACTGTCAGTTATGACTAAGGATAGTTGTTAACTAAATATGAATTACATTCACTCAAACAGATATATTTTAGTCAGCAAGGACATAACATGCAATGATTATCCAAACATCTTAAGAAGGTACTATACACTACAAATGGAAGAGTTAAGTAGAGCTACTGGGAAACAATATAACAGACGATAACACTTTCAAAATCTGGCACTCAGAGAAAAAGATAAGGTAATGAAACTTTCGAAAAAATATATGGGCAGAGAAAGGGAAATAATGATTATGGAATTGGGGGGGGGTGGATTGGCAATGCGTATGGTTTGGATGGTCAGGAGCTATGTTATGTGTAATAAATGTAGGTAGAACAAATTAAAAATACAGAAAGATTTAGAATTTGGTGTCCTCAAAGCAGGGATTCATTCAAGGTGTAGGTTTTAAATGCAACATGGAAGCAAGTTTCAGACTACAGGAATGACAAAAGCGTACATCGCATTAGCTGCAAGCTATTGAATTATCTTTCTTTTTTTTTTACAACTTTGAGTCACTAAACCTCTTTGATCAAACTGAAGCCAAAACCCTTGCTATTTGCAGCAGTTTTAAGGGATGGAATTCTAACTCTCAAACTGAAATGATTACTAATTCTGACAAGGTGATCAATTTAACTTAAAGAAGCTTCACACACATACACTCCCATCCATCTATCCATCCATCCATCCATCCATCCATTTGGACTTCTGTCCCTCAACTTATATAGATTGTACAATTAAGCTTGTAGTCAAGATGAGCCAGACATTTTCCTTGAAACTGTACACATAATGGAAGAGACATGTACAAGAACTCCACTTCAGTGTGTTTACCACACATTTCTCATAATACAAATGTACATTCAAAAATGAAAGGGCAGCTTTTTAAAATAGACATTCAGTTTAATCTCTGCATTTCTCAATACTGGCTTAATCTGTGCATTTATCCATTTACACCAACTGAGTCATTATGTGTTGCTAATGAGTATTGAGACTGCATCTACTCCCAGATGACAGCGCACACCAAATGCAAAGAAGAACAATCAGAGCTATTAAAAAATAATTGACCAGTGATGACATAATGGATTTCATTTCTGTCATTGCACTAATTCTAGGATGTCATCACACCATGATTGCTAAAATCTTGGAAAATCCTTATGAATCTTCACAGTGTAATTTTTTTCTTAAGTAGTCTTTGTCATGTGACAGTTCTATAACTTCTGCCTCTCATTTTGTTTCTCTGTAACTTTTTTTCCTTTCTTAACAATATTTCAGCCAGTCGCTCTACCTCCAAATTTCTCAGGTTAATTTTTGAGCCTATGAGCAGACAGGTGATCCGTTGTGGCGACCCCTAACCGGGAAAAGCTGAAAGAAGAAGAAGAATTTTTGAGCCTATTCTAGGCCAAAACATTCACTATGGCATGAAAGCTTTATTTGTCCCAGCTCACTCAAGCTTCATAATTGGTATTGTTTGGTGTGGTTGGTAAACAAGTACATAGGGTTTCTATGGTATCATTTTAGAACATTTACTGATAACATGACTTCAAATAAAAACAAATTTATTTTGGTCAGAGAATGTTATGACAAGTACTTATGTAAATTTTAATATGCATACATATATTATGATACACATTTAAATGAATACTATTAACCCTTCCTAAACAAATCTATACTATATCTATCTATATATCTATATCTATATATCTATATCTATACATCTTTAAATATATCTATCTATTTTTATATATATTTATGTATATTTTTATTTATCCATCCATTTGGACTTCTGTCCCTCAACTTATATATATACATATAGCATCTATATCACTTTATAGAAATTTTACTACATCGAATCACTAAAAGTCGGCCTCTAGTGATCGATGTAGTAAAACATTGAATAATGTTAAAAAAAAAAAATAAATAAAAATAAAAACTAACTAGCGTAGGCAGGGGGGCAAGCCCCCTTGCACCCCCAACAACCCACTACTTAAATATTCCAACTCCGAGACCGCACTACATTGAAGTAAATGGAAATCTACCCCTATGGAGATTTCTGTTTACCTGCACGATGTTCTGCACTTTCGATGTTGTGCTGCCGACAATATCAAATATCAGCTTCGATATTGTCGGCTTTCGACATTGTGAAGTAGACCCTATATATAGATATATATACATATGTTTGTTTTTTTTATTCAGTACACACATACATGTACATAAATGCATGGAGCTTGCCATACCCAACAGATCCAAGATGCTCTCCTCCAAAACAGGGAAGCCAATCTGGTGGTTCCCTGCCATTAATAAACTCTACAACAGAAGGAAGAAACTGTTGCAGAAAAAGCTGAAGTCCCAAGAGTGGAAAAATTCCCTTATTAGCCTCAACAAAAAGTTGAGATCCCTCATTAAAATCTCCAATGTCAGCTAGGAAGACAGAATTGTGGCAGACACTAAAAACAACCACAAAGCCTTCTATATTTATATCAGGAATCTCCATGGCAATACCCAGATTTGCTCTGAGTTACTGCAGAGTGGTACCTCCTATACTGAGCTAACAGATATTGCCAGCATACTGGCCGACAGATTCAGTGCCAACTGTACCCCCCCCAAAGGACCAATCTCAATACCGGAAGAATGCCAGGCACCCAGCATTACTGCAGCACAGGTTAAAGCTGCATTGTCCAAGGCCAAGAATATAGCTTCTATGGAACTCAACAATATCCCTGGCTGTGTTCTACATGAATTACAATGTGAACTGGCACCACATCTGTGTACCCTGTTCACTCACAGCCTCACCTCAGGCTTTGTCCCTTCTGAATGGTGCACTGCTACAGTCATCCCTCTCCATAAAGGAGGAGCACTACAGATCCTGGGAAGTATCACCCCATTAGCCTGACCAGTCTGATATGTAAGGCTATGGAGCACATCATCATGGAACTAATTAATAAGGCTATAGGGAATCACCAAACTCTAGATCCCATGCAATTTGGTTTTGTGAAATGTAGATCATGCCTGCTCTACCTGGTTGTCTTCTTTGACTCAGTCACCAGAGCTGTGGATGAGGGTAAGGCAGTTCATACAGCCTACCTTGATCTGGCCAAGTCCTTTGATACCATTCCTCACTCAGGAATTATTGATAAACTCACCAAACTAGGCATCAACCCCAATATTATTAGGTGGCCTGGGTTGCAAATTGGCTCACAGATAGAACCCACAGTGTGAAAGTAGCGGACTTCAAGTCAGACTGCAGAACAGTCATGAGTGGAGTCCCACACAGATCGGTCCTGGGTCCTCTCCTGTTTGGCATCTACTTCTCAGAAGTCAGGCCAACACAAAGGGACTCTGGCTGACCAAGTTCGCAGATGACTGCAAGCTGGAAGCCATTATTAACTCCCAAGTGATTCAGAAATCCTACAGAAAAACCTCACTGAGACCAATGACTAGTGTCAAAACCATGGTCTTAAGCTTATTGCCAAAAAAATGCATCTTCATCCCCTTTGGGAAAAACTCAGTTCCCACTAATTACCACATCGATGGGAGACCACTGAACACTGAAGGTTTTATAAGTGATCTGGGGACACAGGTTGACAGCAACCTCTCCTTTGACCACCACATTGCCACTTTGGTCAGAAAGTCCTTCTATGTGGCACATTTCATTACCAAGGGTTTTGCATCCAGGAAGAAAGAGGTCATCATTTCTCTCTACTCTTCCCGCATTAGACCAATCATAGAGCATAATGCTCCATTTGGCATGTACCTCACTAGACACCTGCAACAGCTGGAAAGGCCACAAAAGTACCTCATGAAGAGGATCCTAGGTCTTAAATAAATGTCCTACATGGACCGACTTAAAAAACTCCAGCTTTTCTCTGTCTCATATCGTCTACTAAGAAGCAATCTCTGCTTTACTTACAAAGCCATGTCTGACCCAGCTGTATTAGAAATGCTACATCTAAAGAAATCTTTTTCAATCCAGAGCAGAACAGACCAGTAAGCAGAAAAAACAGCAAACCTTGAGTCCTGGAATTCTTCAGAAAGACTTTAATGAATCGTTAACAAGACCAAACAAACGAACAGGATAATATGCTCCACGAACCAAAATATTAAGCGCTTTCACCCGCTCACATGGGGAATCATCAGAGTACAATATACGTTAAAAAGTCATCCCTTATATAGTGCATACAAAATCAATTGACTAACAATTAATCAGTTAACTTAATCAAAATTACAAGGCAAATGTTCCTAGTCTTAAAGGTACAATACAGTTAGAATGTAAAATGAAATGTTGTTTAGAACAAAACTTGTATATGTAATAATTGTAAAAATCAATTATACATTCAAATACAATGTTTAAAAATACTCACATTAAATATAAAAATAAAAATATTTAAATATTTAAAATATGAATTGTAAAATATAAAGTTTTGTAGGTTAGACCTAAAGGTGTAGTGTGTTGATTAAAATATATTAAATACACGTAGTCTAAAATATAAAATATGTATATAAATATGTATAAGTATAAAAATAACAATATATAATATAAATATAAATGAGAATACACATAAATAAATACATATAATAATAATATAAATATAATTTTTTTTAAAATGTATACAAAAATTGTAAAAATATAAATTAATATTGATCAGAAATGGTATAATAAATATGATGCATGTGAGCGGGTGAAAGCGCTTAGTATTTTGGTTCGTGGAGCATATTATCCTGTTCATTTGTTTGGTCTTGTTAACGATTCATTAAAGTCTTTCTGAAGAATTCCAGGACTCAAGGTTTGCTGTTTTTTCGGCTTACATCTAAAGAAGTCCCAATCCCTCCATACCACATGCTCCAGAGACCTCAGCCTCATTACCACAATCAACGGAACATGCGGAGGGACAGGTTCATAACCCACAGACTAATCATGCTCTGGAATAGACGGCCCATGAATGTCAAGCAGAGCACCTCACTGGCCCTCTTCAAGAGAAATCTTGATGAGTGGATGGGGAATAGAAAGTTCACCCCGGAGAACAGCCCAGTGGCTCTACATGACAGAGGCACTGGGAACTGACGTCAGGTGGTACAATGCTAGGACACTTCTATGGGCTAGGCTTGTAAAGGCTCCAGGGCCATTAGCCTACTACACACCTATGAACTATAATTTTTCTCCAGTATCTTATATAAAAAAAAAATCAACCTTTTCAATTGCCCTTGAATTTCTATCAAGCTGTACATAAACAATGCCAAATTTATGACTCCAGGAATTATCAGAGAGCTTGGCAAGATCAACGATTTATTGTCGCTCAACGTGTAAGCTTGTGATGAGGGCTGCCCTGAAAACCATCTCTTTCTCATTCCCAGTGGGTATGTGCTTCTTTACTTTCCTCAGCATAAGATGCATTACACGAACACTGTTATCACAATATTCTGTAATGCAAGAAACAGAGGTAAGCATCTCCCTTTGATTCTTACTATTTTCACAACCTTTTTCAAATCCATTTTTTGGTGATGACAGAAAAGGGCACAATACGATCAGTCTATTTACTATGTTGGCAAACACAATATGCAAAAATGAAAATTTCTCTCCCAAGTAAATACACTTACATATACTGGACATATATAACTCTCTAAGCCATTACTGATTAAAGGAAATGGTTAAGTTTTAAAGTGCAGTTAAACTCTCAGAGATGGACTCTATTTAAGTTCTAAAGCTCCAGTCCTGATGTCATTATACAATTATAAGTTACAACACTACTTTATTGTCAGACATTTTCTTCCTTAAGCATCACTTTGTCATTTTGTATACCTCTTTTGTTGGATCCAGTTGTGCTCAAATAATGTAGCACCACACAACATCTAACTCAAATGAAGGTATCTATGGTTTCTGCTAACTATTACATGATGTTGATACAAGCAGTCCTTCAACAAATGTATGTTATTCTTCAAACATCATACCACAAAATGGTAGTTTTGCAATAGCTGTGCCTCAAACAGTGTACCACGGCTTCAACATCAGAAATCTGCCGCAATCCGAGGCAGCATACATTTACTGTTATAGCTCATTGTAGATCATGCATTGGTATATATGAACCTCTCTATCGATCAACTGTCCTGCAGTTTCTACAGAAGGTTAAGTCTGTCTGCTCTAGTTCTTATAGCACAGTGTTTGATTCCCTTAACTCTTATTTGCCCACTGTGTGACCTTGAGTAAGCCACTTAAACAGATATTACCCCAGGTTTCCCCTTGAAAATGGACCGAGTGTGTCCAATGGGTCTACCTGGTTAGCAAATGGATGTTATTATTATTATTATTATTATTACTGTAATTGTTACTATCAATGAACCTATCTGGTAAATAAATGGATTAGGTTCATAGGTTCATAGGTTCATACTAGGCTATCTGCCCTAGGGCATTTATAAGCCTAGCCAGAGTGTGGTTGGCTTTCACCACCCATTTTAAATTAATTTTGCTATGCCCTTTTTCGAGGTTAGTATACTGTGCCTCTGTCTAACAGTGACACAGAAGTGACACCCGGGGTAAACCTACGATCCCCTATCCACTCATCAAGATTCCTCTTGAAGAGAGTCAATGAGGGACTCTGCCTAACCTGGACTGGGATTTTATTCCAGAGTGAAGGGAGCCTCTGGGTTATGAATCTGTCCCTCCAGCATGTCCTATTTATTTCAGTGCTGAGGTTCAAGTCTCTCGAGCGTGTAGCTCGATGGGATTTGGATTTTCTGAGGTGCAGCATGTCCATTAATTCCGGATTGGACATGGCTTTATATGTCAGGCACAGATAGCCTCTGAGCAGGCGGTATGCCACTGAGTAGAGCTGGAGTTTCTTTAACTGGGCAGCATATGGCATCTGTTTGAACCCTTTGATCCTCTTGGTGAGGTACTTTTGGGGTCTTTCCAGTTGCTGCAGGTGTCTGGTAAGATACATCCCAAAAGGGGTTATTGTACTCAATTATGGGCCTGATGAGGGATGAGTAAAGGGGCACGATGACCTCCCTGATCTAGATGTGAATCCCTTCATGATTAGGTGGGCTATATAAAATGTTTTCTAACCACTTTGGCCATGTGGTTGTCAAATGAGAGATTGCTATCAACTTGGGTGCCCAGGTCCCTAATTACTTCTTCCATACTTAATGGATTACCACCTATGTGGTAATTTGTGGGCACATTGTTTTTGCCAAAGGGGATGACTATACACTTTTTGGCGTTTAGCTTGAGACCATGGTTCTGGCACCAGTTGTCTGTTTCTATGAGGCCCTTTTGGAGGATGCTTGTGTCAGCTGGAGAGTAGATTATGGCACCCAGTTTGCAGTCATCTGCGAACTTGGTCAGCCACAGTCCTTCCATGTTGGCCTGTACCTCCGAGAAATATATACCTAACAAGAGAGGTCCCTGGACTGAGCCTTGTGGGACGCCACTTGTAACTGGTTTGGAGTCTGACATGGCTCCAGAAATTCTAACCATGTGGGTTCTGTCCTTGAGCCAGTTTGCAACCCATCTAGTGACATAGGGGTTTATATTTAAGCTGGTGAGCTTATCTATAATGCCCGAGTGGGGTATTGTATCGAAGGCTTTTGCGAGGTCCAGGTAGGCTGTGTGGACCACCTTCCCCTCGTCAATGGCCTTGGTGACTGTTTCAAAGAAATCTACCAGGTTTAAGAGGCAGGATCTGCCCTTAACAAAGCCGAACTGGGTAGGATCCAGTGTCTGTAGGTCCCCAATATCTTTATTTATGAGGTCCATGATGATCCTTTCCATAGCTTTGCAGACCAAGCTAGTTAGGATTATGGGGCAATAGTTTCCAGGATCCGTTGAGGCACCACCTTTGTGGAGAGGGACCACTGCTGCTGTACGCCACTCTTTGGGTACATATCCTGTGATAAGGCTGAGATTGAACAGTAGTTTTATGTTTGGGTTTAGCTCTTCTTGGAGTTCATGTAGGAAGCAGCCCGGGACACTGTCTGGTCCCATTGATGCTGTGTTTTTTGCTTTGGAGAGGGTGGCTCTTACCTGAGCATCTGAGATGTCAGGGTGGTATCACTCTGCTGGGATAGATATTTGCCCTTTTGGTGGGGAGGGGGGGGGAGAAGTTTGGCTGAACCTGTCAGCTAGGATGTTGGCAATGTCTGTGGGTTTGGTGTATTTTTTGTCATTTTGGACTAATTCTGAGCATATCTGGGAATTCCCACTCAGGTTCCTAACATAACTAAAGAAAGCCTTGTGATTATCCTTAGTGTCCTGTGCAGTTTTTCTCTCGAAGCTGGCCTTAGACGATTTTATGAGTGCCCATAGTTTTTTGCTAACACTGATCAGAGATGCCTTCCCTTTTTGGGATTTTGCTCTATCATGTAGTAGCTTCCTCCTTCTATTGTATAGTTTGTTTATGGCTGGGGTCCACCAGACAGGATGTCTGCCTTTAGAGGATTGGGTCTTGGTTTTATTTGGGATTGCATGATCCATGCATTCCTGAAGGTGTTCATAGAATGCGTTTATAAAGAATTCTGCAGTCTGGGCCATATTTTCCACAGGCCCGGGGGCTTTGAAGGATTCCACCTCAGTTTTGAGAAGTGTGAAATTTGCTTTAGAGAAGTTTTTCACTGTGGTTTTCTGGGCAGGGGTTGGGGTCTGGATGTGAATATCCAGTGAGATTAGTTTATGGTCTGATCTTACCAGTGAGGGATACACTTCTGGTCTGGAGCATAGAGTCCCTGTGTTGGTGATGATCAGGTCCAGTATGTTTTCCCCTTTTGTGGGAGTGGTAACAAGTTGTTCCATAGCATTTGAGTTTATAAATTCTAGGAACCTTTGAGCTAGGGTGTTGGAGCTAGAGTAATGCTCCCAGTCTATGTTTGGGTAGTTGAAGTCGCCTAATATAATAATGTTTGGAGAGACCATCATATTTTCCAGTGTTCTCAGGAAGGCCAAGTGGGGTTCCTGGGTTTGGGAGGGTGGTCTGTAGCAGGCTATAAACTCAAAGGCAGTTTTATCCACTGTTAGTTGCACATGGATAGTCTCTGATGCTTTGTGCTGTGCCACCAACCTGGAGGTGTGGGTATCTTTGACGAATATTGATACTCCCCCTCCTTTTCTGGTTCGGTCCGAGTTTTGGGGCTGAAAAGCATGGTATGAGGTATAACCTGGTAGTGCTGGGGTGCTCTCGGCAGCCTTGAACCTGGTTTCTGTTACTGCACAGATATTGATGTTCTCCATGCTAAGGAGAGTTTCGAGTGCATGCATCTTGAGGTTTAGACTTCTGGCGTTGAATAGCATTACTCTTAGTTTCTTATCCCTTGTGATACCTATGGAGGTAGGTTTGCCTTTTGAGCCTTGAATAAAAAAGTCACTATGGGGGTAGCAAGAGCCTTTGCCAATATCCGAAAGCCCAGGGGTGACAGGTGCAAGCCGTCCCTAGCGAAGCATCGTGGCTTGTCGAGCATGCCATCCCAGCCTGACAGGCATTGGATCCCCTTTGAATGACACCAATACTTAAGCCAATTGTTGAAATTAATCATCTTGTCTTCATATTGTGGCATCATTCTTGGTGAGGGTAAGATGCTACTCAAGGTCAGGGTCATTCCGGCCTGGGCTACATGCTCAGAGATCTCCTCTATGTCTCTTTTCATGTAGTCCAGGGAGGTACGTCTCAAGTCATTCACACCAGCATGGACAATGACTGAGTCATATTTGTACTTGTCTTGGAGTGACCTGAGTGCTTGTGTTATGTGGCGGATCCTAGCGCCCGACAGGCAGCTCACCATGACCTTTTCCTTGTTCAGCCTGGTGAGCGGAACGTCAGTGTGCCTGATGATAAAGTCACCTATTACAAGTGTATCAGGTGTGTTGTTTAGCCTTATCGTCTGTGACTGTTTGGCACACTGGCATTGTGAGCTATGTGTTGCACGTGCTTTGTTTTGGGGTATTGGTTGCTTGGGTGTCTGCTTTGGAGGTCTCTGCTGCTTAGGCAGATTTTTATTTAGAGCCTCCGAGTATGCTTTTGTGTGTTTATGTGTTTGGCTTGCTATCTTGGTAGGTCTATGTGAGATTGGAATTGTAGTGAGTGTGGTTTCCTTCTCCTCCTGACTGGTTACGCCAGTACTGAGTTGAAAGAGCTTAGCCTCCAGTTTGGCTATATGGTTGCATCTCTCACATGTGTTGGAATTTGTTGCGAGGAGGAGAGGGTTGTCTGTGTACATGAGGCAGTTGTAACATTGCCTCAAGATTCCCAGATTCACCAGCTGGACCAGTGAGGAGATTGACAACTGACCTTTGGACATGCTAGAATAGCATTGGGAATTCCTTTATAATTGAAAAAAGGGACAGTGGGGAACAAGGTACTCAAGGGGAGTTTGTGAGGGTGTAGTGCTTTTAATTTTTTAGTGATGACTTATATAATTGCTTTAGTGAGCAAGTGCCAGGTAACTTAAATGCAATGTGTTACAGGTAACTTAAATGCAAAAATGACAAACAGCAACTTTCTTTCAAGTAAAACAAGGAAATAAGTACAGTAAGCAATGCAGATATCACTAGGGATCCACAGAAGCTCTGAAAATCTGTGTTTTAGGTGGAATTAGCGTTTCAGGGAAATAACAAGCAAACATTCATACAAACAAAGCTAGATTCAGCAGGCCTGGATCTAATCTATGCTACAGCAAACAAGGTGTACCAATTTCAGTAAGAAACAGTTCAAATATGCAGGCACTATAAGCCTTGAACCAGAAATTCCCAGCTCAGAAGGGCAGAGTTCAGCCTCTCCTCCCACCAGAGTGCAGACCACGGACCTTCTTAATGTAAAATAAATGGCCTGAAGCCCAAGTCCTTAAACCAGAACTAATACACTTTTAGAATAACAGACACTTGAGCCCTCAATCAGCAGTTCTTAACTTAGAAGGATGTAAGCTACCTGTCCTGCCACCACAGTGCAGGCCACAAACCTTCCTAATGTAAAACAACTGGTCTGAAGCCCAAGTGCTTAAACTAAAAGGCTTAGAATGAGTTACACCAAGCAGTAATAAATACAATTGAGTACTTTTAAGATGACACAAAAGCAAAATAAAGTAGGAAGAAACACAAATACAGTAAAAGCAGATACATTTTTTTTTTTTTTTGAGTGAGCAAATGAGATGGGCCCAGGAGGAGTATCCAAGTGCAAATTTACAAGAGGGGCGGGCAGTTTCAAAGCCACCAAGATTAACACCAAGACAAAAACAGGGCGGGTGGGAACCTACTGAAAAATAGAGTCACAGCTTCCAGCTAGATATTCCTCAATGCACCACAAACAAATTACTTTAAATCGTGTACTATTTGATAAAAGTGCAGATAAAAATTTACTTAGCTTCAGTTATGCGTTCAGTTGATAGCATGCAGGTCTTAGCCAGCCAAAGCTCACAGTTTATTATTATTATTATTATTATTATTACTGTAATTATTACTATCAATGGACCTATCTGGTAAATAAATGGATATTATTATTATTATTATTATTATTATTATTATTATTATTATTATTATTATTATTATTATTATTATTATTATTATTATTATTATCATCATGCTGATTTTATGCCCATATATACCTCTACAAGATTTTTAGGAAATGTGATCTCAAGTACTTCATAGGAACCTAAATTAAAATCAGTCAGAGCATTTTCTTGAAATATATATAATGTGCATTGTGTGGGCTGCAAGTGATATGAAAATACCTGCCAATTATCATGTATCACAGAAAAATGAAGGCATTATCATTTATGCTGTAATAAATGTACTATCTTAAGTTTTCTTTCTGGTTTTGTACAAATTGTCTCCTAAATGGATACTGACATTATTTATTTTATTTATATAGCATTTCAGTTTATTAACCTGGTAAGTGGGCTGGATTAATGACTCTTTCAGCCATAACCCAGGGTTTAGTTGAGCAAGTTACAAGCACAAACAGCTTAAGGAGCAGAATGCAGTTTACATTAGAACGTTTGAGAAATGATAGCAGTATAAGCAACAACATGCAGAAATGTACAATAGGAAAAGATATTAACAATATTCACAAGAATTCTTGGAATTTCAACTAAACGTACAATATGTAAAACAATTATTAGAACTTCATATAAACAATGCTTAGCATGCAATCATGCAGTAATGTAAGGAGTTTAGCAAAATATATGTCAAACCATTCAAATTATCTATTATTGACATCACTCTTTACTAAATCTGCCTGCTTCTTTAGTTAATATTTTATATACCCACTACATCTTTCTTCTCATCTATGCTTCCTACAATTTAAGTCTAACTCACCATCTGAAAACAGTGTCTTCCCTTAAGTGCTCACTTCAAAAACAATCTTTGTTATCACTGTCACAATTCCCTCGGAATTGCTTCTGCAGATAATGATGGTTTCCATTATGACAACTACAATTCTTTTAAAAATCAGCACATCTAGCAAAAATACTATCCCACTTCACTACCCTTAACTAAAAGACAGAAACCCTAACCTCACTCACCTTACCAATGTAAAATTGCAGTTTCTTCTCTAAAACTACAATAGTAAACTGGCATACATCCCTCACAGGCCATCCTCATTTAAACCTTTTTTCCTATCAATGAAAAGATAAAGTGAACAAGCTCTAGCCTAGGGAGTACGCCTTCACCATATGAAAATGAAAAGCCACAATAAGGCTACTCCTTCCACATGGTAGCTAGCTCCAAGATGGTCCATTTAGTGGGTATTATATATCCCCTTTCTTGTAGTTGCTGGTATGCAAGCACTACATATGTATCCCAGGTCCTTCCTTAAGTAAAAACAATTTTTTAATTCTGTTCAGTTAAAAACGATAAATTGCCTACTTCAAAGTACTGATTCAAACACTAATAACACTTTCCTCGGAGCAAATTTCTTGTTATTGTAACTTGGCTCAATATGACAAGAAATTACTCATTCATTGGAAGTCACTTCCTGCTACCTTTCTTCCTTGAATGCAAACCTCCATTCATTGACAACTATATGCTCCACTTCCTCAGTAGGTACTTCCAAAGTTCTAAGTCAATATATTGCCTGTATGCAAAAGCTGCAAAAAGTTCCTTACTTGGAAGCCAACCTGTAACCTACATACAGCCTGTGTGTAAAGTGTGTGTGTGTTGGGGGGCAAGTCCCAAATCTCTTCCTTATTCTAAAGCCAATTGATTCCAATAGGCATCCCGTGTTCAAGGTCACCGGAATGAATTTCCAAAGTCTAAGACCAACTCCAAATCAGCATGCTGCCTGTGCACTTAAACAAATTCCAGGATAAATAATTCTTCCTTCCTCTGAAGCCAACTGGAATCAGCAAACTGCCTGTTTGCAAAGTCTCTGGAGCAGGTTCCAAAATATTCCTAGTTCTAAAGCCAACTTCAAATAAGCATGCTGCTTGTGTTCAAAAACGGACTCAGGAACGGATAAGCACTTTCGGTTGTAAACCTTCTTCAGATCCTGTATTTATCTGCTTTGCTCTTCCTTTTATACTGTGTGTATTCTAGGTATTGACCAATGAGGTATCATATTCAAATAAGACTCTCTGCCTTCATTATTCATTGGTTACACTTGCTATTTGTATCCAATCTGTCTTTTTATATACACTGCCAAATCAGTTAACTTCCTGAGTTCCTGCAAGTATGTCACTGGTTATTCTGTCCTCCTGGGAGGAGTCCATTCTCACATGTTTTTTAGTAGCTGGTTGTAAAGCTTTACTGTCATGTTATTCAGTCCTATTTCTTAGTGGCTTTATGATAGAAGTATATTATCGCCCCTAAGCCTCCTTTCTTTTAGTACTGGTTTTAAGGGGACTACTGCGTTAAGGCCAGGACTTTGACTGGCACGCAAGTTCATAATCCATTCCATTTCTATTTTTTCAGTTCTTTTGAATAAATCTCCACCTCGTGCTGTAACTGAAACATGAGTTAATATCATTAATTTAAAGCTATGCCCCGGATTATGCTTTATATGCTGATACAAAGCATTAACTTCTGTCTTGTTATTGATGTCTCTTAGATGCTGTAAAATATGTTCTTTGAATTTTCTGTTAGTTTTGCCCACATAAAACGACATACATCATTCACAGCTGGCTATATATATCACATTCTCTGTATTGCAATTTCCATTCCCTTTGTAGGAATATACTTTATGTGTGATAGGATGTTGGAACACATTAGTTGTATTAATATATTTGCATGCCTTACACTTCCCATTAATAAATTCTAATAAAAAAGATTAAAGATATTCTTTCTAAGCAGTATTACTAGCTCCAGACTCTAAGAAAAACAGGTAATATCCAAACAAACCCATGCCATCTCAAAAACACATGAAAGACTTCAGTATTCCCTTTAACCCACCTAGAAATAAAGACCATAGAATGGCTGTCATAAATGCATGCAGCTTAAATAATAAATGGCTTAATGTAGAAATTTGGTTATTATTTATGTGTTTAGTTTGTTGACCGAGGTAGTACTCTGATCACAGCAGACCATTTGCAGGCAAAACCTGAGTGAAGAAATTCAGGAAAAAATAAATAAATAGATAAACAAAACAGAACAAATTCACAAACAGTAATCACATAAGGTAGATAACCCCACAGACAACTGGTATAATATTAACAAAGTAGAAAAACAACTGGGCTTGCCACTAGATGGTATAAAATATGGCTTTAGGTGATTCAGTCATGTTGACTAACATCATCAAAATGGGCATGGGTATTTACCAGTGATAAGTGGGTTGAGGACACATCTTACTCCCATCTATGCCAATGACCCATGCTAACAATGGGAGCAGTATATGTGTACTTATTTGCAAGTGTGTGCCTGCCATAAAGCCCAGCATCCCTGAGTTAATAAGCTACTGGCCAGCTGTTGTCCAGTTGCCCACCTCAGGTTACCTGGGTTACTCTGTTGAGCAAAATCTGGAAGTAAAAGCAAACAGCCAAACACAAACTAAGAATTGCTATACTCAATGTAAGTACACTGGCAGGACAAGGCTTGGAAGTGGATGCCATGATGATAAGGAGGATGTAAGTACACTGGCAGGACAAGGCTTGGAAGTGGATGCCATGATGATAAGGAGGATGTAAGTACACTGGCAGGACAAGGCTTGGAAGTGGATGCCATGATGATAAGGTGGATGTAAGTACACTGGCAGGACAAGGCTTGGAAGTGGATGCCATGATGATAAGGAGGATGTACGTACACTGGCAGGACAACGCTTGGAAGTGGATGCCATGATGATAAGGAGGAGGCTGGGTATGATCTGTATCCAGGAGACTAAATGGAAGAGCAGTACAGCAATGCCAATTGGCTTGGGATTCAGAGTCTACTAGCCAGGAAGACAACAGACTAGAAATGTTGTATGAATTGTGGTGAAGGAGAGGCTTCAGAAAACAGTGAGGGATGTTATAAAAATTAGTGACAGACTTATGACAATCAGACTACAGTATAATGAAGGAGAAGTATTCATTATCTCAGCCTATGCCCCACAGCAGGGTCATGATAGTGAGGAAAAGAGTGCTTTCACACAGACGTTATAGGACCTACTAGAAAAAGGAGGACAACAGGAATTCCTGTTAATAATGGGTGACCTGAATGCACATATCTGGACAGACATAACAGGACATGAGGGCTGCCTGGGACCACATGGGTGGGGCAACAGGAATAAAGAAGGAAAGGCCATGCTCGACTTCAATGTGAAAATGGCTTGATGGTAGCCAACACATGGTTCAAAAAGACAGCAGTCACATGATCACATACAAAAATTACCAACATGTTACTCAGGTAGACTTCCACCTAGTAAGGAAAGTACAGTGAGGTAGAGTCAGTGATTGCAAAGTCATCCCCAGTGAAACAGTCAGCCCAGAGCATAAACCAATGGTAGCTGCAAGTAGTGGTCAGAGAAGGATGTAAGGTCAACAGATCCCAGTCTGAAGATCTGGAAGTTGACTGGAGAGAAAGTGCAACAGTTCAAAGAATTACTCAGGGCTTTATCACCTCAAGAAGAAGAGGAAACTCAAAGTTTTTTTCAGTAGTTAAATGTCTAACAAAAGTCCCACCATCTTGGAAATATACTGTTATATCCCTGATTTTAAAAGCTGATAAAGACCCAACAGATTGTTCTTCATATAGTCCAATCTCACTATTAAATATTGATTATAAAATATTTATAGGTTCATAGGCTGGTTCATAGGTTGATACTAGGCTATCGGCCCTAGGGCCTATGCAAGCCTAGCCATAACAGTTCCCTGGATATTTCTTCCCACAATATTTGCTTCTCTGGACCCCTGTCTAACAGGGTGACTGACATGATCCCTGGATTTAATTTCTTATCTCCCATCCAATCATCAAGGTTCCTTTTGAAGAGGTCCAAGGAGGCACTCTGCTTGACATGTATGGGCAGTCTATTCAAGAATATGGGGAGTCGCTGAGTCAGGAACCTATCCCTCCAGCATGTTTTGTTCATTGTGATTACAAGGTTTAGATCCCTGGATTGTGTGGCTCTGAGGGATTGAGATTTATTTAAGTGGAGCATGTCCAGCAGCTCAGGGTTTGACATGGCCTTGTATGTTAAGCAGAGATCGCCTCTGAGTAGACAATATGCCACAGAGTAGAGCTGGAGTTTTTTAGATGGTCAGCATAGGGCATCTGCTTTAGGCCTGTGACTCTTTTAGTGAGGTATTTCTGCGGCCTTTCCAGCTGTTGCAGATGTCTTGTGAGGTACATACCAAATGGGTCAGTGTACTCTATAATGGGTCTAATGAGGGATGAGTACAGTGGGACAATGATCTCCTTTTTTTCTGGATGAAAAGCCCTTAGTGATGAGGTGTGCCACATAGAAGGATTTCCTGACTGTTGTGACAATGTGGTTATCGAAGGTGAGACCACTGTCCACCTGTGTCCCCAAGTCTCTCATCACACTTTCGGTGTTTAGTGCACTGCCACCTATGAGGTAATTCATGGGTACATGTTTTTTTACAAAGGGGATAACTATACATTTCTTGGCATTAAGCTTGAGCCCATGGTTCTGGCACCAAGCATCTGTTTCTGTAAGGTCCTTTTGTAGAATATCCACATAATTTGGGGATTCAATAATGGTTCCCAGTTTGCAGTCATCTGCGAACATTTGTTAGCCAGAGTCTCTTAGCATTGGCCTGTACTTCAGAGAAGTAGATGGCAAACAAGAGCAGTGCCAAGACTGAACCCCGAGGTACGCCACTTGTCTCTTTGCTGGAGCTGGATTTGGAGTTGGCTACTTTTACAGTCTGGGTTCTGTTAGTAAGTCAGTTGGAAACCCATCGAGTGATGTAGGGATTTATGCCCAGCTTAGTAAGTTTATCTATGATTCCAGAGTAGGGGGTGGTGTCGAAGGCCTTGGTGAGGTCCAGATAGGCTGTGTGAACCACCTTACCCTCGTCCACAGCTCTGGAAACAGATTCAAAGAAGTTAATCAGGTTCAGGAGACATGATCGGCCCTTCACAAACCCAAACTGGGTGGAGTCCAGTGTTTGAAGGTTGCCAATGTCTTTGTTTATAAGTTCCATGATAATGTGTTTCATGCCCTTGCAGATCAGACTGATGGGACAGTAGTTCCCAGGATCCAAGGTGGCTCCCCCCTTGTGGAGTGGGATAACTGTAGCTGTGCACCACTCAGTGGGCATGAAGTCTGAGGTGAGGCTACAATTAAACATGACACTTAGGTGAGGTGACAGTTCATTTTATATTTCATGTAGTACACAGCCCGGGATGTCATCTAGTCCCATGGATGCTGTATTTTTAGCTTTTGAGAGTGTGGTTTCTACCTGTGTGGCCATGATTACCAGAATTTGGCAATCTTTTGGTGTTGAGATGGGCTCTTTAGGGGGTGAGAAGGGGGTGAAGTTGACACTAAATTGATCTTCCAGGATATTGGCAATATCCTTGGGATCAGTATATCTAATGCCATTCTGTTATAGCTCAGAGGAGATCTGAACATTGTCATTTAGATTCTTGACATAACTATAGAATGCCTTGTGGTTGTCTTTGGAATCTTTAGCAATTTTATTTTCATAACTAGCTTTGGAGGATTATATGAGGGATCTCAGCTTCTTAATTAGGCTGGTAAGGGATGTTTTTGCATCCTGAGATTTTCCTTTTTATAGCAACAGTTTTTTCCTTCTGTTGTATAGTTTGTTTATCGCAGGGGACCACGAGATTGGCTTCCTTTTTTGGAGGAGAGCATCTTGGTTCTATTTGGGATGGCACGATTCATGCACGAGTGGATGTGCTCATACAGTGCCTTAGTGTAGGATTCAGCAGGTGAACTTTCAGCTCCCATCTGCATAGGTGTCATGAAGTTTGTCACTTCTGACTTGAGTAGCATGAAGTTGGCTTTGGAGAAGTTTTTTACTTAGATTTCCTTACTGGGGGGTGGGAGTGGGATGTGGATGTCAAGGGTGATTAGGTTATGGTCAGACCTGACCAATGAGGGGGTGACCACTGGTGTGGAGCATCCATCTCCCATGTTGGTAATGACCAGGTCTAAGATATTGGAGCCCCTGATGGGACAATGGATTAGTTGATCCAGGGTGTTGGAATTTATGAATTCCAAGAACCGTTAGGAAAAGGTGTTGGCACCTGAGTAGTTTTCCCAGTTATTGGCATGGTAGTTGAAATCACCTATTATTACGGTGTTTGGTTGTATCTTAATATTTTCCAGTATGTTTAGAAAGGTGTTGTGAGAATCGATTACCTATTAGAAAATCGACGTTACAGAACTTCGAATACCATATGGTTGAAACCATATGATCTAAGTTCCGTAACTTCGAAATTAAAAAAAAACAAAAAACAAAGACAATGTACCCTGATGGGTTAAAGCAGGGGGGCAAGTTCCCCGCTACTTAAATATACCAACTCCGGGATCGCACTTGATTGCACTACAGTGCGGAAAGGGAAGATTTCCCTTTCCTACACTGTAGCGCAATCTTGGAGTTGGTATATTTAAGTAGTGGGGGTGTGGGGGGGTGCAGGGGGGCTTGCCCCCCTTCCTACACCCTTTATTTATTTTTTTTTATGTTCATTTTGAACATTTTGAATTTTCAATTGTTCAATCATTAAAGGTCGACCTTTAGTGATTCGAACAAGTGAAAATTCGATGTTCCGATAGCAACACATGAGAATCTTGGGGCATGGTGGGGGATCTGTAGAAAGCTAAAATTTGGGTTGCAGTCTTACCTAGTGTTAGTTGCACCTGGAGAATTTCAGATGCATTGTGTTGGGCAACTAGCCTGGAGGTGTGAATATCCTTGGTGAATATGGACACTCCTCCACCTTTAGTGTTTCGGTCTTGGTTTGGAGGCTGAAAAGTGTGGTAAGAGTTCTAGCCTGGTATTGCAGGGGTGCTCTTTGGAGCCTTAAACCAGGTGTCAGTTAATGCACAGATATCGATGTTCTCCATTTTTACGAGTGTCTCGAGAGAGTGCATTTTGAGGTTTAGATTTCCTAGCATTGAGTAGCATTACCTTCAGATTTTGCATGCTTGTCTATGTTATGGTGGTGGTTTTGTCCTTTGAACCTTGCCTAAAAAAGGCACTATAGGGGTGGCAAGAGCTTTAGCCAGTAATTTGAATCCCAGAGGTGACAGGTGCAGACCATCTCTGGCAAAGCATTGTGGTTTGTTGATCATGTCATCCCAGGCAGTCAGATACTGGATCCCCTTTGAATGACAACAGAAGCTTAGCCAATTGTTGAAGTCAATCATTTTGCCCTTATACTGTGGCATCATTCTGGGCGAAGGTAGGATGCTACTCAGGGCTAGGGTCATACCTGCCTGGACCACATGATCTGAGAGCTCTTCCATGTCTCTTTTTATGTAGTCCAGGGAGGTACATCTCAAGTCATTCACTCTAACATGGACAATGACAGAGCCGTATTTATACTTGTTGTGGAGTGACTTGAGAGCATGCATTATGTGGTGGATCCTGGCACCCAACAGGCAGCTGAATGTAATTTTCTCCTTGTTCAGCATGGTGATTGGGACATCAGTGTGCCTGACTATAGAGTCAACTATGACTAAAGTGTTGGGTATGTTGTCTTGCCTTAGGGGCTGTTGGGTGGCACACTGGTGTTGTGAGCTATGTGTCACTTTGGTTGTGACTGGTGTTTGTGTTTCAGATTCAGAAGTCCTTGTTGCTTGGGCAGGTTATTTATTTATTTATTTATTTATTTATTAATTTATTTATTCCAGTTTGATGACTGGGGAGGTCCACTGGGCTTGGAGGGGCCCATATTTAGTGGAGGCCCAGGGAGAAAAGCTCCACAAGACAAAGTTTACTTACATGAATAGCTTCTAAGACAGTTTGCATTACAAACAACAGGTTGCATTAAAAAAAAGAAAAAAAAACAAACAATTGCAGTTTTGTTCAGGAGAAAAAGACAGGCATATAGCATAATAGCTAGATTTTACTGTTTAGTTACATAT
This sequence comes from Protopterus annectens, assembly GCF_019279795.1. Taxonomy (NCBI): domain Eukaryota; kingdom Metazoa; phylum Chordata; order Ceratodontiformes; family Protopteridae; genus Protopterus; species Protopterus annectens. The sequence continues at coordinate 1,663,423,509 of NC_056726.1, forward strand.
ACAATCTACATTTGAGAGCGAGGTTAGGAAGGTAAGAAGGTTATCCAGGAGTAAATGGGGAGGAGAGCTGAAGAGGTATGGGCTGCACAGTGCAGTTGCATTTCCTTGTTTCGATAGAGGTAGGAATGACGTTGAGTTTTAAAGTTATTAAAGTTGTCACAAGTCCTCAGTGTGGAGAGCAGAACATTCCATTTTTTTAGCTAGGGAAAAGGATAACAGAAGCTGACCAGCTGGGTGCTTGGGTTTTTGAACAGTAATCAGGTTTAAGGGCCTCCACATATGTGGGTTTAGTGTTGCTATGTGTGGGTGTTGATGGTGTAAGTTTTGAAGGGTTATGTGTTGCTTGAGGTGTAGTGGTGAAGTTAACCTTTTCCTCTTAACTGCCTAGCACAATCTTGGTTGGAGAGAGCTTTGCTTCCAGTTTGGCTATGTAAGCGCATCTCTTGCAAGTTGTAGTGTTGGGTGATAGGAGGATAGGGTTGTCTGTATACATGAGGCAGTAGCTGCATTGCCCCAGTGTACCCAGATTCACCAGGTGGACAGGAGGAATCACCAGAAGCTGACCCTTGGACATGCCTGTTTAGGTGCTCTTTTTGTAAAGTACAAAAGCTGTTTTCCCTTACCTTTGCAAGGTACTTTGCAATTATAGGCTGCTTAGTGCCTACAATTAATTTCTCCTTATTAACAATAAGGCTATATGCAATACCAGGCTACAACTCTTACCACACTTTTCGGCCACCAAACCAGGACCGAAACACTAAAGATGGAGGAGTGTCAATATTCACCAAGGATATTCACACCACCAGGCTAGTTGGCCAACACAATGTGTCTGAAATTCTCCAAGTGCAACTAACACTAGGTAAGACTGCAATCCAAATTGTAGCTTGCTACAGATCCCCCACCATACCCCAAGATTCTCACTACACCTTTCTAAATATACTGGAAAATATTAAGATAGAACCAAACACCCTAATACTGGGTGATTTTAACTACCCTGCCATTAACTGGGAAAACTACTCATGTCCCAACACCTTTGCAACGGTTCTTGGAATTCATAAATTCCAATGCCCTGGATCAACTAATCCATAGTCCCACCAGGGGCTCCAATATCCTAGACCTGGTCATTACCAACATGGGAAATCAATGCTCCATACCTATGGTCACCCCTCGTTAGTCAGGTCTGACCATAAGCTAATCACCTTAACATCCACATCCAAGCCCCACCCCCCAGTAAAGAAACCACCATAAAAAACTTCTCCAAAGCCAACTTCATGCTACTCAAGTCAGAAGTGACAAACTTCATAAGACCCATGCAGACGGGAACTGAAAGTTCAACTGCTGAATCCTACACTAAGGCACTGTACGAGCACATCCACTCATGCATGAATCGTGCCATCCCAAATAGAACCAAAATGCTCTCACCCAAAAAAAGGAAGCCAATCTGGTGGTCCCCTGCCATAAACAAACTTTACAACAAAAGGAAGAAACTTTTGCAGAAAAGAGGAAAATCCCAAGATGCAAAAAACTCCCTTACTAGCCTCAGTAAGAAACTGAGATGCTTCATAAAATCCTCCAAAGCTAGTTACGAAAATAAAATTGCCAAAGATTTCAAAGACAACCACAAAGCATTCTATAACTATGTCAAGAATCTAAATGGCAATGCTCAGATCTGCTCTGAGCTAAAACAGAATGGCATTAAATATACTGATCCAAAGGATATTGCCAAATATCCTGGCAGATCGATTCAGTGCCAACTTCACCCCCCCCTCACCCTCTAAATGGCCCATCTCAATACCGGAAGATTGCCAAATTCCAGTAATAACGGCCACACAGGTACAAAATGCACTCTCTAAAGCCAAGAATACAGCATCCATGGGACCAGATGACATCCCGGGCTGTGTACTACATGAACTACAATATGAACTGGCACCTCACCTAAGTGTCATGTTTAATCATAGCCTCACCTCAGGTTTCGTGCCCACTGAGTGGCACAGAGCTACAGTTATCCCAATCCACAAGGGGGGATCCACCTTGGATCCCGGAAACTACCGTCCCATCAGTCTGACAAGCCTTATCTGCAAGGCCATGGAGCGTATTATCATGGAACTTATAAACAAAGACATTGGCAACCTTCAAACACTGGACCCCATCCAGTTTGGGTTTGTGAAGGGCCGATCTTGTCTCCTGAACCTGATTGACTTCTTTGAATCAGTCTCCAGAGCCATGGACAAGGGTAAGGTGGTCCACACAGCCTATCTAGACCTTGCCAAGGCCTTTGACACCATCCCCCACTCTGGAATCATAGATAAACTTACTAAGTTGGGCATTAATCCCTATGTCACCCAATGGGCTGCTAAATGGCTTACTGATAGAACCCACACTGTAAAAGTAGCCGACTCCAAATCCAGCTCCAGACAAGTGACAAGTGGAGTACCTCAGGGTTCAGTCCTGGGGCCGCTCTTGTTTGGCATCTACTTCTCTGAAGTACAGGTCAACACTAAGGGACTGGGAGCCATTATTGAATCCCCAAATGATGTGGATACTCTACAAAAGGGCCTTACAGAAACAGATGCTTGGTGCCAGAGCCATGGGCTCAAGCTCAATGCCAAGAAATGTATTGTTATCCCCTTTGGGAAAAAACATGTATCCATGAATTACCATATAGGTGGCAGTACACTAAACACAGAAAGTGTGATAAGAGACTTAGGGACACAGGTGGACAGTGGTCTCACCTTCGATAACCACATCGCCACAACAGTCAGGAAATCCTTCTATGTGGCACACCTCATCACGAAGGGCTTTTCATCCAGAAAAAAGGAGGTCATTGTCCCACTGTACTCATCCCTCATTAGACCCATTATAGAATACAACGCCCCATTTGGTATGTACCTCTCAAGACATCTGCAACAACTGGAAAGGCCTCAGAAATACCTCACTAAAAGAATCACAGGCCTAAAGCAGATGCCCCACGCTGACCGCCTTGAAAAACTCCAGCTATTCTCTGTCATATCGTCTACTCAGAGGTGATCTCTGCTTAACATACAAGGCCATGTCAAACCCAGAGCTGTTGGACATGCTACACTTAAAGAAATCCCAATCCCTCAGAGCTAGACGCCCAGGGATCTAAACCTTGTCATCACAATAAACAAAACATGCTGGAGGGATAGGTTCCTGACCCAGAGACTCCCCAGACTCTGGAATAGATTGCCCATACATGTCAAGCAGAGTGCCTCTTTGGACCTCTTCAAGAGGAACCTTGACGATTGGATGGGAGAAAGGAAATTCACCCCAGGGATCACGTCAGTCGCCCTGCTAGACAGGGGTCCAGGAAAGTAAATAATGTGGGAAGAAATAGCCAGGGAATTGTTATGGCTAGGCTTGTATAGGCCCTAGGGCTGATAGCCTAGTACCAACCTATGAACCTATGAACCTATAGTTGAGTGCTTTTATCAGCTTAAGGCTTCCTAGTGCTTTCCAGCAGGTTCTAGAGCAAGTGCTAGTCACAGGGGTTCATATTTTAGTGCTACTACTGAGAAACCAGCTATTTATGCCTGCAGAATGCAGCAGTTTCTTCCATTTCTTGTGAATAATGACCAAACTGGTTTCATAATAAACAGGAATTGTTTTGATAATATTAAAAGAATGCTAACAATAATAGATTATGCTAATAACACAAACAATAAGATACACATTAATAAGTTTAGATATTAATAGTGCTTTTGACTCAGTTAATTGGAATAATCTATTATTAGTTTTAGAGGAATGTAATTTTTTCAAATAATTTCTTACAACTCATTAATCTTCTTTATGAAAATTATTTTTCTTACATAAAATTAGGTTCATACACTTCAGAGTCAGATATCATTTACAAATGAACTAAACAGGGATGTCTTCTGTCACCACTGCTTTTTGTTTTAATTATGGAAATATTTGCAAATTATATAATATAAAATTTAGATATGAAAGGCATGCAGGTAAACAATAATTTCAGTTCCAAAATTCATCTGTTTACAGATGACATTCTTTTCACCCTGAATAATTGTAATATTTCTACCTTTGCTATATCTAATACAATAGAAATCTTCCAGAAGAAATCAGGGCTTAGGTTTAATAAAAACAAAATAAAAATTTTACTTATAAATTGCAATACTTGTAAAATGCATGGAATATTTTCTAAATATATTGTAGAAGATAAGAACATCAACTATTTATGGATAACCTTAACAAATAATATTAAAAATATAATAACTTTTAACTATCATAATAGATTAAGTTCTATAAAGAATCGTATTAATAAATGGAGTATGTTTTTTTACTGTGAAAGAGAGATTCTCCTTAATTAAAATGATTAGTCTACCAAACTTGTATATATAATGCAATCTCTAGCTCTTCTTTACCCTAAAATAGTATAAAAGAGTTTATTTTTTTTAATCCTGAGATTTCTTTGATTTCCCAATAAATCTAGATTAGCTTTAAATCATCATATCAGGGATTGGTCTTTGGGTGACATTGGTTTGCCAGATTTAAAATTATATTTTTTTTATCATTAATTATAAAGAAAATATCCTTTTGATTAAATAGTAATCATAAGGCCAAATGGAAGGAAATACAAGAAAGAATTTTGTTAAAATCTAATAATCTGATACATTCACACCGTCATAAAATATTAAATAATATTTTTCATTGACTATTAAAAGTTTATTTTTCAGATAGTAAAAAACAAATCAATAAATTCTTCTTATATTTCCATGATAATCATCACCTTTAGAAACTTTATCTGCAAGAATCCAGAATATAAAGCATGAATTTTCTTACTGTTTCCTATAACTTACACTCAAAATAATATCAGTAAATTAAATTTATCAGCAATGATTACACTTAAAGAAAAAATTTATATGTTGATATCAGTTGATGGATAGCGAAAAACTACAAACTATATATTATATTATAAATACATTTGATTTAAGTAAAGAAATGTGGTTAGACATTCAAATTTGCAGATGATCAGTTGAATATAAGATTAAATGAATCCAACCAATGGTAAGAAACTCTGATTATATGCTTATTGATCTTTTAATTATTTTGATATAACATATTATACTGGGGAAAAGACTTCTATATAAAATATATAAAGTGGTTAAAAATACAACAAAATACAGAGAAAGTTATTGGGATTATATCAGAATTATGAGCAATAGCTATCCAAGTGAAGATGATGAATAATTAAAGCTAGTATCATCAAACCAAACTACTTCCTCAACAAAATGGAGATTGTCCTCTTGAAAATTCATCCACAGAACTTTTATCACACCACATAGAGATGAATTAATGTACAAAAAGTCTAGGATTTTGGAAATGTAAGTTAAATGTCAAAGCTGATTGGCAGCATATGCTTTTTATTGTGTTCTACTTATACTATTCTGGGATAATATAATTTTTCCAGACTCTAATCAATGATAAATTTATTTTAATTAAATCTCTAATTTTATTTAATATACCAATTCCTGCTTGTGTCACAATAATAAATTATCATATTTTATGGAGTATCTTAACAATAGCAAAAAAGTTATTACCAAGAACTAAAAAAATGAATCTACTCCAACTGTGAAAGAATTTATAAACATTGCAACCAAGGTATATCCATTTTAACTTATTACAATCAAGACAAGAACAGTGAGTGTCACCTCTTCTTACAGCACTTGGGTGAAACTTAAAGAACTGCTAAACAAACAGTTGTTAATAATTAAATGATTAGTGTTAGTATTTGATTTCTTTTTGGAACTCTTGTTATACAGCTGACACCTTTGTAAATAGTTGTTTTTTAATATTCCTTTCTTATTGATTGCTTCTTTTGTTAGTTATATAATTTTATATATTTCTAATGTTATACATTGCTTTGTGGAAGTCAAAACTTTAATAAAAACAATTGAAGAAAAAAAAGAAGAAGAGGATATAAGTGGAGTTGAAGAAGAATGGCAGTGCCTCAGAACAGATATGTGGTCAAGCCAGGTATGGAAATATGGTACATAAGGAAAGCTGGTTGTGGAATAAAGAAGTCCAGGAAGTCATCAACTGAAAGAAGGAGCTCCAGAAAAGATTGGAGGCACAGGCTAGGAATGAATATTGGTTGGCTAACAAAGAGGCTAAGAGAGGAGTTGCAATATCAAAGAACAATGTTTCAGATACACTATTAGTTTCTGGAAAGTAGCCCAGTGGATGGTAAAAAGAAACAGTATCAGGTTGCACGACAAAGAAAGATAAAGAAGTCTGCAGGGCTTCAAAGGCAGATGGAAGGAGTACCTTTATCAGCTTCTGAATGAAGAAAACTCCACAGAAGTTGTACTGCCCCAGATGCAACCTACAATGAGAGAAGAAGAGGAGCCCACCCTAAAAGCAGTAAGAAGAGCACTAAGGAAAATGATGTCATGGAAAAGCAGCATGTTCATATGAGGTGACAGCAGATATGATCAAGATGTTCGGTGAGATAGGTGAGAAATGGCTCCTGAGGTTAGTCATAGCAGTATAGAGAGAAAGGCATATCCTAGATGACTGCAGAATAAGCATACTTGTGACAGTGGTAAAAAAAATGGGACATTGTCAATTGTAGGCAATATAGAGGTATCAAACTCAACTCCTATCACAGTGCATGAAAGTTCTGCAGAGGGTGATTGATAAACAAATGCACAGAGTAATAGAAAGTAAAATGGGAAATTAGTAGTTTGGATTGAGATCAGGTTCAACACAATCCACCCAAAGTTTGGAGTGACAGAGATAATTGAGGGGAAGCTACAAATGAGGAAAGAGTCCAACTGGGCATTCCTAAGCATATGACAATGTCCGAAGAAAGCTAATGTGGGAACTCCTGCAGTGGCTTGAAGTCTCAGAAACACTGGTATAACTAGGGCAAGTTATGTACAAGGACTCAATGACTGAAGTACAAAGAGTGTTCAATTTTACAGAGAGGTTCCCAGTTGGAGTTGGTGTGCACTAGATATCAGCTCTGAGCCCATTGCTATTCATACTACCAATGAACTATATTAGCAAATAGATTGAAGGAGACAGAACAGCAAAGCTGCTGTATGCAAATGATGTGACATTACAGGCAGACTCTGTGCAAGAACTTCAGCAAAGGGTAGGGGGATAGAGTGCAAAACTGAAGACACAATGGATGAAACTGAGTAGAGCTAAAACAGTAGTAATGTCAGCAAATGGGGGAAAGTAGAAGAAGCTGATAATTGAGATAGAAGGGAAATAGTGGAACAGGTTAACAGTTTCAAATATCTGGAAGAGGTGACTGAGGAGAAGGAAAGTGTGAATGAGGAGACCAGAACTAGAATCAGAGGAGCTGCAGCCAACTGGCACAGAGTGTCAAGGGTAGTGTATGACAGAATAATGCAAAATAAGCTTAAAAGTAAGGTATACAAAACAGTGGTGTGACCAGTACTACTGTATGGTACAGACACCTGGGCAGTAAAGGCAGAGCAGTTAAGGAAGCTAGAGGTGATGGGGATGAAGTACCTGATATGGGTGGTGGGATGCACAGTGTGGGACTGACAAATGAATGAGGTTATAAGAGCAGAAGCCAATGTAGCTCCAATTGCAGAAATGGGCAATGAGAACAGGTTACAGTGGTTCAGGTACATGTGCAAGAAAACAGAAGGCAATCTGGTGAAGAAGATTTGGGACAGACAAGAAGATGGTAAGAGGAAATAAGGGTGTCCAGCAAAGAGGATATCTGTGACAGTCAAGCATGACTGTTGAAGAAGCTAGGAGAGTGGCATTGAATAGGGAGGGATGGTGATAAGTGACATGACTCCCCAACCCCATGTAGAAAATGTTAAAAAGGGAGTGATGATGATTATGATGATTATTAACAAAGTGAAAAAAAAAAAGAAATGTGAATTAATTTTAGTAAAAAACAAATAATCTCTGTGGTATCCTCGAAGTCTCAAAACAACCCACTAAAGTGTAGTGGGTCCAAAAACAAAACAGTGTAAGAAACTTCTCTGTGTGGAAGATTTTCAGTCCATATATTTCTAGTTAATCACTGTATATTAATCAGATCAGACAATAGTAGTAGAAGTAGCAAACTTAAACTCATCTTAAGTCAAAACAAAACAAAAATAATAATAGAAAATATATAATTGCACAGAATTACTAAGTATTCGAAAGTAATCCAAGCAGGGCAAGCAGTCTGTTTCCAGTTGAAAATCCTTTATTAAGTACACAGACAAGCTATCCAAGTAAAACAAAAATAGAGTAATAATTTCCTCACAAGCTTTCTAAATATATACATACTTTATATCAGGCATGGGAGTGGTATATTGTGCTGTAAAACAAAGTGTTATTGGCACACATGTTAAATTCACATCCGTTCCCCCATCAGTGTAACATTCAAGCTGGTCCTGCCCTACTTAGTAGCTGTCATAATAATATATAACCCTTATGTATTTTAAATAAAATTTATAATGATGTGGTACCTCTTATTTAACAAGATTATTAAGTAGATTATTAAGTTTGTGATTTTATCCAAGACAATATATTACATGGCTGGAACTATATCAACCTTAGTTCATTTGGTAATCAAAAATATATATATAAATATATACATATACATTTTGCATGTAAAAATCAATTTCTAGTTTCATAACCTATTGTTAATAAAGATTGCTTTCATCCTTCATGTGTGTGTGATTGTTAAATCATTCTAAAACTAGTATCACTTTGGCTTTTGATTGTGTGTGTGTGTGTGTGTGTGTGTGTGTGTGTGTGTGTGTGTGTGTGTGTGTGTGTGTGTGTGTGTGTGTGTGTGTGTGTGTGTGTGTGTGTGCCTGTTGTAGTCCAAGAGTAACAAGTGACAATAATGTATATTAGAAGGATGTATATGAAATCAACTGTGCTTTGCCGTTATGGTGCAGTGAATAGCATTGCAATTTCACAGTGCTTTGCTATTGTTATGTTCTTGGCTATAGCTTTTTTCTATATGGAGTATGCATAACCTCCCTGTCTATGTGTGCATCGATCCATGTTGACGAGTGGATGGGTAACAGAAAGTTCACACCAGGGATCATACCAACAGCTCTACTAGATAGGGACCAAGGGTACTAGCTGCTAGATCAAGGGCTAGGGAACTAAACAAAGGGGCGGTGAGTACCGCACAACATGGTTGGGCTAATATATGCCTTCGGGCAGATAGCCCAGTACCTACCTATGAACCTATGCACCTATGTGCTAACACCAGCACCTCAAAACATGCATCAGGTAAAATGGAATTTCTCTAGTTTCCATGAAAGTGAATGTGCAGAGAGTGTGTGTGTGTGTGTGTGTGTGTGTGTGTGTGTGTGTGTGTGTGTGTGTGTGTGTGTGTGTGTGTGTGTATGCGTGTGTGTGTGTGTGTGTGTGTGTGTGTGTGTGTGTGTGTGTGTGTGTGTGTGTGTGTGTGTAGGCATACATGCGTTCAAAAATATCGATTTTATCTACACACACATACACATACATACACACACACACATATGCACAAAATAATGGTGGGCACATACATAACGCTTTTGGGTAGCAGTAAAAAAAACAAAGCAGTTAACAAGTAATTATTTTTCAAAAGTAAGCAGCAAAAATCCAACAAAGACCAAGACTGCTAAAACCATAAATGTAATTGCAAAGCATAAAAGATAAGTGCTTTCGGACAACTCCTTCATCAGATCAAAGAACAAAGTGTGTTTAACTGTTTTAAGTAACACTTGACCAATCACAGACTCAGAGCTGCACCACACCTCTTTCCTCTTTTTCAGAGCTCTTGCTTATAGCAAGTTAACCATTTCAGTGCCTGAGCTTGCGTTCTCTCAAAATGTTTTTTGGGGGAAGATATTCATGTGGTGCTGTGGTAGCATTGTCGCCTCACAGTAAGACATTGTCCTGTTCGATTCTCAGCTAAAGCGTCTTCTGTGTGGAGACATGCATGAATGGGCGTACCTTTGTTGAAGGTTGTACATCAGGGCTGGCAAATCGGTATGTAAAAATCTGTTGCCAATCATTAGCAGACTGGACTTCTGCTGTGGCTACCCCTAACCAGGAAAAGCCGAAAGATACAACAACAACAACAACAACAACATATCCATTCAGCCCTGGGGGTTTATTATCTTGGAAATCTGCTATCCAATGGGCCTCTAACACTTCTGTTTGACTGCATATATCACCCCCTCTTTTATCTGGTTCACATAACTGTAGTACCATGAAAATAGTTATGTTCAGGTTTATTTAACTTGTGCTGATATACAGCACTGGTATTTTTACTGTCAAATGTCAGGTGCTGCGGTCTTTTAATCTTCTGTTCATTTTACCCACATAAAATGAAGTACAGGATCCACATTTGGCAAGATATATCACACTGCAAGAGCAACAATCAGCATAGAGTTTAGGTTGGTATCTTATCCCTGTAATCGGGTATATGAAAGTGTTGTTTTTAGATATTTCTTTACAAGCCTTGCATCACCAGCACAGTAAGTCCCGACACTTTCACTTGCAGGCAACTTTGTATTAAAGCTGGTAGTTGTTTTGCGTAAAAGTTGCTCAAGATTTTTTTCCTTTTATACAAAAACTTAGGAAAGTTGCCCACTATCAACCTAAGTTCATCATTGTTGGCTAAAATATTTCAGTTATTTCGCACAATATTGCAGATGCCTTTTATATCTGGCACTAAACTGGCTTTGCCACTGTAACAAGCCTGTCTAACTCTCACCATGAATGTATATAATCTGTTAATCAAATTACTGTTATTTTTTTCCCCTGACTGTTACCAGGGGTAACTCGAACTTGTGATATTGTCTATTTCATGTCTGCTTATGTCATTTGTAAATATCTCATCTGTAATGTGTCTTCTTTGTTATTACTTATCTGTCTACCTTGGAGCTTTTCTCCCCGGGCCTCCACTGAAAGTGGACATTAATCCAATTGGACTATTCCGGTCAACAAATGAAAAATAAAATAAATAAAATAAAATAAATATCACTGCTGTATTTCATTGGCACTCTAACATTCAACTTCTTGTTCTCATTGCTCACTTTTTCCAGCGCCATACCTTTATTACTAAACCATGGTTTGCCTTGTGTTCTCTTCAACTTTTTGACATCTCATACAATGTCAAATACTAACAGTTTATTATAGCCATGTTGTTTCAAAGTTGTCAGATAATTCTAACTCACTATCAAGTTGTGATTCATCAGTGATTAATCTGGATGTTTTCAGTGCTTGTCCTTTTACTATATTAGAGAACGTGTGTCACGGATGCATGCTATTGTAACTAAGCAATATATTCTTCCAACATGTTTTCCTGTATAGTGTAGCCCCCATTTTGCCATTCTCATCTAAAAAGACCTGAACATCCAGAAATTCAATCTCTTTATCTGAGTAATCCAGATTCTTAGTTTTAGCACTTGAATTTGCTTATTCATTCTCAGCACTTGTTCAGAATGTGTTGTTAGCACTAAATAAGCTACAAATTACTACAACACTCAACCTTCCACTTTACTTAGAGGAAAACAGTTTTTGTACTTACTTTCCTCACTTGCTTAGAGAAAAACAGCTCTTGTACTCACTTTCCTCACTTGTATAGGGGAAAATAATTTTTTATTCAGGCATGTCCAAGGGTCAGCTCCCAGTGTTCTCTCCTGTCTATCTGACGAATCTGGGCATCTTGGGACAATGCAGCAATTGCCTCATGTACATAGACAACCCTTTCCTCCTACCATCCAACACCACAATCTGTGAGAGATGCACTTTTCTTGCCAAACTGGAGGTAAAGCTCTCTCCAACCATGACTGAACTTGACAGTCAAGAGGAGAAGGTAAACACTTGCACCCCACCACACTTATCACATAGTCCCACTAAAGCTACACCGCCAAAATCCACTCATAGAAACACAAAAACATTCAGAGAGGCTCTAAATAATAATCTACTCAAGCAACAGAGACCTCCAAAGCAGAAACGCAAGCAACCTCCACTCCCTAACATAATCCAAATGACACAGCCCACAGACTCAGTGTGCCAATAAACCACAGCCCATAAGGCAAAACAGCATACCCAACACACTTGTCATAGGTGACTCTGTAGTCAGGCACACTGGTGTCCCACTCACCAGGCTAAACAAGGAGAAGGTTACTGTCAGCTGCCTGTCAGGTGCCAGGATCCACCACATAACCCACGCAATCAGGTCACTCCACAAGTACAAATATGACTCTGTCATTGTTCATGTTGCTGTGAATGACCTGAGACATACCTCCCTGGACTACATGAAAAGAGACATGGAAGATCTCTCTGATCTTGTAGCCCAGGCAGATATGACCCTAGCCCTGAGAAGCATCCCGCCATCACCCAGAATGATACTGCAGTACAAGGACAAAATGATTGACTTCAACAATTGGCTAAGCTTCTCATGTCATTCTAAGGTGATCCAGTATCTGTCTACCTGGGATGATTTGGTCGACAGACCATGATGATTTGCCAGAGATGGCCTGCACCTGTCGCCCCTGGGATTCTGGATACTGGCTAAGGGTCTTGCCACCCCTATAGTGCCTTTTTTAGGCAATGTTCAGATGAAAAATTCACCCCATAACAGGAACAGGCAAGCAAAAACTGAGGGTAATGCTATTCAATGCTAGAAGTCTAAATCTCAAAATGCACTCACCCGAGGCACTCCTTAAAATGGAGAACATCGATATCTGTGCAGTGACTGAGACCTGTTTCAAGGATCTAGAGAGCACCCCAGCATTACCAGGATATAACTCATACCACACTTTTTGGCCATCTAACCTGGACCAGAATACCAAAGGCAGAGGTGTGTCCATATTCATTAAGGATATCCACACCTCCAGACTAGTTGCGCAGCATAATGCATCTGAGGTTATCCAAGTGGAAGTAACTCTGGGCAAAACTGCAATCCAAATTGTAGCTTGCTACTGATCCCCCATCATGGTCCAGGATTCCCATTCCTCTTTTCCTGATATACTGGAAAATATTAGGGTTCAACCAAGCACCCTAATAATGGACGATTTCAACTACCCCACCATTAACTGGGAAAATTACTTATGTACCAACTCCTTCGCTCAACGCTTTCTGGAATTCATAAATTCCAATGCCCTGGATCAACTTATCCGCACCTCCACCAGGGGCAACAATATCCTAGACTTAGTCATTACCAACATGAGTGATCAGTGTTCCATACCTGAAGTCAACTCCTCATTGGTCAGATCCGACCATAAGCTAATCACCCTAGATATCCGCATCCCGCCCCCATCCACCATTAAGGAAACCACGGTAAATAATTTCTCCAAAGCCAACTTCATGCTTCTTAAGACAGAAGTGGTGAACTTCATGACATCCATGCAGATGGACAATACAATTACAACTGCTGAATCCTACACAAATGCACTCTATAAGCAGTTACAGAAGTGCATGGATCATAATTTCCCAAACAGAACCAAGACGCTATTCTCCAAAAAAAGGAAGCCAATCTGGTGGTCCCCTGCCATAAACAAACTCTACAACAGAAGGAAGAAACTGTTGCAAAAGAGAGTAAAATCCCATGAGTAGAGAAGCTCCCTGGTCAGCTTCAGTAAGAAGCTGAGATCCCTTATATGATCCTCCAAAGCTAGTTACAAAAACAAAATCACCACTGATTCTAAAGGCAACCTCAAAGCATTCTATATCTATGTCAAGAATCTCAATGGCAATACCCATATCTGCTCTGAGTTACAGCAGAATGGCACAAAAATTACAGAACCAACTGATATTGCCAACATCCTGGCAGATAGGTTCAGTGCTAACATTACCACCCTCTCACCTCCTAAAGGGCCAATATCTATACAGGAAGAATGCAGAATCCCTGTTATCGCATCTATGTAGGTAAAATCTGCACTCTCTAATAACCAAAAACACAGCATCCATGGGACTGGTCAACATCCCAGGCTGCATTTTACACAAACTTCAGAATTAACTGGCTCCCCAACTAAGCACCATGTTCAGTCATAGTCTCACATCAGGCTTTGTGCCCACTGAATGGCGCACAGGAACAGTTATCCCACTCCACAAACGGGGAGCCACCACTGATCCTGGGAACTATCGCCATATTAGCCTAACAAGCCTGGTCATCATGGAATTCATAAAGAAAGACATTGGTAATCTCCAAACTCTGGACCCCACCCAGTTCAGGTTTGTGAAAGGCAGATCTTGCCTTCTGAACCTGATTGGCTTCTTTGAGGCAAGCACCAAAGCCGTAGATGAGGGTAAATGGTTAAACATTTCTTGAGTAAACACAACATCCATGACAGTATGATACACAGAATCTGTCTGCTACTACATTTGGTTCTGGAAAATAATATCTTTATATTTCAAGAGAAGATTTACTGGCAGCGGTGGGGTGTTGCCATGGGAACATCCTGCACCAATTCTTATGCAAACGTACTTGGGCTTTGGGAAGAAGAATATTTTTTTACTACCAAAAATTTCTGGAGAGACAAGATCATCTTCTACTGTGGGTTTGTGGATGATGTCTTTTTTCTTTGGAAAGGTGATGTAATGGCATTTAGACAGCTTCTCTCATATTTGGAAAGCACCACTAGTTTTCTACGCTTTACACTGAATTACTCAGATAAAAACATTGAATTTCTGGATGTTCAGGTCTTTTTAGATGAGAATGGCGAAATGGGGGCTACACTATACAGGAAAACATGCTGGAAGAATACATTGTTAGTTATGTCAGCATGCATCCGTGACACACGTTCTCTAATATAGTAAAAGGACAAGCATTGAAAACATCCAGATTAATCACTGATGATTCACAACTTCACAGTGAGTTAGAATTGTTATCTGACAACTTTAAATAATGTGGCTACAATAAACTGTTAGCAAGTGACGTATGTGATGTGAAAAAGATGAGGAGAACACAACGCAAAGCATAGTTTAGCAATAAAGGCATGGCACTGGAAAAAGTGAGCAATAAGAACAAGGAGTCAAATGTTGAGTGCCAATGACATACAGCAGTGATATAAAAGGTACCTGTAATATTGAGAGAAACAACTGGAAAATGTTAGCCAACAATGATGAACTTGGTTGATAGTAGGCAACTTTCCTAAATTTTTGTATAAAAGGAACAAAAATCTTAAGCGACATTTACACAAAACAATTACAAGCTTTAATACAAAGTTGCCTGCAAGTGAAAGGGTCAGGACTTACTGTTGCCGGCGATGCAAGGCTTGTAAAGAAATATCTAAAAACAACATTTTCATACACCTGATTACAGGGATAAGATACCAACCTAAACTCCATGCTGATTGTTGCTCTTGCAATGTGATATATCTTGCCAAATGTGGATCCTGTACTTTGTTTTTTGTCAGAAAAATGAGCAGAAGATTAAAAGACGCATACTGCAGCACCTAACTGACATTAGACTTAGTAAAAATACCAGTGCTTTACTTCAGCACAAGTTAAATACATCGGAACATAACTTTACTTTCATGGTACTACAGTTATGTGAACCAGATAAAAGAGGGGATGATATACGCAATCAAACAGAAGTGACAGAAGCCCATTGGACAGCAGATTTACAAGCTGATAAACCCCCAGGTTTGAATGGATATCTTCCCCTAAAACCCATTTTGAGAGAATGCAAGTTCAGGCACTGAAATTGTTAACTTGCTGTAAGCAACAGCTCTGAAAAAGAGGAACGAGGTGTGGTCCAGCTTTGAGTCTGTGATTGGTCAAGTGTTATTTAAAACAGTTAAACACACTTTGTTCATTGATATGATGAAGGAATTGTCTGAAAATGCTTATCTTTTATGCTTTACAATTAAATTTATGGTTTTAGCTGTCTTGGTCCTTGTTGTATTTTTATTACTTACATTAGTAATTTGTCTGGACTTTTATCCTTTGTTTGCTGTTTTTTTTCCATTTACACAATTTTTCAAGAGTAGGGCATAAAATACATCATAGGATATTCAGACACTTAGACATTCTTTGGATCTGGTTGTTCCCTCACTCCAGACTGTGTAAATGGATTTTGACACAGACTTAGTGGTTCCCTCTGCCCTCAGCCCTACCCATTCTAACCCACCAGCCCTGCTCACACATGTGTACAAAAGATTGGTGTAGGTTGCATTGTGGGCTGCAGATGGTATGGTCATTACTTCTTTAATTTTAATTATAATCAAACTTCAGAGGTTTGCACAGGAAGTCATTTTACTGGGTCTAGGACATACAGATTGTATCTTACAGTTCTGATTGCAGCCAGAGACAAAATGTCTGGAAAAGCAAGTACTAGGAAGCCTTGTATATTGTCTTTAGCAGTGAACTAATTGCTCCTTTGGAAAGTTAGAAGTCTGAAATTGTTTTATGACTTCCAGAAGCTGCATCAGATCTTAGCAATCCCTATGCGTGGGTATTATTGACACATATGTGCTAAATCCTGGCTGTTTCTAGCAATGGGGGGTTGCATGGGAGCCAAAATTCAGATGACCAGATGTCTGTGATGTCCTTCTGTAATACATCATTAATACTAGGTGAGACTGAAGTCTCAGGGCCGTCTGTTTTTGTAACCTAACAAGGAAATACTCCTCACCTACTTACTTGCACTAGTAAGTCAAACAGGGACTAGAAATTAGATCAGTCAGGAAAATATTGTGATATTAGTTAAGTACTGTTTTTCTGTATCTGTATGAATCTATTCATCTGTGTTATTTAGTATTTCCTGTGCTGAAACTCTGGTGTTTATTGCAAATAGATATTCAGTATTTTCATGTTTTTTTATTATTTATTATTAAATATATTTAAACTTTTCATTGTGGCTAATCTTTTACAGAATATTTTAATCTATGAGAGTATGTATATATACATATATATATATATATATATATATATATATATATATATATATAGATATATAGTGATAGCACTGACAACTCCTGAAAGCTTTACCACATTGGCCAAACACTACCATTTATATTAATATTAATTTCACTCAGTATAATTGGGTACCTTTGCTTTATAGTCTGGGCAGAAGGTGGCATAGCTAGTAAATCTGCTCCAGACTTTCCCAGGTGTGTGTGTGGGTGTGTGTGGGTGTGTGTGTGTGTCTGTGGGTGCATGTGAGTGAGTGTGTGTGTGTGTGTGTGTGTGTGTGTGTGTGTGTGTGTGTGTGTGTGTGTGTGTGTGTGTGTGTGTGTGTGTGTGTGTGTGTGTGTATGTGTGTGTGAGCAAGCATGTGTGTGTGTGTGTGTGTGTGTGTGTGTGTGTGTGTGTGTGTGTGTGTGTGTGTGTGTGTATGTGTGTAAATCAAATCTCAAAGAGTGTGTGTGTCTCAGCTGCAGGGAAATGAAGCACTGGTTTCACAAAGAGGGAGCTGGAGAACTTGGATTGCACACTCAGCTGAGGACTCAACTCTACAGCTGTGCCAGTGGAGAGTTTTACTGGGGATCTGGAGAGAGACAGGGAGAGAGAGAGAGAGAGAGAGAGAGAGAGAGAGACAGAAAGAGACCAGCCCCCAGACTGAGTGTGTTCCCTGTGTGCTCTTAAGGGAAATTGTGCTTGATGAAGAGAGCTGCATCTTGAAATACTGGGTGTATCCATTTTTGTTACAAGTGCACATCCCTCTCTAGTGCCAGTGATGAGGATTCAGGCTTCTTGATTACTGGCTCAGAGTGGGGATGTCACAGATGCTATTTTATCAGCTTTCAACATTAAGCTTGGGGAACAATGCACATCTTCCTTGAAAGAGAAAATAAGACTGAAATTCTATTTTTTTCCTCAGCTCATAGATTAGTACTAGGCTAACTGCCCTTTCAGGCCATTTTAAGCCTAGCCAATTGCCCCCCTGTGTGTAACCAACCCTGCACCTTGTGTTTGTAAGGCAAATACCTTAAGCATCATGCCAACCTCCCACAAGTTTGCTATTGGCTTAAAAGGTTGGGAAAATACTCTAAAATCTACCTCAGAGCATCTATAACCATATGGCTTCAGGCAGCCCTGGCTTAATTGAGTTATTTCATAAATTGTTATTGTTGTGCTGTCTTGGCCAACTAAGATGTGTTGAAAGGATACAAGAGAAAATAAAGCTGAACTGCAACACTACATTTCTTTCCTTAATCATAATTTCTCTTCAAGCCATCATTGGCTGAAAAGTATGTGTAAAAAGAGAAAGACAAAAAGCGTTAATATGCACATTAGAGCATAGAGAATGTCATTGTTTTTTGAAAGTACTGAAGAGGAAGGCAAGCTGTAAGAAAAGAAAATTGTTCATGGCGCCAGGGCTTGGTCAATAACAGGGGAGACCACTGGAGGATGTGCGTGTGTGTGTGTGTGTGTGTGTGTGTGTGTGTGTGTGTGTGTGTGTGTGTGTGTGTGTGTGAGGGGGGATGAAAGCGTACTCCAATCCTGTACTTAAAGTTATTATAATGTATCATTGTTGTAACTAAATGCCAGTCCCTGTGAATGCCCTTCTGTGAGATGGGTCAACATTGTGTTGTACACAATCCTGCCATAATGTAAGGGTATTGTAGTTAATGTTCAGTCTGTATGTACTACTCCTAAAACTCTACCACATGAACTAAAGGTTTCTTAGGAGAGGTAGCAGTAACAGGTTGATAGACTGGAAGTGTTCAGATGTTCTCCAAGTTGATACTTGGTGGGGGCCCCCAGAAATCTAACACTGGCCCTGATTACACTTGCCCTTCAACTGTTATAACAGATGACTACTGTATCAACAGTGATAAAAGTGGTTTGAGAAATGATGGAGGTGCTTACCTCTAGGATTTACATAAGTATAACGAAGTAACAAAATGATGCCCAGGTGAATCCTATTGCATATCACCTTAGAAGAACACTTTCACCTCTGGATAGGATCTATTTACATCCCACCTTCCTTGGTGAGTTTGGTTTGTAATACCCTACAAACTATGTTTCCAAAGGTATCAACAATAACACCTTTACTGAATTATCACTTGTGACATAGGCACATTAACATTCATATAAAAGTAATCAAACTGTATTAATAAATTAAACTTAAACATTATGCTTTACACATATTGCTATATATCATATAATCTGAGCAACATTACATAAATAATTCACTTCCTGCCCCCTCTTTTTTAAACAAGAAACATCTTTATTAAACCATCAGCTACAACATAAGCAATCATACAGTTATATAAATGAAAACAAACCACACCAACACAATCCTAGTTACAAGCATTTTACTTCACAAACCATTCTGACACACTCCCAGTTGCAAACTTTATACATCACTTATTGTCTACCCAATTGTTTTCAGTCAAACATCGCATAGCTCATTTAAGTCCTGCCTTCTTTTAAACCTCAGTCCTCCCTTGTATGTATTGTTGCTCCTACCTTTTTCTAATGATCTCAATTCCAGCTGTTTTATCTCTGTTACTATAGTTATTCTCTACTTCTAATATAGTTCTCTGTAAAAAAACAAAACAAAACAAAACAAAAAAAAACAATAACTATCATCCTAGGTGATTTCATTGTCAATTACAATAGAAAAGATGCAGTTCTTCTTAACAAAATATTGCAACACTTTAATCTAGCTCAATGAATAAACTCAACTACTAGAATGGAAGCAAGAGAGGCAATAACTTAACTCTCTATCTAAATCTTAGCCAATGTACAACTGACAAACACTTTTATTGACCATTCACCAGTAAAACCATTTTGGCCCTTCTGACTCCTTAGAAATTCTCTTTAAATAGTTGTGGGGAATTATTTCCCAATCACTAAGGTCCCCTTGATTCAAAATGATATTTAGGTGTGTTGACCAATACCCTGCATATAATCTTACTAATCCCTCAGCTGCACAAGACATTTTTTTACAACACTTATACCAATACAGGATTTATTATACCCGCTAACTAAAAAAAAAAAGTTGAGACTATAGGCATGGCCTTGACAGCAGATATCAAAAATAAATGACAACAAGAGATGCTTCCTGGAAGGACTTGGAACAAGAACCACTAAACACCTAACTTCAGCAATATTCAATAATAAAAATAGATCCATGAAAAACATCACATAGACACAGAAATCTTGGATAACCTGGAAATAGAAGTGATAGACGAAGTGCAAAAATATAAAGAAAAAAAGCAGAGTTTTTTGAGAGGTATTAGAAAGAAATATGGACATGGAAAAGAAAAGAAAAGAAAAACATATCTCATATGGTACTATATTTATGCAGAGGAGAAAACCAAAGTAATTAATACAAAAAGCAGTTCCAAAGATATTTGAAGAGTAATATAGACAATAAAGGCACACAGATATGGAACATTTTGCAGTACAAAATATAAGAGCTGAAAGGGGGATAAAGGACAGAAGTAAAGCTATGGAAAGCCTGTGAAGTGAAGGATTTAGTGTAGAACATCTAACACAGGATATGTCACAGCATGATTGAACAATGAGTCCTCAAATTAAGGGAAAAAAGGTGTAATGGGAGACATCTGAAGAAGAAATGTGAACATGGGAAAGAAAAAGAGATCTGATATGGTGTCATATTTATGCAGAGGAGAAAGCAAAACTAATCAAAACAAAAAAAGCAGCACTAAAGATTGAAGAGAACTACAGCAAAGACACTTGGATATGGAACATTTCACAATAAAAAAGATAAGAAAACAAAATGGGGAATGAAGAAAAGAAAAGTAGTAATGGAGAAGTTAAAGAAATAGAAGCAACATTTATGGATTACTTGGAAATTGAAGTACTTAGTGTAGAAAATCTAACTTAGGTTTCTTCACAGTGTGATAGAACAAAGAGTCCCCAATTAAGGAGAAACAGGTGGAACGTGAAACTTCTGATCACTTGCCACATGATGATGCTCTGGAGCCTTCAGTAGGAAACCAATGCATACGTTTAGTTGGCGTTGCCTAGCAAAGGAAGGAACAGGAAACAGTGAGAGCTCTGGCACAGGCAATGTTGTGGAGTAATGGGCCAATGAGTTCCATATGAATGAGGAACAGATGACACAGGATGCAGTTAAAGAAGATATGTGACAGGAAGACATACTGAGTCTTTCAGTAGAATGCCTGTAGGAATCATACAGAAAATAATGTGCCTGCAGTTTAGAGGAAAATGATCTAAAGGAAGAGTTACTTGATTTAATGGGAAGGGTTGCTTGATTTAATAGAGATGGGTAGACATATTAAGATCAATGAAAAACATAGATTACAGAAAGTAAATAAGGCAAAATGTTAGAACTCTGATAAAACAGAAGAACATAGTAATTAAGACTATTAACAGAAATTCATGTGATATAACAGAAGTAATCACAGGAATCAAGACTACTAAAAGAAATCCCTGTGACAGAAGTAAATAGGATTTATTACTGTGCAGGTAAACTAATAACAGATAGTCTTACCACAAAAATACTGAGCAATAAGGGAAAGGAAATGAAGAAATAAAATGCCATCATGGAAGCACTAAATAGAGAAAACTATAAAGCAACTAAGACAAGAACTGCCATTGATAGAAGGATATAGAAGAGAGAACAGATCAACAAAATTACTTAGACAGACATGATAAAAGCAACACACAGTATCAGAAAAGACCAGGATCTATAATACACTATTGCAAATAATAAACTAAAATCATAGCTGCTGAGAGACTGGCCCTCTGCCTTTTCCCCTTCTGTGGTATTGGAAAAAGATATGTGTTTATTTTCAATTGTTTTCTGCACTTCTGTTTTACATATCTCTGTAATCTGTACAACAGTTTTTTGCAATCGGTGCAACTGTTTTTAGTCTCCTTTTTTGTTGTATGACAGAGCTGAATATTTGTTACCGTTTGTGAACCTTCAGTTTGCAGTGAGATCTTTTTTCTAGAGAGCCTAGCTGTCTTTTTTTTTTTTTTTTTTTGTGGCAGAAAGTAATCAGCCTGGTTTAATCTAGCTAAAAGCATTCCTGCAAAACTTATTTTTGTTGTCTGATAGAGCTGAATATTTGTTACTGTTTGTGACCCTTCAATTTGGAGTGAAATCTTTTTTCTCGAGAGGCCTAGCTGTTTTTCTTTGTGGCAGAAAGTAATCAGTTGTATTTAATTTGGCTAAGAGCATTCCTGTAAAACTGTTATTTTTGTTGTCTGATAGAGCTAAGTATTTGTTACTGTTTGTGACCTTTCAGTTTGTAATGAGATCTTTTCTCTAGAGAGGCCTAGATATTTTTCTTTGTGTCAGAAAGTAATCAGTTTGGTTTAGTCTAGCTAAAGCATTCCTCCATTCACAGGCCTAAAGCGGATGCCCTACGCTGACCACCTTAAAAAACTCCAGCTATACTCTGTCGCATATCGTCTACTCAGAGGCGATCTTTGCTTAACATACAAGGCCATGTCAAACACAGAGCTGTTGGACATGCTGCACTTAAAGAAATCCCAATCCCTCAGAGCCACATGCTCCAGGGATCTAAACCTTGTCATCACAATAAACAAAACATGCTGGAGGGATAGGTTCCTGACCCAGAGACTCCCCAGACTCTGGAATAGATTGCCCATACATGTCAAGCAGAGTGCCTCTTTGGTCCTCTTCAAAAGGAACCTTGACGATCACGTCAGTTGCCCTGCTAGACAGGGGTCCAGGGAAGTAAATAGTGTGGGAAGAAATAGCCAGGGAATTGTTATGGCTAGGCTTGTATAGGCCCTAGGGCTGATAGCCTAGTACCAATCTATGAACCTATGAACCTATGAACCTTTTGATTGGATAACTGGGCTAGTTTCTGTTTCTCTGCCTTTAATAGCCAGTGTTTTAAACCAGTTACACTTGTTTGCTCAAGCTGTTCATAGCTGCTGAGAGGCTGTACATCTGCCTTTTCCCCTGCTGTGATGCTGGAAAAAGATAAGTGCTTATTTTCAATTGTTTTCTGCACTTCAGTTTTACTACATATCTCTGTAATCTGTACAACTGTTTTTGTGTGCAATGGAAGAGCCTCACCCTGGGGAAACCACCTTCTTGAATGTGGTATTCGCCCTGCCAGGTTCCACTTACCCGCCCAGTTGTTGTGGTGGTGTTAAGTCTTGGTGGCTTTGAGTTGCCCACCTCTGGTATAAAGTTGATATTGGACAATCCCCCCCAGCCATATTACATCAACTCATTCTACTGTTTATAGTGAGAACTTAGTAAAGGCCCGCCCTTTTAGTTTCTGAACCTTGAGTTATCTCATTATCTTCTGTCTCTTAAATTTCTACTACAACAAAAAGTACGTCTTTCTACTTAAATTTGCTGTTTGCCATATTTATTACTGCTTGTTGGTAGCCTCACTAAATTGATGACAGTTTTCTACTGAATCACTGCTTTATTAGTGCTGTCTGTTACTGTTGTAATTTGTCAGCTATTGTTTCAAAGTAATCTACTGATTAACTATATTTCATTGCTATCTACTGCAATTCATTATCGTTTAACTGCATTTTACTGCATTTTGTTGTTGTTTAACTGTTTTTTTTCATACTGCAAGTGCTATTCTTTTGACTATAAGTGATTATTCTATGCTTCATTGTGAGTTTTTTATTACTGAGTTCTTAACCTTAAAATTGAGTAGCATAGTTTAAATACAGGTCTGCAACATCCGGAGCTTCAGTAGTAACAGCAGCAATACTTATTAGTTATGACCACCCCTCCTGGTATGATTGTAGGGCAATTTCCTGTGCTTTCCCTGCTAACCTGGTGCACTTGGGCATTCTGAGACAGTGTGGCAACTGTCTAATGTACACAGACAACCCTCTCCTCTTACCTTCCAACACTCATATGTGTGAGAGATGCACTTATATCACCAAACTGGAAGCAATGCACACTCCAACCAAGACCGGACTAGCTGGTCAAGAGGAGAAGGTCAACACATGCAACTCACTACATAGAACACACAGCCCTCCAAAATACTAACCATCACAACCCACACATAGAAACACAAACCATACACCCACCATCACGGAGAGTCTCAATAAAAACTTACCCAAACAACAGACCCCCGAGACAGAAATGCACTCCACCACCACAACACAACATGGACCCCAGAACTCATAGCTCACCACCACAGTGTGCACCTCAACCTAAGACCTTAAGGCAAAATGCTTTGCCCAATGCACTAATCACAGGAGACTCAATTGTGAGGCACACTGATACCCCACTCACTAGGCTGAACAAGGAAAAGGTGACAGTCCATTGTCTATCAGGTGCCAGGATTTGTCACATAACACATGCACTCAGGTCACTCCACAACAAGTACAAATATGACTCAGTCATTGTCCATGTGGATGTGAATGATCTGAGATGTACCTCCCTGGACTACATGAAAAGAGATGTGATGGAACTCTCGGATTATGTGGCTTAGGCAGGTATAACACTTGCCCTGAGAAGTATTCTACCGTCACCCAGAATTATACCACAGTACGAGCAGAAAATGATTAACTTCAACAATTGGCTAAGTTTCTGGTGTCATTCTAAGGGGATCCAGTATCTGTCTGCCTGGGACGACATGATCGACAGACCTCCATGCTTTGCCAGAGACGGCTAGCATCTGTCACCCCTGGGATTCCAGGTACTGTCTAAGGCTCTTGCCACCCCTATAGTGCCTTTTTAGGGAGTGTTTCAAAGACCAAAATTACACCATAACAGCTACAATCAAATGCAATCTGAGGGTCATGCTGCTCAGTGCTAGAAGTCTAAATTTCAAAATGCAGTCACTCAAAGTTCTCCTCAAAATGGATAATGTCAACATCTGTGCTGTAACTGAGACCTGGTTTAAAGAGGCAGAAAGCACCCCATGCTCCCAGGCTACAACTCATTCCATACCTTTCATCCCCAGAATATGGCAAGAACCTCCAAGGGTGGTGGTGTCTCCATATTCTTAAAGGATATGCACACCTCTAGACTGGCAGCCCAGCATAATGCATCCGAGATACTTCAGGTACAACTAACACTCGGTAAGATGGCAATACAAGTTATAGCCTACTACAAAACTACAAACATGTCCCTAGACTCTCAATCCAAGTTCCTAAGCACCCTGGAGTATATCAAGGTCCAACCCAATACTCTCATACTGGGTGACTTTAACTACCCTTCCATCAACTGGGAAAACTATTCAAGTACTAATGTACAGGCCCAACGCTTTCTGGAATTTATCAGTTCCAGTGCGCTGGACCAGTTCATTCTGACCCCCACTAGAGGAAGCAACATCCTCAACCTGGTTATCACCAACATGGGAGGCCATTTCTCCACACCTATAGTCAATTCCTCCCTGGTTGAGTCTGACCACAAACTGATCAGCATGGACATCTCCATCTCTCCTACAACCCCTACTAAGGTGACCACCCTGAAAAACTTTTCTAAAACTGACTTTGGGCTCCTAAAAACAGAGGTGGCTAACTTGTTGGCATCCAGGCTAATGGAAAATAGCTGCACGATTGCAGAATCAAACACCAATGCACTGTATGAGCATGTCCACACATATATGGACCTTGCTATACCAAATAGAACTAAGATGCTCTCCTCCAAAAAAGGAAGCCAATCTGGTGGTCCCCAGCCATCAATAAACTCTACAACAGGAGGAAGAAACTGTTGCAGAGAAAAGTAAAGTCCCAAGACTGGAAAGCCTCCCTTATCATTCTCAACAAGAAGCTGAGATCCCTTATCAAATCCTCTAAAGCCAGCTATGAAGGTAGAATTGCGGCTGACACCAAAAACAACCACAAAAGCCTTCTATAGCTATATCAAAAACCTCCAAGACAATACCCATATTTGCTCTGAGTTATTGCACAATGGCACCTCCTATACTGAGCCAACAGATATAGCCAACATACTGGCTGACAGATTCAGTGCCAACTTTACCCTTCTCCCCCCCCAAGGGCCCTATCAAAATACCAGAAGAAAGCCTTGTACCCACCAGTTCTGTGGCACAGGTAAAAGCTGCATTGTCCAAAGCCAAGAATACAACATCCATGGGACCTGATTATATCCTTGGCTGTGTCTTACATGAGCTACAAAATGAACTGGCACCACATCTGTGTGCCCTGTTCAATCACAGCCTTAACTCAGGCTATGTCCTTATTGAATGGTGCACTGCTACAGTCATCCTGCTCCATAAAGGGGGAGCATCTACAGTCCCTGCTAACTATCGCCCCATTAGCCTGATGAGTCCGGTATGCAAAACTATGGAGCGCATCATCATGGACCAGCTTAACAAAGATATAGACAATCTTCAAACTCTTTATCCCACACAGTTTGGCTTTGTCAAGGGGAGATCCTGCCTGCTGAACCTGGTTGACTTCTTCGAGGCAGTCACCAAGGCTGTGGATGAGGGTAAGGCAGTGCATACAGCCTACCTCGACCTGGCGAAGGCCTTTGATACCATTCTCCACTCAGGTATCATTGATAAATTCAGCAAACTAGGCATCAACCCTTACATCACTAGGTGCATTGCAAAGTGACTCACAGACAGGACCCATGGACTGAAAGTTGCAGATTCCAAGTCAGACTGTCAACCAGTCATGAGTGGAGTTCCACAGAAGTCCAGGCCAACACAGAAGGACTCTGTCTGACCAAGTTCACTGATGACTGCAAGCTAGGAGTCATTACCAACTCCCCAAGTGATGCAGACATCTTACAAAAGCGCCTCTCTGAGACCAATAACTGGTGTCGGAACCATAGCTTGAAGCTTAATGCCAAAAAATGTGTTATCATCCCCTTTAGAAAAAACTCAGTTCCCATGAATTACCATGTTGATGAGAGCCCAGTGAACACTGAAGGGGCCATAAGAGGTGTAGGCACCCAGGTCAACAGCCACCTCACCTTTGACCACCACATTGCCATTGTGGTTAGAAGGTCCTTCTAAGTGACACATCTTATAACCAAACATTTTGCACACAGGAAGAAAGAGATCATCATTCCTCTCTACTCATCCATCATTAGACCAATCATCGAATATAAATACCTGACCAGACACCTGCAACAGCTGGAGAGGACACAAAAGTACCACACAAAAAAAGATCCTAGGCCTTAAACACATGTCCTACACTGAAAGACTCAAGAAACCTGAGCTGGTGTCAGTTTCTTATCGTCTACTTAGAGGTGATCTATGCTTGACTTACAAAGCCATGTCTGACCCAGCCCTACTTGAAATGCTACTTCTAAAGAAATCCCAAAACTCCCATGTCACACGCTCCAGAGATTGCAACCTCATTACCACAATTAACAGAACATGCTGGAGGGACAGGTTCATTTCCCAAAGACTGCCCGTACTCTGGAATAAGCTTCCATTTCATGTCAAGCAGAGCACCTTGCTGGCCTTCTTCAAGAGAAATTTTGATGAGTGGATGGGTAACAGAAAGTTCACCCCAGGGATCACTCCAGTTTCCCTACTGGATAGGAGCACTGTGAACTAACATCAGTTGGCATGGTGCCTGGGTAATTATTTTGGGCTAGGCTTGCAAAGGCTCCAGGGCTATTAGCCTAGTACACACTTATGAACCTATGAACCTATAAACCTATCATCACAAGCAGAAAAACTTAGAAGATTGCAGATAAATATAAAAGAAAAGTACAAAATAAGCCATTAATTGATGACTGAATAAAAGTTTTATAGAGAACTGGGAAATAAAGCAAAAGGAATTGAACACCACCAAACAAAGAAGAAATAGATGCATTTTAGAGAAATATTTATGAAGACCCTGCGGAATATAATAAAAATTGTTAATGGATACAGATATTAAAAGAAAGAGTAAGGAGTTTAAATGTACACGATATGAAAAGGGATGAAGTAATGGCCAAAGAAAGTGAAACAAAATTAAGAAAATCTATTAGTTGGAACAACCCAGACCCAGAGGCAGTACCTAATTTCTGCTTAAAAGTATTAAAATCTTTACACAAAGATTTAGCCTTGAGTAAGAACTACTTATAAGTGCATCTGAAACAGACACCAATTTGATTAAAAACAGAAAAGATTATACTCTTCTGTAAGAGTGTATCTGTAAGCCATCCTAAAATCTATAGACCAGAAATTTGCCTTCTGACAATGCACAAATTTTATACTGGAATTGATGCAGCCAGTGTTTAAAATAATTTTGAAGAAAACTTAATCATGGCAATGGAACAAAAGGGTAACAAAAGATAGTCATATGGGACAAGGGATCATTTGGTGTTACAGTCATAATGAAGAATAGTAAAAAGGGATAGAATCTAAGTATGGCATGGATAGATTACTAAAAAGCATTTGACAGCATCCCACATTCATGAATAAAGGAGTGCTTACAGATGTATACGTTACATCTTATATTGATCATTTACATTACACTGGCCATGAAACAGTAGCAAGCCACTTTGCAATTAAGCCATGATAAAAGGCAAATTATTATCACTGAAATAAAAATTCAAAGAGGGATATTCCAACGTAATTCTTTGTCACCAATGTTGTTTTCTCTTGACCTTAACCCATTAAGCTGTGTACTTTACAGATTAGGTCTTGGTTACAATTTGGCTCCCAGAAAACAAACTTGCTTAAAGATTTTTGATCTACTTCTTTGTGGATGTTTTAAAACTGCATAGTTCATCAGATTAGGAGCTAAAAGCACAATTGCAAGTTGTGAAAACTTTCACTGGTGATATAAAAATGACATTTGGTCTTTTCTTGATAAATTTGCAAAAATGATGATTAAAGCAAGAAAGTTGCAGTACTAAGAAAATATTAATCAAGCCAGGATAGTGATATAAAAGAATACGAGCCACAAGGAGTGTATAAAAATTTGGAAATTGATGAAGGACTGGCAATAAAACATGAGCATATGTGAATAAAACTCAGTAAGGAAACCTTCAGAAGATTAAAACTAATATTGAAAACAGCCTTGATATCCAGGAACAAAGTCCAAGCTATAAACCATTTTGGTATTCCCGTTCTAACTTACAATGTTGGTGTGACTGACTGGCCCCAAAAGTAGTGGATCAGTTGGACAGGAAAAGAAGAAAAATGCTTCACTCTTATCAAATGATATATACAAAAATCAGTGTATACCAATATTATGTATTCCATGTTCTAAGGAAGGTGTGGGCCTCCTTGAAATTGATATGCATACATATCTGCTGACCTCAACAGATCAAAACATAGTGAGAGTTTAAAACATGAGAAGAGTAAATCTTAGTTGACCTCTCTGCTTAGTTCTGAAGAAACATTCAGATGTTAAGCAGTAATCAACATAAAACCAGAAGGAGAGAAAAAATCAGACAACTGAACGTGAAAAAAAAAAAGAAATAATATAAGAAGATGGATCAGATGAGGAGGAGATAAATGTGGAAATGGTATAAATATATTGGCAAGTAGAGAGATCTCTAGGATCTGACATAGGAATGGTTATGGACAGATGAGATGAAAAAGGATGAAAGGTTAATAATAGCAGTCCAGGACATTAGACTAAGCGCACATTGTTCACAAAGTGCAATGAACATGTGGGAGAAACAGACAAATGTAGGTTCTGTAAAAAAGAAATTGTCAAAAGTCATACACCTAGTTGCTGGATATTTTACACTTATGGCAGGGTCTACTGAAAGGTACAATAATGCGGCAACTTTCTTGCATCAGGGATCGTGCAAATACTACAATATAGAAGCACCTTAGAAGCACTGGAAACATGAAGCACAAAGTGTTATAGAGAATGATGAAGTGTACATCACATGGGATCACACATTACCAGCAATTCAAAAAACAGATGCAAGAAAACCAGATAGAATAGCCCATGAAATAAAGTAAAAAGTAGTATTGGTCACTGAAAACACTATACATAGTGATTACATTGTGTCACCTACAGAGACACACAAACTTCTAAAGTATCAGGACTTGCAGGAATAAATGAAAGCAATGTGGATGAAAGATACACAGAAAGTTCCAATAGTAGTAGGAGCAATGGGTTTCATAAAAATGAATGGACAGTTGTATTTAGATATGCTACCAATACGTGTAATTCCATATATTTTGCAGAAGGCGTCAGTTCTCGGCACATTGCAGGTGCTATTTACAGCACGTTTGACTAACATCACAGACTGAAAAAATACTAATTTCATGAATAATTATACCTTGACTTAGGAATATGATCCATTCCTGACATGGTATTAGAAACCCAAAAGACCTGAATATATTAATATATATATATGGCAGTGATTCGGTGTGATTAACTATGTGCACCAGCAGTGATTCAGTGTCATTAGCTATGTGTACCAGCAGTGATTTGATGTGATTAACTATGTGCACCAGCAGTGATTCAGTGTGATTAACTATGTGCAAAAGCAGTGATTCAGTGTGATTAACTATGTGCACCAGCAGTGATTCAGTGTGATTAACTATGTGCAAAAGCAGTGATTTGTGATGAACTATGTACACCAACAGTGATTCAGTGTGATTAACTGTGTAACAGCACTGATTCGCTGTGATTAACTATATGCACCAGCACTGATTTAGTGTGTCAGGAGTATCAGGAGTATTGTCTTTTATCAATGGTTGTGTGGCTGTGGAGTTAGCACATTTAAGTCAGGGGATGGGGAAGCATATAGGTTAATATGTAAAGTACTAGGTAACTACCCTGATGGGCCATTTTAAGCCTACCCAATTTCTCACAAAGGAGAAAATCAAACCCTGTAGCTTGTGTCATTGAAGTAAAACCTTAATCATTATGTCAACCCCCCCAACCCAACATGTATGGTGAAAGGGGCTTGCTCCCCTGAAAAAATGTTTTTGAAGATGTATTCAGTGTATATGAAATTTTCAATGAAGTGTGTTTCCATGTAATGTGTTTTAGAGGAAATGAAACACATTTTTGTCAATTAAGTGAGCTGTTGCCTGTTGATGAAGAGAAAAAGAATATCTATATCTATCTATATATGTATATCTATCTCCATCTATCTATATATATTTATCTCTCTCTTTCCCTCTCTCTCTCTCTCTATATATATATATATATATATATATATATATATATATATATATATATGGATAGATAGATATAGATATATAGATATATAGACAGTTATACATAGATATATGCAGTTCACTGGGCTGACACTCATTTATGTGACAAGTCAACTGCTGCATATTTTGAGCAAAGGGCTATTAGTGCAAATGTTGTTTTTGGTGACTTCTTGTTGGTTGACAAAGGGAAGTGTTGGCGCTTGGAATCTGTAGTGGGTGTGTTTGTGTGTGTTTGAGGAAATCGTAAGGGTAGGTATGGGGGTAGATTCAGTATGCGTGAGAGAGAGTTTTTTAGGGTCAGGGTAAGTATAGGTAGTAGGATAGATTTAGTGTGTGTGGTATATGTTTGTGTCTTTGAGACAGGGTTAGGGGCAGGGGCAAGGTTCTGCTTAGGGGTTAGGGTCAGCATGCATTAGTAAGTTAGAGATGTGATGGACTGCATTATCAAACAAATTTCAAACAGATCAAAGGTGACAGAACAGCAACGTTGTTGTATGCAGATGATGTGGTACTATTAGCAAACTCTGAAAAGAAGCTTCAGAAAATAAAAGTAGACTGAAATGCAAAACTGAAGGTTCATGGGTTTGAAATTAAGTAGACAAAAGACAGTTTTCACCACAACAAATGAACAAAATTATAAGCTGTTGAAAGTTGAGATGGATGTTAAAATAGTGGGACAGGTAAACAACTTTAAGTATCTGGGAAGACTGTTTAAGGAGAAGAGAAGTCTGAATGGGCAAGATAAAACTATAATAATAAGTGCAGCAGCGAAATGGCAGAGAGTGCCAGGAGTAAAGTACGACAGAAACATGATAAAGAAGTTGAAAAGTGACATGCAAAAAACAGTGATGCAAGTAGTTCTTCTACGTGACAGATAAACCTGGGTAGTGAAGGTAGAATTGTCAACAAAGCTTAAGGTGATAGAGCTGAAATGCCTGAGACATGCAGTAAGTGCCCAACGTGGGGGAAATGTAATAATGGGGGCATCGGAGCAGAAGCCTAAGTAGCCACAATTGTAGAGAAGATCAAGGGGAGCAGATTATGGTGGTTCAGTCACTTGTGTAGAAAAGAAGACCATTTAGTGAAGAACCTCTCAACCTGGAAACATCAAAAATCTGGACAAAGACCCATGAAAAATAGGTACACATCTGTATGCTGATTAACATAACATGTGCATGCATAATTATGTAACCCCACCCACCCCAATGGAATTGTGGGATACCAACTTTCAAATGCAAACTGAAGAACAGACAACCAAATTACAACCCCAGATGCTGTAGTAAATGGTAACATTTTTTTTTTAATGTGTAGCAATGATGTTCACTGGGAAGGGAGAAGATGATGAACCTTAGGATTTTGTTTTTGGTGACATGCAGTATGTGGGTATTGTGGTAAAAGTAGGGTATTTAATGGTAGGCAATATTCTAATCTTAGCAAAAGAATATTATAGTTTGCTAGGACCTCCAAAAGTCATTCTCCATGACCTACTGATCAGTGGCGTAGTTAGAGTTTGTGGCACCCATGGCTGTCTTTGAGTTTGCTGCCCTTCCCACCCTCACAAAATCTTGGTCAAATGGGCCCCCCATACACAGTCCTCCCCCCAGCAACCATTCCAATCTCACATTACTTGGCTATTTCCCCCCATTTATCATAAACACTGTAATGTGCATACTGCTTTACTTGTACAATGATTATATGTATTTCATTTAAAACTTTTATTTTACATTTTATATCATAAAGACTAATAGACATCTTCTAAAGAAAGAAATACAGTCTCACAATGAAAATAGACTTAGCATTAAAACTTATCTTCCCTTGAAATCCACATTCAAAGAAAATGCATCTGGCCACTGGTGGATAAAGATTACCTTTGGGCTATCTTCAAATCATAGGTGCCTTGCACACGAAACATACATGTGTTCTTTGATACGCCTTCCCTGTTGTATTAAATTCTATTCCTTGATTAATACAGCAGACCAGTTAGAGTGCATTTTAAATTTGTTTTGAACATTTTTCCAGTAAGCAATGAAATGAAATGCATGAACCAATAAAGGCAAAACTGCCCAATTCATAGCATTTCCATCATAAAAGTCCACTCAAACGTCTACAAACTACCATTATCAGTAAATATGCACAATCTCTGCAGAAGTAAAAGTTATCTAAATAATTCTACATTAAAGAGATATGAAACAAATGAAGAGGTTGCTGCTAGAAAATAACTTTATATTTCATTGTTTCATCTACAAATAAAGGGCCTGTTGCCCTTGAGGAATAAATTGCCTATGTTACGTTAAAAAAATGATAAGCTAGTAATATTTCAATAGGGAATGGATGGCAAACTGTAACAAGTTCATAATTATTAGGTATCCTTCAAAGAGGATATTCTCAGGCCTGCAGCATCCACCCCGTTAAAATGTACAACACAGTACAGTATCAGCAATCCATTCATACTGTGGGAGTAGAACCCACAGACTTCTGCATCAAGAGAAAGCATTCTACCTGCTGTGCTAGTATCAGCACAAATAGACTTGGCATAAGCAGCACTAAACTTACTTCCCCTGAAGAAAATCCACTTGACACTGAACTATATCTCTCAACTTTGCAGCACCAAAATCTGGAAAAATGCTAAAATGTATTGGTGGGAGGCCCAAAAACCAGGGACACATGTTAAACATCACTTGTATAATCTTGGAAAGTTGCTGGAATAAGATGTTTTGTGTTATTATGCATTTCCTGAAAGACAGGAAGTCTGAAACTTAAATGGCTATCATTATTTAGTGAATTAAATTCTCAATGATTTTCTAGAAGACCACACATTTTAAGATGAACAGACCAAATGTATGAGCCAAACATTCCAGTCCTTGAATCACAAGGAATCACAAGTGGTGGTATGGGTAGGGATTCAGGCTCTCGCTCCTTGTACCTAAGGTACAGGATTTGAGCCTGAGTAGCACTAACCACCAGCTATACTTACTTGGGGCATTTCACACACACACACACACACACACACACACACACACACACACACACACACACACACACACACGCATGCACACGCACACGCACACACACACACACACACACACACACAAACACACACATACATCTATCTGTCTGTTAAAATAAAACACGCATGAATATCCACACACACACACACACACACACACACACACACACACACACACACACACACACTCACAGACAAATATCTGTCTGCCAAAAACACACACAAATATCTATACATATCTGAGTATCTTATACATCTGTCTGCTTAAAACACACACAAATATCTATCTGTCTGCTTAAAGCACACACACACACACTCACACACACACACACACACACACACACACACACACACACACACACACACACACACACAAATATCTATCTATCTGGTTAAATACTTGAGAAGTTGCATGAATATCTATCCGACTGCTTAAATACTTTAGTTACATGCTTAAATACACATACATTCTTCCGTATGGAGTAGCCAACACACATACGTATAGGAATATCAGATGCAATAACAAAGAAGCTACATGAATATCTGTCTGCTTAAATCCTTGTCTGTCTGCTTAAATACACATACGTTCTTCCAAACGGAGCCAGAATTAATGAACCACACACACCAGAGCAGACTGACAGCAATATCAGATACAATAACAAAGAAGATAAACTGGTGTACACTGTACTACCGTACTGAATATCGATCTGCTTAAAATACACATACTTGCTGCTAAAATAGATAATACACATATGTTCTTCTGAATGGAGTGGCCAGAATTAACAAGCCACTGTGAGCTGCAAATAACAAACCACTGTCTGCTTAGCTGGGCCCATTAGCAGTGTGTATCAGATAACAATTCTTTTTTATTTTTTTTTCTTATCTGCAGGCTGAGCCCATTTCTCATCCTGACCTGCGGCATGTGCAAAACTTAAATTTGCACAGCTGCCATTGCTGCTATATTCTGGGTTCCTATTATGTGATCGAAGACGCATTCTTTCGAATGTGTCTTGATCGAACTTGAAAGCACGAAATGGCAAAATATCGAAACTGCATATAAGCGATTTCTTTCCCTGGGAAAGAAATCGCTTGGCCGCTTATGTTACTTTGCTGTTTTCGTCACTGTAGTGTGATCTCAGAGTTGGTATATTTAAGTAGGTGGTGTGTGGGGAGCACAGCCCCCCACAACAGTGGTGTGGGGGTGAAGCCCCTCACTTTATGTAATGTTTTAAAGGTTTTTTTTTCTTTTGTGGAACAGTGATTTTTTTTCCCTTGGAAAAAAATCTCTGTTGTAAATGTTCAGGATTGTAAGCTTTCTCTTACATGGGGTTGATAAATCAATGTTTGCTTTTTTAAGCATTCACTGATTTAATATAGACCCTATATTCCCTCCAAAACAGTTCAAAATCTGATCGAGTCCAATGAAGCTGATGCCAACACACACATCTGTAGGCTGGTGATGCATTGGGACATCAACCATAAATTTAAAGTTGAACTCGTAACACACATAAAAAAAAAATAATCAAAAAAAAAATCAGGAATTAAAGGGGCCACTCGGAAATTCATGGCACCACATTATTTTGCTCTCAAAACTGGTATATACCAAGGAATATGGTATGGTTGAGAGGTATGGTGAAGGCAATTTGAGGCACACAGTAAAAAGACAAGAAATGACGTACAACAGTCAAGCATGACATGAACTGCATTTAGAAAAATGGGAAAAGTGTGTGTGTGGGGGGTAATAATGATGATGATAATGGTAACTATAGTGATTGTTTAGGCCTGTGCTAAATGTCAGCCTGCTTGTTTACTGCCATGTTGGATACTCAAAGAAAAGGAGACAAGTAGGTGAAAGAAAAACTACAACTAATGCTTGAAGCATGAGATTAGATACGTTCAGCATGATATGGGAAATGGAAACAGAGGCGCAAGAGCTCAGTCTGAATATACTCAAAACACAGGTGCTCACACCAGTTAGTTATTCAATTCAAGGGGAATAGCCTGGGGAAAGGTAATGAATACATTAAATACATTTGACATTTATGTGCATAGAAAGTGTAAAATTTGTGGTTGAATAGAAATTGTCTGTGGGTGCAAGTGAGTGTGTGTGCTTATGGATAAAAGACCTGATAACCTACTTTTATGTCTCCTTCTGACTTATCAACTTCCTGAAAAGTGCAGCTGCCCATTTGATCAACTTTAGGAATTGGCTGCAACTCATAACTCACAAGACAGGGGAAGAGAGAGACAGTGTGATAAGAGACTTAGGGACACAGGTGGACAGTAGTCTCACCTTCGATAACCACATTGCCACAACAGTCAGGAAATCCTTTTATGTGGCACACCTCATCAGTAAAGGCTTTTCATCCAGAAAAACGAGGTCATTGTCCCACTGTACTCATCCCTCATTAGACCCATTATAGAATACAATGCCCCATTTGGTCACTAAAAGAATCACAGGCCTAAAGCAGATGCCCTATGCTGACCTTCTAAAAAAACTCCAGCTATACTCTGACACATATCGTCTACTAAGAGGCGATCTCTGCTTAACATACAAGGCCATGTCAAACCCAGAGCTGTTGGACATGCTGCACTTAAAGAAATTCCAATCCCTCAGAGCCACACACTCCAGGGATCTAAACCTTGTCATCACAATGAACAAAACATGCTGGAGGGATAGGTTCCTGACCCAGAGACTTCCCAGACTCTGGAATAGACTGCCCATACATGTCAAGCAGAGTGCCTATTTGGCCCTCTTCAAAATGAACCTTTATGATTGGATGGGAGATAGGAAATTCACCCCGGGGATCATGTCAGTCGCCCTGCTAGACAGGGGTCCAGGGAAGTAAATATTGTGGGAAGAAATAGCCAGGGAATTGTTATGGCTAAGATTGTATAGTCCTAGGCCCAATAGCCTAATACCAACCTATGAACCTATGAACCTATGAGAGAGAGAGAGAGACAACATATATATATATATATATATATATATATATATATATATATATATACACACACACACACACACACACACACACACACAGATTTGCATTTAGAGAAAAAACACTAGCATCCAGATTATTGCCCTAACTATGATGCCAGCATCCTCTATTCAGATAATATTCCATATTGCTGGATAGCTAGCATTTTTGTGGAGGAGTGAATATCATTTTGCCTTCTTTAGGGAATATATTAAGGTATCTTCAAGATACAGTATAGTACATTGGCATAGACTAGAGTGTCACCGTTGGCTGCAAGGGGACAGATAGTCAAGTTTTAACTCTTGAGGCACACAGGTCAATTATTTTGTAGCAAAGATGTGAATGGAAACTTGCAAACATTGATTATTCGCTAAGTACACTGTATTTTGTTTCCAGGCTTGCCATAATGAAAGTTATTAATTTGCAAATAGAAAAAGAATGCCCTAGTGTGGTAGACATTTCGGAATCAAGAAAAAAACAGCCCTGAGAGCTTCTTGTCTACACACTGCAGCATTAATATTCTTTCACAACTGGGCAACTCATCTCAATGGATTCAGTGGGAAAAACATGAAGTGAAGAAGGGATAATTGGACAATGGACAGTTGACTAGAAAAGTATTATATGAGATCGACACTGCAGATGAAAAGTTCTCAAGAGAAAAAAGGGGAAAAATAAAATGCTTAAATGGTTGCAGTCATCTATACTGAATGATAAAAAGCTGAAGAAAAATGAAATAACACAAAGAAAATATAATGTATCAATAAGCTAGAAATGCTTGAAATGTACGGAGTGAAAGAGTCAGCATAAGAGGTAGTAAGTTAGATAGAGAGATATACAGACATAGAGAGAACTAGTTGTAGGTCAAGGGCAGCAAAGACAAAACTAGAACCTCATGCAGTAAAAAAGGGACGACAATACCCCCCATCCATGTGAAGCAGAGTTCCTCCATATCCCTATTTAAGTGCAACTCAGTCCTATGGATCGGTAATCTGAAACACAGCCATGGTCTGGCTCCTATATCTCTGATGGACAGAAGCAGTCAGTAGGTCAACTCCTATAAATCAAATTTGGGTTGCACAACTAGGCTTTTAAAGGTCCTAGTGGTCAATTGCCTAGTATACACCTTTAAACCTATGAAAATACGAACCATATATTCTCTAGGATGAACACATTTTAAATAAATAATAACACTTTATGCATAGGCAGAATACATTTTTTGGAACCACAATGAAGTTTGCTGTCTAAAGTGAAATACCGCCTGGTATGTCATTTTTGTTTCTGCAGCAAGAGCTAAAGCAATAATTTTGCCTTTATTCACAAATCCTAGGTACGGTGCAAATTGAAATTTTCTGCCTTTATTTTGTTTCTCTTAAATTGAAATATCAACAAAAAATTCACCGATCCCTTTAACAATCTGGTTATTTTATTTGAGCATTTTAGTTTTTGAGGTATACAGCACTGGATTCTCATTACAATATTTGCCTGTCTAAATTATATATTTAATACACCATTTCTTACACATTGAGAAGTTTGTATTTGGCTATAAGAAAGATGACAAAATCATATATTGTATTCTAGTCAATATAATGTTGTCAGCACAAAATATGATTTCAATATCTGTTTGATAATTTTAAGAATACTGAAACTATGTAAGTTGGTAAGAACTTGTGTTTCAGGCACTACAGTGTAAACCAATATTTGCATGTGTAGTTTATGAATGGCCCGGATAAATTAATAGATTCATCACCAGCAGGATTGAGAAAAAGGACAGCTGTCCAGCATATTGAAAGATGGGAAATGTAAAACACAGTTATGAATAACAGTATTTATACAAGTTAACTACCTTCAGCAAATGAGCAGATGTAAATTCCCCAGGAGGGGAGTGAACAATGGCAGTCAAAGGCAGAGCCTAGAGAAAATAAGCCAGAGGTAGGTAAGGAGCAATGGAGACAGATGGTGATGCCAAGTCTATGAAACGAGAAAACCTGTTCTACAAGGGACATTCTGATTTTAGCACATATCTTTCCATCAAAGGCATAAGAAAACAAATAATGTCTTGTCTTTCCATGATTCATTGTTATGAATTATTTACTACACTTTCCATTTTAATGAGTAAAACTTAAATCATGACATCATTTAACTTGTTTCGTTTTTTTTAAAATGCAACACAAGCCAGCCCTTACCTTCTGTTTTAGCTGGAAGAAGCAATTTAGCATACCTACTGCTGGCCTGGTTTCCCATTCACTATAAAGCTATTTTGGCCCCCTTCATCAATCAACAATGGGATTGGTTCCCTGCCTCTTGTTGTGTCAATGTGTTACTACAGATGTCACTAGCACAGTCCCACAGATAATTCTGACATCAAATTGCTCACTCTGTAGTTGTGAACGAATGATCTTGTGCCATGCTGAGGACCAGATGGCCTCTTATTCCTTTACCTCATGCACTTTTGAAGTACTGTTTACTGCTTTCTCATCTCCACATAAACTGGAATACTTTCAGTAACTTCTTAAAGTTGATCACTTAAGGGCTTGTGCAGTTTAACTCACAGTAAAATAGCGTATTAATGGGATTTGTTCTGTAGGTTACAAGTTACGGTTTCAAAAAATGCAATTTTATGACAGTAGTGAAGAAGCTTTTTCTTGTCTGTGATTTACACATATTGTCTAATTTAAAATTAAAGTATGCAAAGAAATAAGCACTGATGGGTATAATACTAACATAAGTGTAATCATGAAACTCATACAATATTTAAAAACTTAAATATACATATACAGATTGCATGGCTCCCAATCACATGAAGAGTTCACTTTATTAAGCTATTATGCTGTTTAGGGATTCTACGTGTTAGTTTTTGGGAGTGTAGCAGTTTTCCAGGGAGAGTTGTTACTTAACAGACATGTTTCTTTTCTTTGTGATATTGCAGGAGAAAGAACTAGTAATGGTA
Source organism: Protopterus annectens (assembly GCF_019279795.1). NCBI lineage: Eukaryota > Metazoa > Chordata > Ceratodontiformes > Protopteridae > Protopterus > Protopterus annectens. Next base: position 1,663,463,421 of record NC_056726.1, read on the forward strand.
TGTTTTTAATCAGTTAGCAATGACAACATGGTTGTGAAAGATAGCATTGACATTTCAAATTTGCAGGAATGCTACAAACCATGTAGAACTTTTCAACACTTGTGATTCATTTAGGAGAAAATTTAAAGCCAGAGAAATATATTATGTGGCAAGATATTTTGTTGCTTTCTTGCTGAAGTGCATGGAGTTTTCATCTTGTTTTATTTTCTAAAGCACTTTCTTAAATTGACAATAAAAAAACAATAAAACAATATTTACTCCTCACATATACTCTTCGCTCAGCATAGCAAGACGCATTGTAACCTTATCCAGTTTACAGATTGTCATAGAATTGTAATCACTGAATGGAATTTCTGTTTCATTGAAAATCTCCTTTAACATTCTACAGTAATTCCAAACTGACTATATGAAGGAAACTGATGTTGAAAATAAATAAAGTTTCATGAGCGGTTTGAAATATAGTGGGCATACTTGCATATGGAAGCAAGAATTCACAAAACGCAATGATCTTACTAGCCATTTCTGTGCAGTTCTCAGAACATTAAGATGGTAGCGTAGTTAAAAGCTGCTGTGATAATACTCTGATAGTTTTCTTCAGACAAGTAGAGTGCTGTGATGTGTTTCTGGCTACCACTGTTATTACTTGTTTATAGTTAACTATGCCTCCCATCAAGTCCCCTTCCCTGAGAAATCATTATCATCATCAACCTCATGTTACCCATTTTTCTACATGGGGTCATGTTTTTGTATCAACTATCACCATCTCTTTATATTTAATGCCAATCTCTCCTACCTTCTCCAAAAGTCATGCCATACTTTTGCAGGTCTTCTCTTATGCAATCCATCCATTTCTTTGATGGATGCCCTTATTTCCTCTTGCCTTTTTCCCATTTGTTCCAAATCCTCTTCATCACATTGTCTTCTGTATTCTTGCATGTGCCCAAACTACTTTGACTTTCTGTGCAATTGGAGCTACGTGAGCTTTTGCTCTGATGTTCTCATTTCTTTGTCTTTTCCACAGTGTTCATCCTACAACCTGTCTCAGGCACTTCATCACCATTACATCTAGTTTCCTTACCTGCTCTGCTTTCACTATCTAGGTTCCTGTATCATACAGTAGTAGTGGTCACACCACTGTTAGTGTACCTTACTTTGCAGCTCCTTTGTCTTTCTGTAACACACTACCCCTGACATTCTGCTGGTTGGCTGCAACCCCTCTGATTCTAGCTTTGACTTCAGTTCAGAATTCCCTTTACCTTAAGCCTTCTGCATAGATACTTGAAGATGTTATCCTGTTCCACTATTTTCCCTTCTATCTCTGTGTTCATTTTCTTCTGATTTTCCCCATTTGCTGCCATTACAGCTATCTTATCTCTACTCAGTTTCTTCCAATGTATCTTCAATTTTGCATTCCATTCCCCTATCATTTGCTGAAGTTCTTGCTCAGAGTCTGTCTGTTATGCCACAACTTCTGCATACAGCAGCTTTGTTAACATGTCCCCTCTGACCTGTTTGCTAATTGAGTCCATCACCATTATGAACACCAGTGGCTCAGAGCTGAATCATGATGCACACCAACTCCCAGTGGGAACTCTTCTGCAACTTCAAACACTGTTCATGCTTGTGTCATTGGGTCCTTGTACATATCTTGCACTAATTCTACTATTGTTTCTGGAACTTCAAACCACTGCAGCACTGCCCAAATCAGCTTTCTTGGGCTTCTCACTATATGCCCACTTTACAGATGCAGGCTTCTATTTCTTTTAATTTTTGCTTGCCACTTATAGACATGGGACAATCTATAAGACACCCAATGAATAGGCATAAATCCATGCCATCTTCTTGCACCTAGGGGCCATATGTTGGGTAAAACTGGGTTCTATTGACTAGGCTTATAAGGGCTCTTAAATACTGTTCAACTTTTTTCCAGACATCCACATTTGTCTGGCAGTGGGTCCACATGTATCAGGCACATTTACACATTCTACAAACATCTGTGTACTGCAGATGTTGGACACCCACAAGGAGGATACCCTACACCACATTTCCAGTGCTGTTTGTAATTGTGTTGCACAGATGTTGCTGGACTGTCACCATACACCTGTAGTACCACTCACCTATTTGTCTGATGGGGGCTATATGACATGGTACTGGTATGTCACCCATAGGGGACACACCACAGTAGATGGCAGTGATGCTTGTAGACACATACCAGCACAGTCTGTCACAGCACGAAGGGCCATAACTGCTATACTAAGGATCATATGAGGTTACTAAGCTATTGGCTTTGAGGCCCTCATAAGCCTAAGCAAGACTTTAGCCCATGTGTATGCAAGTTAGCACCTGATGCCATACTCCAACAGGGGCACAGGGGGTATCTCAAGGGTGTATGTCCTGTTAATGATTCATTCAATCAGGTTTTCCTTGAAAAGGTGTAAATAAGTACTCTGCCTGATGTGGACAGGGTGTCCATTACACAGCTGGGTGAGTGAGTGGGACCCATATTTGACCCACCAACAAGTCCTGTTGATGTCACAGACCAGGTTCAGGGATTGTGTGTGGGTTAATAGAGTTGAGCTTGACTTTCAGTTGTGCAGCAGTCCCATCAAGGTGGAGTCCATGATCACCTTGTATGCCAGACAGAAGTCACCTCTAAGGAGTCTGTATGACAGTGGCAGAGGAATGAGCATATAGCCTATCTGTGTATGGTTGATGTTTGAGGCCTTGGTATTCAATGGTGAGGAACCTCTGTGGTCTACCCCGCTGATGAATGTGCTTTGCAAGGTACATGATAAAAGGGGCATTATACTCACTACTAGGCCTTATTTGGGGGAATACAGGGATGTTATGAACTTCATGTCCCTGGTGACATACCCTTATGTATGAGGTGGGCCACGTAGAAGGCTTTCCTTACAATGGAAGCAACATGGTGGTCAAATGTCATGTTGCCATCTACCTGTGTGCACAAATCACTCTCAACTGATTGCATGCTTAGGATGTTGTTAGTAGTGTGATAATATGTGGGGACATCAGTCTTCCCAAAGGGGATGATGTTGCATGTCATGGTATGCAGCCTGAGGCCATGTGTCTGTCACCTGGTATGTGTCTGCATGAGACCCTCTTGGGAGATGTCCGCATCACTAGGGAATTTGGTGGCGCCACCCAGCATGCAGGTAATGCGCAAGGAGTTAGACTCACATGTATGGGGCAGATGTTGAATGCCAGGGTACAATATTGCCTTGTAGGTGTAACACAGCCCACCTCTAGTCAACCTGTACAATACCGAGTGGAGCACTACTGATTTGAACCTGTCTGCATTGGACAGGTGTTGGAGGTCATGGATTTCCTTTGTGGGTAAACAAATGGCCTTTCTAGTTGGCGCAGATGTCTGGGTAGATACATACAAACAGGGTGTTGTAGTAAATCATTGGTCTACTGACTGAGGACTATACAGAGGTAATGACCACCTTTTTTCTGGATGCAATCCCTTTACCTAAGAGATGAACCATGTACAAAGCTTTTTTGACCACTGGCATGATGGTTGAGTGCAACATTGTTATCAACCTGAGTACTTAGGTGTCTCAACACAGATTGTGTGTTTAGGGGGTTTCCATTGATGTGACAAACTGTAGGGTTGTGTCCTTACCAAATGGTAAGATGGTACTGCTGTCTGCATTTAGCTTGAGGCCAGGACCTTGCCACCAGTCTGTACTTGTTGTACGACCTTGTTGCAGTGTGTTAACATCATTTGGCAGGTCAATGACAGGCAGCACACAACTTACATGCACCATAGCCTTGGTCAGTACCTACAAATGTGGGTGGTGGCAGTTGCCATTCATGCCTAGATACATGCTGGGTTATTTAGGGGCAGCAGCTACTCACCGGGCCTCAACATGTATACAGTACATATTGCATACACATAGGCAAGACAGACTATGGTTGTCACCTTATCAAATGACAAATGTAAGACACTTTTTGTAGTATTGTGAGAGATGCCAGGACAAGCCATACCCACAGCAAGTGCAAAGGACAGAACCTCTCATTGTTTTGCCAACATGACAGTTTAT